>NW_023339718.1:2469213-2483691 GCF_004916995.1 Morone saxatilis
ATAGTATACTATATATAACTACACTATATATATTATATATACTATATATAGTACCTATATTTATGACTCCTAATATATATATATGTTTTATAATTATATATATAATATATAGTATAATATATAATCCAATATTTCCAACCGGTTAGATTTGTAATTGTAAGCTGCAGTTGGGGTTCTGTACTTTCCATTATATTTCTAACTGAATAAATCATGTATAATTAAAGTTAAAATATTAGCTTTGTTTGAATTGACTTGAATCCCCAGCTCTTGTACAGCTTGCTCTTACCCACAAGGACAAATACAAGTCGGACCTGTATCGGTGTTTGCCTCCTAACTGACCTTACATAAACAAGAAAGACCATCAGTGAGAAGATTGGCAATTTCTAAGTGTTGATTCTTAAGGCCTGCCAGGTCGGATACCTCTTGAAATAAAATTAAACAAAGCAGTGGAAACAAACACTTGGCCACAGAATCACAACACAAAATGAACGTTTGTTATAATGGCTTTAATTAAAGGCCCAGTGTGTGACATTTAGGTTGCTTGATGCCACTAAATCTTACACACTGGACCTTTTTAAGTGTCTATATAATTCAGACCAATTGTATTGCACTCATTAGTGCTTATTAAGTTAAATTTGAATTAGTTAAAATAAAAACATATTGTATGACCACTTCTCACTGTGAGCTGTCAGTTGTTTTTGATTCATGCAGGCACATTGACTCAATGTCTCACCAGCAAAAGCACAGGTGTAACTAACAACATTATCAAGCCATTCCTGCAGTGCAGCAATTCATGTTATTAGTTACACCAAGTGCCAGCTCTGAAAAAGGTCTGTTTAACTTTAGTCTCACTGCACATTTTTCTCCCCCAGTCACATGCATCCTCTGCTTTAGGAAACACTGATCTATATTTATTGAATACTTTCCAAATATAGACTCAGTTCAACAGAGCATGTTACACAAAGGCTCAATCCTTCTTTCTTTGTTTAAAAGACCGTTAACTCTTCCTGTTTGCAGCAGTATTAGTAAAACCTATTGTTCCCCCTATAACTACCTGCAACATCTCAAAAATTGGGAACGTATAGAATATTTCTAGCTTTGTCCAATAACCAGTATGTGTTACCTACATTATTGATACTAACCCAGCTCCTCTCCTCAGGTACCAGTATTCAGGCCCATGGACTTGATGGTTGAAGCCAGCCCTAGACGAGTGTTTGCGAATGCTCACACCTACCATATCAACTCCATCTCAGTCAACAGTGATTATGAGACCTACCTGTCTGCAGATGACCTGCGCATTAACCTGTGGAATCTGGAGATCACTGATCGCAGCTTTAGTATCCTTCTTGTTTTTATATTCCATTGCAGCCATTGTCTGCTATCGTTCTTAATGTAATTAGTCAGTTATTCCCATAGACTTTAATTATGTCTCCTGTCCTTACAGTAAAAATACTAACTGTACTGGGAAATGCAACCTTTTACAAACATCTCCCATTTGCTTTTATGATTCTAAGCAGTAACTGTTCTTGTTATTTTGAAATGTTTATTTGCTGTTGGTATTCAGTTGAGTGTCCATTTTAAGTGAACTTAAATTTGTCATTAATTAATTTTTATCATGAATGTTATGTTGTGGTTAGTTTAGTTCTTTTATTCAGGGTATCTCTGGCCCATTTGTCAGATTATGGTCCCCCACATGCTTCCTGTTTACTTGTACACCATACAGCAGTCAGACTGCATTACTCGGTCTCGCAACAACACTAAAACCCACTGCTAAAGTCATTAAATTAATCAATCCTGTTGATTATGTAGGTCATGCATACGATTTTGTGATTTTGTACTGGTGTATATTTTATTATTATTTTAGAGGAGAGACATGTTTTGCTCTCTTATTCGATACTGCCACCCGATGTCCCCAAAGTAAGGAACTTCTACACATAGTGGCTCTAACAGAGTTAGAAGTTCTTTTTAAAAAAAAGTTAAATGGTAAAAGTTTGACCCCAGTAAATCATCAGTGTAAAGAAATGTTTTAATACTAAATTGACTTAAACTTTTTGCTGAGAAAGCTGAAAGGGAGCGTCCTCCCTCTCTTAGGGAGCAGTGAATTATGTGCCAGCCAAATGCTGCTTGCCACTGTAAGTGCTCTCACAAAATAAAGCAGTGTTTATGTTGACACTAACTAGTTGAGAGCACCTCTGTCAGATGGCATCCTGAATAAATCACAGACAGGGAAGGAGTTTCTTTCTAGAGAATTATTCCATTATAGCATTTTTATAACCTCTACAAATCAACACAGAGCCATGCCTTAACCTCACTTCTTTAGATATTGTTGACATTAAGCCAGCCAATATGGAGGAGTTGACAGAGGTGATCACAGCAGCGGAGTTCCACCCCAACCAATGCAACACTTTTGTCTACAGCAGCAGCAAGGGCACCATCCGCCTGTGTGACATGAGGGCATCAGCACTGTGCGATAAGCACTTTAAATGTAAGCACAATTTATCTTCTGCTGTGTGCCTGCAGGGGACCTTTTGAATTCTGAGGGGTGCCTGTGGTATGCCTAGAAGAACAATGAGTGAGAAAGTGAAGAAAGACCTTGGCCTTGCTTGCAGTTTCTCCTTGCGCTTCCATTATTTATGGGTTAGAGCTCCAAAACTGCCCCTTCTCTTTTTAGATTTTTCAGTTTTAGAGAAAGAAGGCTTTAGGAAATATATATTTATATGGAAGTGTGTTTGCCAAAATTGTGGGACAGACAGATAAAAGTGCATCCCTGCACTATTAAGAGCTGTAGATGTTGCAGCATTAATGTCAGGCTATACTAATGACATGCATCCTCTTCTTTTTTTAGTGTTTGAAGAGCCAGAGGATCCAAACAATCGTTCATTCTTTTCTGAAATCATCTCATCCATCTCTGATGTAAAGTTCAGCCACAGTGGACGCTACATGATGACCCGTGACTACCTGTCTGTCAAAATCTGGGATCTCAACATGGAGTCCCGGCCAGTAGAGACATACCAGGTGTGTAACCGTTGCTGTGACAAATACAAACTAATACATCAGTTTGTGTGTATTTCAAGCCCTGAAGTAATTCTACTGTCTCACCACTAGAGGGAGGTATTTTTTTACAAAAGTCAAAACAAAATGTTGTTTTCACTCTTGCACAACAGTTGATTACAACACCGCTCTGTCACTTTCTTTTAACAGGTGCATGAATATCTCAGGAGTAAGTTGTGTTCACTCTATGAGAATGATTGCATCTTCGACAAGTTTGAGTGCTGCTGGAATGGGAACGACAGGTGAGTGAATATATATTAAATGCACTATCAGGGCAAAAAGACGCCTTCTGAAGTGTTGTATAGATATACTATATCTTGTATATCGTCTTTTTTCTTTATCGTGCATTTGGAGTTCTCCGCACATTGATGCATTACGCATGCAAGTGTTTGGGGTTGACCTTTTATTTGACGCAAGTGAACCAAGCAACACTGCCGTTATCAATAACTGAGGTTATCTGCTCAGTGCAGAGCGTAAGGCTGCACATGATTTGGGTTTTGTGGCGGGGGGGCTATTCTGCATGTGCTCCTGGTAGTAGTTCATGACAGAACCATGCACTTGTGGCCTTTTTGATTCATTATTCTGATGTGGTTTACCGTCACTCACTCATGCGTTCTCTCTCTCTCTGTGCAGCGTTGTGATGACCGGCTCCTACAACAACTTCTTCAGGATGTTTGACAGAGGCTACCGGCAGGACGTAACTCTAGAGGCGTCGCGGGAGAACAGCAAGCCGCGATCGGTCCTGAAACCTCGCAAAGTAAGCACAGGTGGGAAGCGCAAAAAGGATGAGATCAGTGTAGACAGTTTGGACTTTAACAAGAAGATCCTCCACACTGCCTGGCATCCCATGGACAACATCATTGCTGTGGCCACCACCAACAATCTGTACATATTCCAGGAAAAACTGAACTAGAATTTGTTGAACCGCTCAGATCCCAGTTTCTGCTTGAGCCCCATTGCTCTGATACACACATACAAACAATATCTGTCTGTCTTTGGCTAAATCCCCAAGTCTTGATATGATCTGCCCTTGGTGATTTTAGTATTAAATGTGACGAGACTTACTCTGTCAACAACAAACAGTGGCATTAACGCAGTACATCCAAGCAGCCATCACAAGCACACTTCCATGTGTATTTTAAATACAAACATGCAGGATTTGTAGATCTGAGTCCAGAATTTGGGATTTAGTGTCATGGGTTTTCTCCATTCGAGCACTCCATTCACCGAGCTACCGTTTGCAACTCCACTACATCCCAAACCAAAGGGAAAATGTGTTAAATGCACATATTTGGCTAGTTTGTTTAATTATTCTTTTGTGCCATCGTGACATGATTCATTTGTATGTCATAGCTTCCAATTTGTTGTCCAAGTTTTTGTAGCGACCATGTTTTATTAGTTTGAATAGGAAATTCTTTCTCCTGTTTGTCTTTCTGTCACCAAGTTCCTTTTTGGCACTGGCCTGAGACACTGCTAATACAAGCTGTCAACACTCCATATTTGCCCCCCTCAAGTATTCGTCAAGTTGCCAAGTTCACTCACCCCTTCTTTCCTAATGTACAGTATGATTATGCTGTTAAAGGACTAATCTGATGTTTTACCATGTTTTGAGCTCATACTCTACAAATAGTGTATGATTTACATTACTGCTAACCTTTGTCCACAATATTTATTAGATCAAATATCGAATTTGAAGGCAGCCACTGGTTTACATTCATTTCTCTACAGAAAGAAAGTCAACTTACTTTGAACTGACTTAACATGTATTCCATCACAGTAAACTTGTTGTTGTTTAGGTCCAAGTTGTAGTGCAGTTGCAACAGCAGGAAAACTAGGGCTGCACGACACAGTAAAAAAAATCATATTGAAATTATTTTGCTATATGATTCACAATTAGTGGAACGGATCGTTTTTGTATCACAATTTTCACAGAAAAGAAATGATTAAAATCATGATTACATGTTTTTGTTAGGATCTGTACCAGACAAACATGTTTTCTTACCTCTGGTGAATGTGATTGTCTCCACAGAACTATAGCACGTCATTATTATACTCACACATTTGACCTTTTTATCAAAAAATTTGCTGCTGGCAATTTGGATATTGCACCTGGCCATACTGCAGTTTCCATAATAATCCAATTTATGGTGCAGCCCTTAGGAAAACTTAAGCGTAACGTAACATCTGACACTAAAAGTAAGTTTGTCTTCATAACAACATCCATTCTTAATGTTTTTCTTCTGCATTAGAGATCCTGATACAATAACTTCTAAGTGTTCAGCATCAGTCAAAACAATCTAGTCTCACTGCATTTCCTGACTAAATGCTCACTGCGATGGATTAGTTACCTCAGGCAAGATTCAAGTCTGTAAGTTGATTTTCATTGTGTACTGAAACGGCTACATGTAGGGAAATAGTCGGCAGTAATGTATGTAATTTCTAGCTAATGGCCTAAAACATGAAAGTGTCATCCTTTTTTAACATACATACAAGAATAGTGCGCGCATGCATTCGTCGGGTGTTGAATGGGGGCTGATCATGCCAAAGTTACCACTCCTGCACTGAGTTATATTCATTTACAGCTGTGTAGCAGAGAAGGTGCACCCGGCCCACCATATGAAGCTCAGGACAAAAGCTTATATACGTTGGAAGGGGCGTGATGGCGTCGTGTAGCCTAATTCTCCCGTGGTCAGCGGCACCAAAAAGGTGTGCCGCTGCCAGCTTCCCCCCACAAAGCCTGTTGTGTTGTTGCAGATTGATCGACCGCTTTACCCTCTTGATCTAGTTTCTTTTTTTGTAGAGTTTTTTTTTTTTTTTTTTAAATGATGTTTTGTACTGTACCCGATAAAAGAAGAATAATCACTATAGCTGATTTATTTTTGTATAAATTAAGGCAATAGGATTACAGTCTGATCACTGTAGTTTCTTTAGCTGTCTATCTCAGACTGATTGTAGATGGAAGGTCGCCTGATGGGGTAACCTTGTCATGACTTTGGGACATTTTCTGGCAGGTATTTCTTTAAGCTAGAGACTTTTTGTGACATCAAGGAAGTGTGTCGTTTCTCTCGTGGGATGTCCAAAGAAAAGTATTTTCAGGTGTCAGTACCTCTGTAGTCATAAGCACTATAACAGTTTATTTTTTTAATTTGGCTGACTGTAACTGATGTTTATGTAAAACTTATTTAGAGGCTTCAGAGTCAATTTGGATCTTCAAATTCTGTTTTTGTGCCATGGTTTTGTTTATGAATAATTGTGCTCGCTGTGAAAGAATAGACCCTTGTGGGTCTAAACGGGGAGAGACATTTTAATGAACATGTAAGGTTAAATCAAATTCTCTAAAGCTAGTCAAGTCGGTTGACTAGGCAGAGTTACTGATTTTGATTTATTGTATGAAATGTCATCTCTCTCCTGTGATGCAGGAGAATACAGATTGTTTATTGAAAAAGGAGAATTTGTGAAGCACTTGGTTTGCCGATGACTGTATGGAACATGGGAAGAATACTTCAAGAAATTAACTCTGCTGTTTCTCTGCTACACTATGCGTCAGTCACATGCTGCCAGTTCTCTTTGGAAGCAAACAGGTTGATTTATGGCAGTTTTCCACTTCATTACGTGTTGATGACAGATTAAGCCATTTAATCAGGGCATGAAGCTTATTGGTCCACTGGATCATAGTTATGTAAGTTAATGTGTCACTCCTGCCGTAGAGAACTGGGCCCCGTTCTTCGTACGTGGAAGCTGGTTTAAAATGAATCTGGAGCTGCTGTCAGAGCAACAAGTCCTTAAGCTCAAACCTGTTAAAGAGCAGCTTTTTGACAGTTAACTGGATCATGACCGAGAGGTTTTACGGTGAACCCCATACATGAACTAAAGATACAAATGGCTCACTTTCTTAGATTTCTAATAGTGTTCTTATACAAATATAATTTTAGATGAAAACATGCAGGTTATTGTAAAAATTACCACGATCTGTTCGTAATGACCACAACTCAGTTTTCATTATGAAGTGTTATTGATACTTATACATGATAAATCTGTACAACTGAATTTAGTTAGAGATGCTATGGGCAAAGAAATAAACTCAACTAGAAGATTCTGGTTATTAAAACACCAATGAAACCAGAAGATGTGGCATTTAATTTGACATTAAAATGTGAATTTATCATTTGAATTATACTAAAAGTTGCAGCTGCTTTTTTTTAGAGATTTTAGTGAAGTATCATCTTGATAGCAGGTTTATGATTCTTAAAAGTCTCTTGTACGTCTGAGTGAACCTCCGCTGATTATGCACCAACATCACTCGCAGTACGTTCATATATGTTAACAATGATCAAAGTGTGGAAACATGGTGGAGAACAAAATGAGTCCATGAATCTGTTGTCCCAGTGCGTGCCGGGAGGGTTCCTAACACACCTACCTCGTGTACCTGCAACCGTGCGATCAACACCAATCTTAGGGAAGCCGATCATGATTCCAACACTCTACTCATTTGTCTTTATTTCAAAATAAGAGAGCGGTATTACTCATCCGGGATTAACAAATAGATCCTCTAACTGCTTTCCAAGAACCAAATCATCTGGATTAGAACAAACAGGATTATTTTAGCCTGATAGCAAACACATTAGACTCAATTAGTTAAGCTACATTTGAAGAACAGGGCCCTGATCACTAGGACGCTACCAAAACTACCACCCATCTCCATACGGCGGCGGTAAGCTACTGCTGAGTGTCACTCTCTCAGGGCTCTGGGTAACATGAGACACTTTGCTAATCTCTGTTTTTATTTTGCAACCATTCTGAACAACGTTTCTTCATTGTGTAATGCAAGATTGTGTCTGTGTGAGGGTCATTCAAGTTATTTGCCTCGTGTCATTTATGTGTAAACCTGTATATCCATTCCACGGTCATGGATGATTCAATCAGTTAGCCACCAATGTTCTCACTCACTGTTCAATAACTGCTGTTCTAACAACTGGTTTGAAGATGTGTTTCAAAAATAGTGCTAGATCAGAAAGAAATGTTGTAATAGACGCAGCAGAGGCGGTTATCGCAGACTGTACGAGTGTCAGAGCATTATTGGAAAACGGTCACTGACCTTCATTTAAAAGATAAACAACTAACCGATTATCGTTTTCCACGTTCCCCTCATATTGTCTTCATAGCTATTGTTCAAGGCTATGGTGTAAACCACAAAGACGTTCAGACGAACCCTAATGCCTTTCTTATAGCATTAAGAAGAAATAAGATAATCAAGTATGTTTCTTGAACTTTCTGGCGTGCCAGACGGGAGACTGCTCAGGGGAATTTACCGCTGCTCTGTGATCAAAACCTTGTACCTTCAAAAAAAAAAAAAAAAAAAAAAAAAAAAAAAAGCAGCTTTTCAGGACTTTATTAAAAACTGCCTTATTCACAGGTAGATCATACACTTTTGAAATTCAAGTTGCTATAATTGTTTTTTGAACATGAACCTTGGGGGGGGTAACTCGCCTTCTACAAAAAAAAGGATCATGAACTCTCAAGGAAACTGTCTAAATTGGAGTTATGAGGTTTTTCCACTTGAAGCAGCATTGTCTAATGTATCACAGGAGTTAAAACAAAAATGCACTTTTTATTTTTGTGAATTTCATTGATTTGTATGTTTTTTTTTCTTTTTTTTGTTTATTTCTTTTAAGGGGCTCTTGAATAAAGATTGTAGGAGAGTTTTGGTGATCTGTTTGGGGGAGAAAACTACAAATGGTTCATTGTACAGCTATGTTTATCTTTGTCAAATGGAATAAAGTACAATTTAGATGAAAAGTAATAAAGAATTTCAAACCTGAATTATTCTGAAAATGACTAAACTGATTTATTGTGTGTGTGTGTGTGTGTGGAAAATATAATGTGCTTTAAATGTGAAATTATCACATAAACAAGTTTTATCAACATGTGATTTATGTTGTTGTAAGTCAAAATACTGTTCATAAATCACAAAGGCATTTCAAAACATGGTCAGGCTTATTTTAGGCATATTTCACCAGCGAGGCGCAGTTGCTGCAGCGCTCTCAAAATATTTTCACATCCCCGCAGTGGTGCCAGACCCCGCTGCTCCGACTGAAATGGCTGTCTACAAAAGGCTTTTATATAAATCACTTCAGATCTCAGGAGCAGAGATACCACTGATACCAAGTCATTTTCCAACGTTGTATTCTGTTTTCTGGCTCTCCCACCACCTCATTCCTACTGGGAGAATATAAAAACAAACAATTCATTTTCAAGACCATTCTGAGGAACCGCAGGAGAGATTATACCAGAGGTTCCCAAAATGTTTCTGTTCAAGGACCCCCACAATAGATGCACATTAGACCACAGACCCCCAATTTGAGTTTAATGGATCCTTACTGAGTTATTTTTTATTTATTTATAAGAAGATATAAAAGAATTCATAAACAATATGATAAAAAAAAGTATAATAATAAAAACAGCCGACCCTATTTCCTCCCTTGTTGTTCCAACTTCCAACAAATGGGATGAAAGTTTAAATATATTCCTAGATAAAATAATAGATAAGATAAAATCAAACTAGGATCAATCAAAATGAATTAAGAAGTTGACACAACTTTCAAATGTGACAAAAGTTGAAATGTTCTATTTTATTTGCAGTTACGAACCACTAAAGGACCCCCGTAGGTCCCCAGACCCTAATTTAAAAAACCACTTATGTATACTGTAGATACAAGAGAAATTCAAAGAGCAGTTTCTACACATTTATATGTCATTAAAAGCCCTAAACCTTTTCTTATCAACCATTTGGAGGTTTTTTGGGGGGGCCTTCAACCACAAACAGCTTTATAAAATAGAATTGTGTGTTTATTTTAATTACTTAAATTGATAGGAAACAAAAATCTTGCTGGCCTGACTTTATTTTATATTTGACATCATGTCAGAGTCGGAGAGGGCCGGCAGTTTAGGACCCCTGCTGTAGACCCATCCTCTACAAACAGGAAACAGCACTAATGGATACGCCTGCCTCCCCACATTAATGGTTAAGTCCAGCCAACGCGGCACTTATGTGCAGAGTGAGCGATAGAGGCCAGCCTGTCTATCATCAGAAACCCTGCAAGGACTCAGATAGAAAGAGAGTCCACCCAGACCCTGCATCCTTCAGTAATGGTGCCTTGTTTCATTCAGAAATTCAATCAAACTTCTTTCTTCATCTCATATTCTATCACAAACATGCATTAACTACACTTAATACTTGCTGTGACTCAACACCACAGTCTTGCACTTGATAAAAACATGAAATAAAACCAACATGAGCCCATCCCTGATCTGGAGCATTTTTATCTGTTGTCCCTGGTCTTGGGCTAGCCACAGCGCATGCGCACATCGCAGTTTGTCTGCGTGTCATGTTGATGAATGCTGAAACTGGGTAGTCAACATGTCCACCGCTGCTGCTCAACGGAACAATAACGAGGAGCCCGGGCTTCACGGTACGTACCGCCGGCCGTTTCTCCGCGCTTACGGTACAACGGCGACTTTAGCTTCAATCAGCGGGAGCGAGAGTTTGCGGGGATATTCGCGTAATGGGGATTTTTGTTGTAAAAGTTACATCTGGTACGGTATTTCCTCTTCTTCTGGGAGGGGCGGAGGCTGATGTTGTTTGACGTCACCGCCGAGGCAGCCAATGGCGTCGCGGTAAATGTTTGATTGATGGGACGGCAGCCAATCACGAACGCAGATCGGCGTTGGGCGGGCTCTAGACAAAATGAAAACAAGTTTTGGGACAAAAGACGAAATAGATGTTTTTATTGGCGATTTTTAAAAAAAAAAACAATTTTGCACGCATTTTGTAGCCGAGTTGCCTTTTTTAAATCCAACATGCTTAAGCCTTTTTAAATAAATTTAAATGTAAAAAATGAGACAATGTTAGTTCAACTGCATGCACATTTAAACACATTTAAAACACAAAACTGGCAAATGTATATATATTTAAAAAAAAACGTATTTAGGGATTTAAACATGAGAAATAACGGGGACGTGCGCTTTGTATGTAGGCAACAACACAGCTGGAACAGCGACATGTCTGGCCAACTGTCTCTCACACTGCACACCACAGTTATGCAAGCCCTCTCATGAGAGCAGCAGATGACAAGCTCGAAATGTGCACCCGGTCATGCATCGTCGAAACACACAAAATCTGTTTATTATCTGCGACCCCAAAACGAAGGGCAGAGGAGTGGAGGGAGGTGGGGGGGAGGGGGGGCTGCATCTCATGCGATCACAAGCTTTACATTGTGTGCTCACCGATGCCCGCTGGCCGTGAGAGATTACATAACCCCCGCCTGTCTGGAAAAAAAGAAAAAAGCTGTTTGTGGGGCAGTGGCACAAAGAAATGTATCGTGGATGCAGTGCACAGTCAGTTCATTTGAATGCAGTGTCAGTGGTGCAGGAAATGTAGGTCAGCTGTTTCCATTTAAAAGTAGACGGGTGTGTTTTCTGTGTGGTACACAAGCTGCTGTTTGGTTTTGCCCTCAAACACAATTTCCCTTCCTTCCTTCCTTCCTTCCTTCCTTCCCTCCCTCCTCTTGACCTTTATGTTGCAAAGGCTCTTGGGTAGAGCTGGAGCTGAATGGAAACCAAGGGGCCCAGGGCGCGCAGACCGACCCGCCAATGACACCCGCTGCAGACCAAATAAACGCGAATGCTGGCATGAGTGAAACTTTGCAGACCTTGGAAGTGGTGTCTGAGAGCGATGAGACCCTGATTGGGGGGCTCGAGCATGTGCCGTCGTCCTCTTCGATCCACAACGGGGACATGGAGAAGATCCTCCTGGACGCGCAGCATGAGTCCAGCCCGAGTAGCTCTTCCTGTGATAGGTAGGAACAAAGGCCGCCGTAAAGCTCTTCAAAGCTCTTCGAAGTGTTTGATGTTACAACATTTCTATTCTATTATGTTAACTCAGTCCTCACAGGCCACCGAGTCCAGATCAGGATGAGGGTCAGATAATGTTTGATGTGGAGATGCCCAGCTCAAGAGATAGTCAGGTAAAAAACAAACAAACAGCATATTTAACTCTAAAAGTTCAAACCCCCTTTTTCAAGTCTTTTCATTTCACCCTAAAACCTGAATTGCTTTACCTTCACGATTGCAGTCAGAGGAAGAAGGTCCAGAGCAGGACAGAGAGGAAGACATCCTGCTCAATAAAGAAGTAGACTGGGTCTCTGATTGGTCCAGCAGACCAGAAAACATTCCACCAAAGTAAGCAAACTTCCAGGATCGCTCACTAATAACGGTTTCAGGATATTTAAATAATTTTAGCATTGATTGGTTGATTGATAATTCCTCGCAGGGAGTTCCACTTCAGGCACCCCCGACGTTCGGTATCTCTCAGTATGAGAAAGAGTGGAGTCATGAAGAAAGGTGGCATCTTCTCTGCTGAATTCCTCAAAGTCTTCATCCCTTCCTTACTCATCTCACACATCGTCGCTCTTGGTCTCGGGTAAGTCTGATCTCACGCAGTTCTATCGGGGCTTCACATTAAATGGTTTTCCTCAGTGTCCCGAATTCTACTTTCAAACCTGTCGCAAACTCCCTAAGCAAAAATTGCTCCCAAATGGGAAGTTTTTTTTTTCTTCTATATAGATGAATATAGTTTAATAACTTTGTTTTAGTAAAACATTTAATAAAAATCTAGAAGGAGGGAGAAGGTCAAATGAACTATTTACATATTTACAAGCTATAGGAACACCCTAATCCAGAGATCCGGCCAGAAAGAGTGATAAAGAAAGTCAAAAGTGCCCCACACGCCACACCTACTGACTTCCTGCACAAGAGGCAAGACAGGGTCCTCTCGTAGCGTATAGCTTGCACAGGTGCCACCTCACATTTTTCAAATTTGAACAGCTAACAATTAAAATTAGATATATTCGATGACTCATAAATGTAATACGGGAAAATCCTTGCAGGGACATTAAGCAAGGCTTTAAAAAGTTGCCTTTACTGGATCTGCACTGATGTCTTTTACTTGACATTTTAGTGACTCACCCTGTGCTGTAGGAGAGAGTCAGTGAAGGTTGTGTCATTGTCAATTTATCAGTGCTCTGCTATTTGGGGGTCCAAGATGGCTCCAATTTATGTATCTGATGGCTGTCTGCTCAGATGTGGGCCTAATTATAAAACAGTGTGAGTGGTGAAAATGGTTCATTTCAGCACCTCTGTGGCTTATATGGCAGCTGAATGAGTGAACCTTTTTCTCCTGCAACCCAGAAGTTAGCATCGCCATGGTTCCCTTAACAAAAAGCCAGCTCACAGGGTATAAACCAGCCACACCACAGTCGCACGACACACAGACACCACCACTAAACTTTAAGTGTTCAGCGTGATGACGTCTAAGGTCAACAAGGCAACGAGTCTCATTTAGCCACTTTTTAGCAACAGTATGGCATGATATCCAGTTAAAAACTCCTTGTAGTAGGTTTAAGTTTCAGGCATCTAACAGAAAACCCATTAACTCCAAGACAAGAGAACTGGGGGTGCAAAAATGTTAACTCATTTCCGTGTTTGAGGACTCATTCCTGCAGCGCTCTATTTCTGGATGCCTATGAGATCATGATTATGTCATATGATCCCATGGACGTTCAACAACAGAGCCAAGATAGCCTAATATTGCTGTTTGACATAACTTCAGACTACACCAAATACATAAAAAAAGACATTTATTAGTAATTAAAAGTAGGAAAAACTAACTTTCCCTAAAAACTACACTATCTCTTTAACAAAATCACACACATGTAGGGTATTCTGTGTGATATCCTTCTGATAACTAATGTAATAAATAAATATATAGAAAGTCCACCTGCATTCACTAACTTGAACCTCCCTCTCACTTTGAAACCCCTGTAGTAGAGAGCTGGCCTGGATGTTAATGATAATGTGTAAAACCTTCATTTTAACTGATCAATGGATATGGATTAATGGTTTTATTTCTCTGCTTCCACAATGCATTACCCCATTTTGTTTTTCAACTGGACTGCTTTGATTTGATGTTTTTCTTTTCTCAGGGTGTACATTGGGAAGAGAATTGCCACAGCCTCCACCAGCTCCTACTGAATAGAAGATGAAGCAGTGCCTGGATGTTCTCCTGTCTCCAAGTCTCTCAACCATCCTCCTGTAGTCAAGCTGTCTCTGCATCTATTGTAACGCCCACATTTCTCTTCCAATCATCATTAAATTCTGTCACATTGTAGATGTAGTTATAGAGTTATACACATGACGTAATGTGGTTGCACTCCATCACACATTGACACAGGGCAACATTGTGCACCCAGCAGCTGCCACCAACTTGAATCCAGTAGAAAACTGACCCTGTTAGAGCTGGAAAATATTAGTCATCCTCTTCAGCTCTAAAATATATGACAAGGATTTGCTGTCCGGTGGCTTCAGGGTTGA
>NW_023339718.1:2483716-2488226 GCF_004916995.1 Morone saxatilis
AGATTAGTCCCATCCTCTTCCACCTCCTAAAATATATTGACAAGATTTGCTGTCCGGTGGCTTTCGGGTTGACGTTTTCTCTACTTGTTTTTGATTGTTATGTCCTGAGAAATCTGGCCTTTTCTCCCAAGCTGCATCTCTCCACTGGTGTCTTCGGTAGGGAGAGTGTATAACCAAAAATATGTCTGCAATAAAACAAATTTGAATTGGCTCTGGAAACAGAAAGGACTTTTTATCGCTTAATTTTTTAGCTAAACATTCAAGGTGCAGTTATTGGGGTCGGGGGGGGGGGGGGGACAAATGATGCTGCACAGTGGGATTTGTTTTTAAATTCCACACATTTTTTGAGAATAGAAGTCGTATCATGTTGATTCCCGGGGGTTTCTTATTAAAAGCTTTGTTTTTCTGAAGGTTGGAAAGCTTCTAGTATGTAGCTGTAACATTTTACAGTGGGGTTGTTTGAGTAGCTATGATAGCGGAACCTAGGCTGGATGGCAATTTACCAGGCCATATGCTATTTTTAGTTCTTTTTGCCTACATATCGTCTTCTTTAACAAAACATAGCAGCAATGGCAAAGTGCCAAATTTGTATCTTTCACCACCGCACATTGGTGATTTATCTTAGACTGTTTGTTTTTTTATTTTCTGATATGTTTAGGTATTTAAAGATATAGATGTGAAAAATAATTTAAGCTGTGATCTGCCCCATGTACACATTTTGACATTGTATAATTTGTTTATAAATTGATATTAATGCATATTATATCATTGTTATTATATAGCATTGTGGCAGTGTACGTAATGTGTTTTTGCTGTCATTTAATAGCCGAAGCATCGGTGGCAGAAACCATCACAGTGGAAGGTATTTCCAGGGGCCTCATTTAAGAGTGTAATCTAACTGATCTTTATCTAGAATACACTGTGCAATCATTTCACATAACATGATACAATAAACAGTGTACAGTGTGTGTAGAACTTCCAGAGAAACCTGAGGAGCATTTCCTGAAGAAAATGCATGTTTCTGTATATTGATGCTGGTGATCGGATGACCGGAGGATTCTTCGGTCAGTGTTTGTAATGGATGACATAGGAAAGAAATCATAGACCCTAATGCACAGTGTTGGCTGTATTGGTTTGAAAGCACTCGACCTGCTTTCAGACTTTATATAACTCATCCTAACTCATAAACTGTCATCATAACAGGCTTATGTACAGTTCAGTGTGCAATACAGAGCATTTTGGAATTTGAATAAAGTTTGTACTGTATACAGTGGCTGAGATATAAATACTAAGGGAGTGGATAGAGCTCCACAAAACTTAATGCATTATTTAAGTTATAATAACTAACGCACATATCATTATAGGCTTCTGCACAGCTGATAAGTGAGCAGCAGTGAGCATTTGCAAATCTGAATGGACTGTATACTGAATACAGTACAAAGAGGCTGAGACAAACAGTCTTTGAAAGTTGATTTTCTAGATTCATTTCAGAAGAGGACTTGTTTAAATAAGAATCTTTTAACTCCTGTGGTCACCTAGCTATGTTAACATAATCAGTGCAAAGTAAACTTATTTGTGTGAGTAGTTGAATCTTTTTAAGCAAGGTTCAAATGATCTACAGGCATTTGTTTTTGTTCTTTAATCCAGGAAAGATGGATTTGTTCACACTCAGTTATGCACAAACACACCTAGAAGCTGCCCAGTACATCCACAGTGAGCAGCTGGGGTTAAAGCTCTTGCTCAAGGGCTCTGCGGTGGTGGTAATGACGGGGGCAAGTGCTACTCTTTAACTTTCTCTACCTGTATTCGTCCTGATAGTTCAGGAATCAAATCTGCAACCTTTTGGTCACCGGCCCACCTGTCTAACCATATTTAGGCCACGGTTATCCCAAATCGTGCCTTTACAAAGAAATCTCTTCTCTTTGCTATTTGTACATGGTCGAGCAATGCAGTAGATATGAGAGGTTAACTTTAAAGCAATGTTTAGTTGCTTCTAATCCTAATTATTTGCCTACTTGCATGCCTTTGACTGGCACAGTCTAGTCTAGTTCGTTGTGCATGTACAGAACTGTTGTCTTCAACCTGACAGACCAAACAATGCTTGTTCGGGGCAGGGCCCTGCTTAATGTCAAATTTTATCCCATCAGTGCAAAGTAGCTAGGACCTAGGAGTATGATTGTTATCGTATTGGAAACATGACATTAAAGTGTAACATTGCTCACAGTGGAATATAGTGTTTTAATTCTTTCTAACTACACAAACAGTAAATTAAATGTCAGAAACAGCTATTATAAGACACACTGTGTGTTCAGGACAAAGGGTCATCTTATATAACTGCTCCCTGTAAAAGGTTCTCCTCATATGACAACTTGCTATCATATTTACAGAAATATTTTGTTTTTAAAACTTTATCATTTACAGAGACGTACATACACTCACAGCTACACAAATATTGAACTTACACAAACATTACTGCACATTGTACCCACCCTGTAACCCTCCCTACCTCTCCAGGACCAAGAGCAAACTCAGTAGAAAAAAAACCAAATACAAATTACCAAACAAAAACAAATAATACCATAAAACAGAAATATAAATGTAATGCACCTTACACATAAATTAAGAAAAGATAAAGATTTAATATATAGACATTAGCTGTGGGTTGTGGTAGCAGTAAGCTAAAGCAGGTAATAAAAAGGGACCATATCTAAATAAAGTAACTGTTAATAGTTATTTTATTCCACAATAAGATAAGATCAACTTTATTGATCCCACACTGGGGAAATCCACTCGCTACAGCAGCTCCAGACACAACAGATAAGAAAATACACATGAAATAAAAACAGAATAGAAAAATACAAGATATAATGAAAACAGAATAAGAGTCGTATGTACACTATATACAGCTTTTTATGCAGAGATGTGAGTGATATAGAATATTGCACAGGTTAGTGGCATGGTGTAAAAATAAATAATTGTACAGGACAGAAAAATATCTAAACAGCAGTATAGATTAGTTAATTAATTGAAATAGGCTACAGACAGGTGCTGTGAATATACAACAATATATAGGTCTAATACTATGAATGTGTGTGTGTGTGTGGGAAATTATATAAACATAAATAAACTGTAGAGGACAAGTAGTGCAAAGAATGACTGTGATGATCTGACACAGTCAAATAAACAGGTGATGCTTAACCCCCCCCCCTCAGTGAAGATGATCAAACACATCAAAGAAACATGGAGCTGGAGCAGGGCGGGGCAGTGCGCATGCGCGGTCTCTCTTTGTGGGCCCTGGCTCTTCTTGGTGCTTGTCTGGTCTTCTGAGATCTAAATCCAGCAGTAAATCCAAGGGTAGGACTGTCGGGCAAAGCTCTGACCACTCGTTTAACATCGTGTGCCTCGGCTGCAGGTGTGCAAACCCCACTCACTCATCGACAGACAGACAGACAGACAGTGAGACAGGTCTCTGCTCACCCAGGGCGTCGACTGGCCAACCAGCGAGAGCATCCATTCATCCTTTCATTGGCAGCTGAAGGGTTTCCCAGTCGTAGCTACCTAGCGTTAGCCAAGAGGGCAGCTGTGTCTGAGGCATACTTGGAAAAAAAAAATGTCGGGTTACCAAGGAAAGAAGAACATCCCACGAATTACAGTGAGTATTGTTTGTGCGCTTCGGAGATATTACGTTTATCCTTCAGTGGAGGTGATTTTTGACGCGCGGTGAGCTTCAGGATTAGACCTAGCCAACGCTAGCTGTCGTGTCCATTCATTCACTGTCAGCTGCAGCAGTCCTGCTTCAGCTGCACATACCTGAGAGCCTGGTTGGGAGTAACGAGAAGCAGAGACACTGGGTTTGCAGCAAGGCTCTTTGCAACATGTAGTATTGTTTCTGTATTAGGTTTAATGAAGCTCTACCCTGGCAGCATCCTCATCCTTGCAGGGTGTAGTTAACAGGTTTGAGCACAGGTTTTTCCTCCATCTTTCATCCTCCATCATCTGAAATCCACTACCTCTCTTGAAGTGCTCTCTCTTTATTTATTTTTGTGCAAAATCTTCCAATGCTTGCAAGCTAAGACAAGCCCTAAATGTGTATTATACTGGTTAGAAATTGGGGGATTTTCACATTATAATGTCTTGTGTTCCAACCATAAAGCGCACAGCATGAAGGGCCTACAGTAGGGATGCTGTGATAGTTAAAAGAAGTAAAACCCTCTTTTAGTAAAGTAGGTCATTGGACAGCACCCATCCAAACCTTTTTTTTCCTCCCCCCCCCCTCCCTAAGCTTTCATCATGCAGCAGTTGAAGCCAGAGTACTGAAGCATATAGGCAGCAACTGCTTTAAGTTTGATCATTTACGAGCACTAAACTGCCTTATGCAATGCGCTGACTCAGGGTCAGGGCTCTGTTCTTTGTGCAGACAGTTTTTCTAGGTGGTTGTCAGAGGTCAAGGTAGGGTCATAAACATACCGCCCAGACATCCCAGACACAACATGCAGACAGCAGTAAGTCT
>NW_023339718.1:2488326-2488540 GCF_004916995.1 Morone saxatilis
CCCCCCCCCCCCAAGGCACTCGCAGTCAGACAGCACTTGTTAGTTTGGAAACATAGATAGTTTCACTTTTATAGAGCTTTTAACAAAACACAAAAGGTCAGGCTTTGTCTGTAAATAACACACACACATGTTCGTCGTGGCTGCACAGTGTCATGGGCAGGGTGGTCCTCCTTCATCTTGTAACAGTCATATCTACCACCATATCCAGACACAG
>NW_023339718.1:2488654-2489107 GCF_004916995.1 Morone saxatilis
TTTTGAAGACAAGACTACGTCGTTCATTGACAAGTGATGTTTTATTGAACACCTAAACAGAATAGTAAAAATATACATTCTCTTAAAGTGAAAACAATCACTAGTTGCAGCCATATATTGATGCAATAATGAAGATAACGCTGGAAAAGCAACATATTCTATTAATCGTCCTAATAAGTGTGGTCTCTTGTTTAGTAGCTGCTTGCCTGTTAATCTTTTGTTGGGTCACGTTAAATAACCGAAGGCAATAATTATATTATTACATTATTCGGAAATAATGTTTTATTGATGCAGATTTTTGGGTCAGCCCACTTCAGTTGTACACACACTCAGTTGGCTGTTTATTAGCTACACCTTGATGATATTAATGTGGTATTAGAAAAGTAAGAGAAAAGCCAATTAATCCCGCCTTCATGTATAATGACATTGTTTCGGTTTTGTTTGTTTTTTTTT
>NW_023339718.1:2489168-2499402 GCF_004916995.1 Morone saxatilis
ATTATTGAAATCGCAATATGGCCAAGAGCAATATGCAAATCGCAGGAGCAGAAATTAAAATATCTGACAAAACAGCATTATAATGAAGTACTGGAGATGCTCTGGCCTAAAAACCTTGTTCTCTAAAATTAAGAAAAACATGTTTGTTTGGTACAAACCCCAGAAAATGTCACATTATCCCGACTTTAACAGTCTTTTTCAGAATAATTCGCACACTTCTTGTGAATCATATTGCAATCGCAGTATCTGTCAGAATAATCGTAATATGATGGTATTTTCCATTTTGTGCTGCCCTAGCTGCCGTTTGTGTTGCTGTTGAATTGTATTGTGTTATACTGACAGGTGTTTCTATTAATTTGAGGGTTGGAAACACCTTTCTGCATTAGACTACATTAGCTAGGTGTACCTAATAAACTGGCAACTGAGTGTAGTTGTGTGTATGTAACGCACTCCTACTTCTATTTAAAGTATAGCCTACACTGCTTGACTCTGAGCCCCTTACTGAGTACACTCACTTCTCAGTAATCAATTCAGTTTTATGACTGTAGATTACAGGATTAATCACAAGGGGCCCTTTTTACTGCAGAGAAGTGCATATATACAGTATATACATTCTGATACATGGACTACAGCAATGCACAATGAAAGCCATTTTGAGCTGAGGTATATGACAGTCACAGTGCGCTCGTTGCTGATCGCTCGGCCACACAGAGTACATAGGTTATATGACCCACTTTTAGGAGAGTAGTAATGGCCTGGCAGATCATGTCAATCCTGCCACAGCTTGTATACCTAAAGCATTCCCGCTGTTCGTGTCCACCCACTCTGCACATTAGAAACGTATATTTCCGAGTATTTCCTGCTGTGAGGTTTGCAGTAAACCACTTTTGTCTTCATTAGCTCTCCTCGCTGTCCTCAGAGACCCCGGGAAGCCTGTAGGAGAAATAGGGCAGCCTAGTGTGCTCTCCTTTCATCTTTAACAGGTTAGGTTAATTGTGCCACTCAAGTGCTCTTACTCGAAGGCTTTAATTAAGAGTAGAGCTCCCTCCTTTCAAGTGACAATCTCTGCTGTGCGTGAATAAATCATGTAGGATTACCCTAAGCATTGTTTCCACAGGTTGAAAGGTGGTATGGATTGATCGCTGTTTGTATGAGCTATGTGCTAACCACTGTTTCTGCCTTAATAAAAGTCTTGTTGATTTCTCTGAGCAAACTGGGAAATGCCTTGAGCTAAATGAATCACTAAAGTTGGCCCAAGGTTTTTTTCTGCTCTAAAAAAGTATTTTTTCTTTGAAATTGGTCAAATTTACTGTTGAATTATGGATCTGACTATTAGCTACAAGGGATTAACAGAGTTGATTTCTTGCTCTTTTACTCTGCTCAGCAGGTGGCTCGAATTTCACTGTGGTTTATAAGTAATGTAAAACGCTGTCTCCTCCTTTCAGAGTGACCGTCTCCTCATCAAAGGAGCAAAGATAGTGAACGATGATCAGTCATTCTTGGCTGATATCTACATGGAGGATGGAGTCATCAAGTAAGTTTAAGTTGAAGATTAACAGGGCTAAAAAAAAATAGTTTTTGTTGTAGCAATCCAGGTGGGCTCCTAACTCCCGCAGGGGCCAAAATATTGAATTATATCTACAAGAAGGCACAACTTTACCTTGATTCCTGGAATCTAGATTGTCTGAATTTAATAATTTTTTCTTTCATTCATTGTGTTTTCTTTCTTTGATTTGTCTCCTTCAGGCAAATAGGAGACAACCTTATTGTTCCCGGGGGAGTTAAGATCATAGAGGCTCATGGGAGAATGGTGATGCCTGGGGGTATTGACGTGCACACCCGATTCCAGATGCCTGACCGAGGCATGGTGGCAGCAGATGACTTCTACCAGGGCACCAGGGCGGCCCTGGCTGGGGGGACGACTATGATCAGTATGTGTTACATCAGACACATTTCCACATGCGTTTCTCAACCCGTTTAAAAGCAAAGTCATCCTGTTGCAGGGGTTGTAACACTGCAGATGTGCGTGCCGTCATGCGTGTGATTTAATTACGGAGTTTGCTTGTGCATATGAAATGCAACCTGCCTGTCTGTGTTTTATAGTTGACCACGTGGTGCCGGAGCCTGGCGCCAGCCTGGTGGCGGCTTTCAAACAGTGGAGGGAGTGGGCTGATAGCAAGTCCTGCTGTGACTATTCTCTGCATGTGGACATCACCGACTGGAACAAAGGCACTCAGGAAGAGATGGAGACCCTAGTGAAGGATCATGGTATGCAGTCAGCGTATTCACATTTTGTCTTCACATACATCAAATCTGAAAATCACTGACTCACTGCAACTTTTACTGGTACAGAAACTAGAGCCCGACTGATATATTGGTCAGCCGATATTGGGCTATCACAGACGTATCTGTAGCATATCACCATTGGCATATATTTTATCCAATAAGCGCACAATATGGAAACTGTGTACTTTATAATGCAGAAAAAAGGCTTGTGGTAAGATATTATAGTTGTATTATAGTTTATACAGAGGCCACCACGATTTCCGATACTGTGGCAAACAGTACAGAGTAAGAGAGAAGCAGCAGCCCTCAGCAATGTCAACTAGAATTAATCTACAATGTATATGTTAAATTATTTAACATGTTAAAGAATAATAAACTTAAATATTCTTTATCAGGGTTCCCACGCATCCTGGAAAACCTGAAAATGTACATGGAAACAACTGGAAATGTATTAAAATGATCAAATATCCTGGAAATAATCGAAGTTGTCATGGAAAATTTAGTATTTTAGCCCCTCACTCAAATCATCTACTTAAACATAGGTGTGAATTTGGTTTGAAACTCGACTGTTGGTAGGATAAGCTGTATGACACTTAAAATCCCATATCGGTCGGGCTCTAACTGAAGTGTTTTTTCAGTCATTATGATTCAATAAAAAGTGTTTCTCAGACATTGCATGGGGAAAAAAAACAGTTTACACAGACCATAAAACAGTAACTAAATGTTTCTGCTTTGTAATTTTTATTGTTTTGATTTTACTTTTCTCCTTCGCTCTGCGTTTTCCCTCTTTTGCTCTCTTTATTCCACCTTTTGGCTGTTTTCTCTCATAAGTTTTCTATCTTCAGGTGTCAACTCTTTCCTGGTCTATTTGGCTTATAAGGATGTTTTCCAACTTTCTGACTATCAGGTATGCTCTGTGGCTTTGCACGCTCGACTGAGCTGTCTGTCTGTCGCAGCATATGTTTTTGAGGCTGTTGGATGTCTCTGGCATTGATGGCCTGCCCTACGATCTGACCAGTATCATATTCTTTTAGATCTATGAGGTGTTCAGTGTCATCAGGGACCTTGGAGCCATTGCCCAGGTGCATGCTGAGAATGGAGACATCATTGCAGAGGTAACAGGACGCCTAACGAGTGCGAATTTGTGCATGCTTCCACATGTTCATGCATTCACACACACACAACCTTACAAACACATCTGTTTATTGGTATTTTAGTTAACAGTGTATACAAATTATATAAATTATTCCAAAAACAGTACAGAATTTACATACAAAACAATAGAACCCATGCAGTACATATACAGAATAGACATTAATCAACGTACAAAGCTGCTTTACATATCTCACATAATAGCCTAGTTATTGTGGTAGAGGATTTTTATTACCAAACCATTAAGAGTCCCCAAGTATGGAAGTTTTATAGAATTTCTTAATGGTAATTCTTAAGATGAATCTGGTTTTTCGAGTTTAAGGCAAAGTTCAGCCTCATAGATAGAAAGTTGTGGTTTCTATAGGCTAGGCACAGCTTTGTGCACCAATGAACTGATGTGTGTCTTTCTACAAAGTTCATGTTACATTAATCCGTTTAGAAGTTATGCGCCTTTTTGTTATTGGTCACAAGCCCTTTTGCTTATTGGCGTAAACACACACATACTTGACCTCCATACCAGATTTCAGCCTTCTAGGGCAAAAACTGTGACCGCCAAAGGGTGGGGAAACCCGACCAACCAACAGAGCGAGCTATAGAGCTGCTGGTTGTTCAAGTTTCAGCTGAAAGCAGTTAATGCCATTTTAGATCATGATGTTTTTGTGTGTATTTTTTAGGAGCAGAGACGTATTCTAGAGCTGGGGATCACTGGCCCTGAAGGTCATGTGCTCAGCCGCCCAGAGGAGGTAAGACGGAGGACTGGTTTCTCAGTAGCTGTAGCCAGAAGCACTTTAAAGAGAAAGCCGGTTTGGAAACCAGCCCGCTGATGAATCTGACGTTGTGTGTCTGCAGGTGGAGGCCGAGGCAGTCAATCGCTCTGTCACCATAGCCAATCAGACCAACTGTCCACTCTACATCACCAAGGTGATGAGCAAGAGTGCTGCTGATGTCATTGCCCTCGCCAGGAAAAAAGGTAAGAAGAGATATTTGCAACTGCACCTTTTTTTTTTATCTGTGTGTTTGTCTTCCACTTTATTTGAGCTGACATCACCCTGTCTACTCCTGTAGGTGCTGTGGTTTACGGAGAGCCCATATCTGCCAGCCTGGGCACAGACGGTACCCATTACTGGAGCAAGAACTGGGCCAAGGCTGCAGCCTATGTCACTTCTCCACCGCTCAGTCCCGATCCCACCACCCCCGACTACCTCAACTCTCTGTTGTCATGGTAGGTGCTCCGTTACTGGACCTAAAGATAGCTGGCACACAGTTGACGTGTGTTACTGCTGTGTGCTGCATTTTATTTTTATTCAGCTGTACCTTTTTTTGTTTCTTTATGAAATGTCCTTCGTAACATTTACATGCATTTAATACAAAGATGGAATTATGAATGTCACACGTTTGTCACAAATAATTCCACATATGAAGTGTATCCTTAGTTTTCTTGCTTTCTTTCCTATCTAGTGGGGACTTGCAGGTGACTGGTAGTGCTCACTGCACTTTCCAGACTTCTCAGCGTGCGATAGGCAAAGATAACTTTACCTTAATCCCAGAGGGCACCAATGGCACTGAGGAGAGGATGTCTCTAATCTGGGACAAATGTGTGGTGAGCTTGATACGATCCACTTTCCACACAGTCCAAAAATGCCAATCACGAAGCAAATTACCTTTTTATGCGTGTTTAGGTGCTAGTATGTGATTTGTTGTTCTTAACCTAAAGGTGACTGGCAAGATGGATGAGAACCAGTTTGTGGCAGTGACCAGCACCAACGCAGCCAAGACCTTCAACCTGTTCCCCCGAAAGGGCCGCATCGCTGTGGGGTCTGATGCTGACCTCGTGCTGTGGGACCCGGATGTCACTAAGATCATCTCAGCCAAGAACCACAACCTGGTCAGATGATTACTTTGTCTGACTCTTAAAAGATTACAGGTTGTATGTGAGCCTGCAATGCACATTGCATACATGCTAAAGGTCCGTTGTGTATCTGTTACCCTCAAATGAGCGGTTTTTATCTACTCGGGGAGCCTCTTTGCACAGAGTTCACCATGTTGAACAGTCATGTTTCTACAGTAGCCCAGAACAGACACCCAAACTATAGATGGAGCAGGTTGCATTTTTCATGGTCACAGTAGTCACTCCTTTGCACTTGAAAGGGGAGGATGGAGCGAAGTAGTTGCAATTTGCAACTACACCGCTTGATGCCACTGAATCCTACACACCAGACCTTTAAGAAGGGGGTACTACTACTGGTCTACAGGTGCAACAGTAGATTTATTTATACAGAATGACACAGAATCCAGATGATGTTGTTTTGGGGTTTTTTTTGCAGAGAGACAGGAAATAGGAAGAGAGAAGGGTATGGCATGCAACAAACACCATTGGGCTACTGTTACAACCTGGCCTAGGGGAATCCCTGGCACAACATGGGGGGGAAATGAGACTCTTTTTCCAAGCTCCCAAGAAGCACCAACAACAGAGTTTGCAGCCCTTTGAATGGTTAATTAAAAATCTTTAAGTTTGAGGGAGGGCTAACAGCAAAAACAAAAGGGAACCAAAGGTGAGCAAGCTTAACTTACCAATTTAAATAAAAGAAACAAAAAGACCAGTCACTAACCTAACTCTTAATCAAAAACAGGAGAAACACAAACGCTACCCACCCCTACTGAACCTGGGCTGTTACATCAGGTAGCAGATTTCATTGAATTGGAATTAGAGAGAAGAAAACCTGCCTTGTGAGGGTCGGCCTTTTAAACCACAAGCATGGAGGCTGGAACAACCTACGCACTCACACAATCAATCATTCAATCAGCCAAACTCACCTGCATCCCATCACACACAGGTACCACAGCAGAGAGAGAGAGAGAGGTCCACACCACAGGCACAGGGGAGGTTAAAGCACATACGCAGATACAGAGAACATTTTCATATATGACCTCAGGGGTGTAACAGCTACCAAGGCGCTCTGAAAAGGAATTAAAAATAGAATATACAGTGCAAACACTAATAGTAATCATTAAAAACATTAAACGTACTTAGAGGGACTGCAAGTCATCACATTACTTATTTAATGTAATGTAATGTAGACCATTAATGTAAATTGCAGTGAACTGTGTCCTGCAGGCAAAACAACAACTTTCAGATATATTAATATGATATCCAATTGAAAGTCAGTTTAAAGCAGTCTGTTTCTTTATTCATCATATTTATTTAGAAAAAAGAAATCAGAAAACAAGTGTTGTGTAATCAAACTGCATTATTTATGCTAATCAAGTAATGCCTGGGCACAGTATGCATTCCCTGGACTCTGAGCTGTGTTTCTTGTTGTCTCTTCTCCTCCCAGGCTGTGGAGTACAACATCTTTGAGGGCACAGAAGTGCGTGGAGGTCCTGTGGTGGTGATCAGCCAGGGCAAGATTGTGCTGGAGGAGGGCAGCCTTCACACCATGGAGGGCTGCGGGCGCTACATCAGCCGCAAACCCTTCTCCGACCACGTGTACAAGAGGATAAAGGCTCGCAGCAGGGTGAGTTCTGATTGCAGGTACTCGCACCTCTTGAGAAACAGAATTCTGAAAATACAGCTGGTGAGCTTACACAGCTGTGGCTCTGATGAACTGTGCCCGTATGTTTAGCTCACAGAGTTGCGAGGAGTCCCCAGGGGCCAGTACGACGGGCCGGTGTGTGAGGTGACTGTGACTCCCAAGGTGATGTCCACAGTCTCCTCGGTGAAGACTTCCCCCGCCAAGCAGCAGCAGCAGCAGCAGCAGCAGCAGTTTGCCCACCAGCAGCCAGTGCGCAACCTTCACCAGTCTGGCTTCAGTCTGTCTGGTGAGTGAAAGCACACATTTCATCCCTGGCAGTTGGCTTCGCTCACAAAAAGGGACTTAAACGTGCAATATGTAAGTTCTGTCTCTAGACACAAAACAATAACAAAACATCAAGTTTGATAGGTTGCTGATGTTGCGAAGTATCATGGGATCGTGGGAGTTTTTGAATTGCAGTCATCTTCTCCGGGTTAGGATTCCTTCAATGTTCCTCGGTCAGGAGGTTTCGAAGGGAGCCAAATTATCGCAGAGGTCTCTTCCTCTCCAAAACAAATAGACCAAGTGATTGAAACTGGAAAAAAAACTGAATAAAGCAGTTTTACATTTAAAAAAAAAACGACACTATTTGGCAGACAAAGGACGTCCCAGAGGGGCTGCGAGCCGAGCTGCTGTTAATATTGGCTCAGCTTGTTTCTCTGATAACNNATGACTAAAATCCTTCATCAGGTTAAAATATATAGTTAAAAACTACCAAAATGTAAAATGTGTATTGTAAACACTGACACATGCACAAAGGCGATATGACGCCATTGCAATAGATTGACAGATTTCTCTGGGTATTTCTCAGAAATGTTACATATTATGGCTTTAAGTTACATTGTTTTCTACCTTCACTTTCTAGGTGCCCAAATTGACGACAACGTCCCCCGCCGCACCACTCAACGCATCGTGGCTCCCCCTGGCGGGAAAGCCAACATCACCAGCCTCGGCTAAGCTCTTTACTCAACCGAGCCGGGGTTGCGGGGCACCACGGGACCAGACGTCACTCTCACCGCCGTCACATCTGGTCACCTCTGACTCCCCCTGCACCCCACCCAAACGCACTCCATCGATTCTTATTCACACACCACCACTCTGTCACCTCATGCAACAAAAAAAGAAAAGAAGGCACTATTCCATTTCATCTTTCCTGCCATATTCCATTGTCAAAGGAAGGATCAAGTGAATTGAAGCAGCTTTTTTTTGCTGTTTTTAACCCCAGTTTGATGACTAATGAAATTAATTTGTTTACATTTTTTGTATAATTTTGTGCTGTACATGTTGTTGTTTAGTTGGCTCAGAAAGTTGACAGAAAACCCGTCCCGATAAGCAGCCAGTTTCGTGAGCGGGCATTTTAGAAACAGTTGTTTACAGTTTTTTCTTCACGTGCTGTTTATTTCCCAGATATAAGTTAGAATGTGCTGGTGGTCGTCACACAGCGCCACCTTCTGTTGACAGTAAAGCCTCCGTTGTTTGTGCTGTAACACTGTTACACTGTAAGATTGCTGTTTTTAGTACAAAAATGTTGTTACATTGCTGCCACAAAAAACTAACCATGAAAAGAAGAATACAGAATACAGTTCCTGCATCTTATAACACTGTTTGCAGTATTGTAAGTGTAGAACCTGTGTACGGCTGAACAATTCATCTTGGTCTTCCTTTTGTGTTAAAGTTGCACTTTTTTAAACATTTCATCACGTTAAGTCATTTTGGAAAGCGCTGACTGCACTGAGAAGGAAAAGAAAGGGTATGTTACGGTTAAAACCTCCCATTCAGCTTCACCCTGAATGTTGGAGGGGGAGGGGAGAAACGGATGGCACATTACATTTTTGTCCGAGAACCTATTCCTTCATTTCATAATTACGTTTCTCTTCCTCACGTTTGTTAAGAGGTTGTCAGGGCAACAAGCTTCCAATAATCAATCCGGTGTACGTTGTTCAGACACCACGAAAAAGCTAGACGGGAGATTTGCCGACAACCTCTCCACCTGGTGCTATATGACCTTTGCTGTATATGTGCAGATGATGTCCACACTGCAATCGTGTAAGCTCTGTAAGAACAGCAGCCACAGTCACCATTTACCCACTTTATTTTATTATTTTTGAAACAATTTTGTTTTGCACCTGTAACAATCCAAATGTATGTGAGCTTGCAACTTTTTATTTGTATTGGATATGTCTGTACAATTTAGGATATTTGTTGATACTTGCCTGCCTGTTCTGTAAGATATTGATAGCACACTGTATCTATGAAGGCTCTTTAAAGAAGTGGAGCGATGATCTTTGAGACCTGATGAAAAATGCTTCAGTTTGTATATGAAATCCCTCACAGTGTGCTGATGATGTGTCCACTGTTCTCGGTGTTAGTGTTGTGAATGAATTACAGTTTTTCTTCCTCTTACACTCCCCCCACCTGCCCCGACATTGTCAGTCCACTCGAGGTAGTAACTGTATTAACCGAACCGCAATGGGTTGTCAGTTTCACGGCACTGTACGGCCATACTGTAAAACACTGGGTTATCTCCTCCTCATTGCCTTGTCAAGTGTAGATTTTGTATGCCAAGCTATAATGTGAAGTGATTTGCATTCGGGGAAGTTTCTTGGTAATGGTTATTGAGTTGTGATGTTGAGCACTGTTGTTGCCCCTCTCCCAGCAAGTGTGATACTCTCTCGGTCATGTATGTTTTGTAGGACACCAGGGTTTTTGGGGGGGGAATCATCAGTCCTGTCAGCATTTGACCCTATCTGTGTTGACTTCAGTGGATTAAAATAATAAAAATTAAACTTGTTGTACTGACTTTTTATATACATGAATAAGTTTCATTGAAAGTTTTTCTGGGAAGAACTATAATTTGGTAATATATCAAACTTAGGGAAAGGGTAGTCCCTTTTGTTGAGTTTATAAACAGGGTTTTCAATGCAAGATATACTAGAATCTTAAAGACTGGAAAACTGATTTTATATTGTGGAGATGAAGGTACTTGTTCTTACGTAATTCTCCTTTTCTACTACTTCTACTCTACATTTCAGAGAGAAAAATAATGTTTAACTCGTACAATGATCTGACAGTTGTAGTTACTAGTTTCTTTGCAGGTTCATCACCTTGTAAAATATGTTATGCACTGTTACAGTACTTATTATTAGCTCCACTACAATGAGCTATCAGAATAAAATGCTACTGTACAATTTTGTATCAGTATTAACCCTTTATAGGGCACTCAT
>NW_023339718.1:2499502-2503168 GCF_004916995.1 Morone saxatilis
GTCTCCCTTTGTCTTTGTCAGTTCGTCTTGTTCAGTTCCTAAAGAGTATCGTCAAGTGTTCCAGCCCAGAGTTCAGGTTATTTCATGTTCCAATTAAGTTTGTGTTGATTTGTTTTGCACTTTTGATATCCTCCTTGAGAGCGCCTTTTGCTAAATATAATTCTTTCTACATCTTCGTCTGTGCCAGAGTCATGCATTTGAGTCCACCAGTATAGTGTCAGAGGTCGTGACATTCAATTGTAGAGCCAAAAACTGCTCAAATATCCCCCATTAAGATAGCTTAGTTAGGGCTTAGTTTACCTGCTGAGGTCGGTGCACAAGACTGGTCCAGTTGACCAGGGCAGAGGTCACATCCAGTTGGTAAATGATACTTTTGTGGACCTTGTCAAAAAATGTAAGATAGCTGTCCAAGGTTTTGACTAAGTCTTCAAAAGGGTCCTTCTTGAATAGTAGGGTTCTACTCAAACTCCTCCACTTATTGTAAAAATCAAAGTCTTCGAGTTCTGATGGGATGTGAGGACAAGACTTGGAACGCATTCTTCGTCTTATCTGTATCAGAAAGCAGAAGAGAAGCAATGTCATGAATAAAAGGAGCAGAATTAGATGGACCCTCTTTGTTTTAATATGAATCTTGCTACAATCCAGCGAAAACCTACATTAGTACATTTTGATTTGTCGTGTTAGTTTCAGAGGTAAAGTTATGAGGAACAATGTTAAAAATTAAACCAAATAAAAAAATAGATTCATTCTTAATCAAGTCTTATTTGAAGGACAAAATCTCAAATGCAAATTTTATTGATAAACAGGGAATACTGTTGTGACGAATAACGGTAATTACATTAATGTTTTTTATATTAAAAGTGGTCTCATCTGTTTGAACAAAAAACATAAATCGTCATAAATGGTGGCGTTAACATGCATAAAGTTTTTATCAAGTAAAAAATAATTGGCTTGAAAAATGATAAGAAAACAATTGGTTTTACCTGGTGCTTTATTAAGTTTTTGTACTTCAGCATGGACTTTCTCCTGAATTGGATTCTCCTCCAGCATTGCTGGGTTGACCTACCCGTCAGGGTCTCAATGGCAGATCTCAATCCTGCTTGCAGTTTTTTCAAGCGGCTCTGTAGTGTCCTAACACGCCTCAACCATCGTGACCGGCGGCTTGGGGATCCTAAAATCTCTATCATTGTTCTCCGGAAGTCGTTTTCCAGCACAACAGACCGTTGCTCCATTTCTGTCAACTGACATTTAAGATAATTGGAATCATATTAAACATCATTTCAAGGATTAATTTACTTTAATGTCATTGCACTTCAAGAATTCGTTGTTCAAAGTTTTTAAGCAGAAAGTACATTCCAATAAAGTTTATCATTTGTATGGAGGACTGTCAATTAATTATTAATCATTAGATTTTGATATTGATTATTTGATGGTCTTGGGTCTAATATGAATATTCATTTAAATGGTTGCTCTCATTGTTAAAAACAAAATTTGTTAATACATTTGTAATGGTAATTTGTAAGGTTCAAGTTTTTATTATTAATTGCTCTATTCTGGCAAAGTGTGTTCTATAAAACCAGCTACATACTGTAGGCGACAGGTCTAAAAAGAAACTCCCACTTTTCAACCATATACGTTCCAGTGTAATTGATGTTAACCTACATGTATTTGAACCTTTAAAACACCAAAATGCTTTCTGGATAAACAAGAAAAAAATGTTTGGTCCTTTGTTCTCTGGTACTCACTACATCAAAAATAGCAGCCAGTGTGACAGAAACAATGTGAAAACATGCTTTAAATACTATGTTGTTGAACATGACTTGGACCAACTTTCTTCAACACATGAAAACAAATAAGAAATATAGTACCACCTGTGTAATAAATTTGCATTTATATCATCAACATCACAGGTCGGCTTGGCTCCATAAATAGACATCCTGATGCAATCTCGAAGCCTAGACTGTTGACAACCAGTTGCCTAACCTGTAATTGTAATTTTGGTGCCTAATGGCACACAACGTCTCTATTACTGGAGAGACACTTCACCCTTTTTCACCCATCCGCTATTAATCAGAATCGCGTTGTTATCAGAGGTATAACTAATGCATTACTAGTGTCCAGCGTGTATGCATTAAGTAATGGAATGAAGAGAAGACAATATAGAGCAGTTGTGGATCACCGGTATAAAGGAGTTACCAGTCGATGGCGGTATAGAACAGGGCCATCGCTAAAATAGTTTAAAGGTTTTCCAAAGATTGTGAATCACAGCAACCACAAGAGCTCCTTGAACATGCAGTCATAAATGTGCAGTCAAAAATATTAGGCTGATGGGTTTAGTAGTATGCAAGATTAGCTGCAAACAGATACACAACCAACACATGATCCCCTTTAGCATTAACCATCTTGTACCTGTAGGAGTATTTAAGATAGATTAGGACAGACCAACAGGGAGAGACAAAAGAAGGCCTAAATAGGGGCAACACTACAGTAGGGCCCCTAAAAAGCACGAGAATAGGCGTCAGCCATGACATTGTCAGTACCTTTTATATGGTGAATATCCAATTGGTAAGGCTGCAAGAATAAGGCTCATCTCATTAAACGCTAATTTGGATTTTGCAAGGAATGCAAAAAGGTAAGGGGGTTATGGTCTGTGTACAATACAAGTGGAGTTCCAGAACCAATATACACATCAAAATTTTGCAACAGAGTAGCTCAACTGATATGAATCAAACTTTTTTACCCCAAAATCATCATCTTGCAGTAAGACCTAGTGGAGATAATAACAGAAACAATATTGAACTCACAAACTAATGGAAAATATAATCCAACAAGTTGGTTGAATTGCTTTTTTAATCCAGGATTTTAGCCAATGTATTTTTAAAATTTAAAGGCAAGTATGATGCTTTGGACAATCTTCAAGTTGTGTTGTCTACTTTGTTTGAATAATGTCTTTACAGGAAGCAGCCAAGATAAACAAATATGGCAAAATTACACAATCCTGGGAATACCTACTTTAACTAATGTAATGTTGTGACAGGAAGTAATGAAACACAGGACAAACCCAATATATTTTTTGAACATTCTTTTTATTGAACATTTTCAAAATGTCAAAACAGTCCAGCACAGTGTATATACAAATTATATGAGATATGTAGCAAATCCAGAATAGATCCACAGCAATGATCTCAAAAGTCCTTATAAGGTCTAACATTTCAGGCAGTTGCACTGAGTTCCCAGGTACTCCAGCACTTTGCCAAACTTTGCTGTAAAAAGGTCCTTCTGACCATTAATACCAAATCCCAGTCTTTCCAGAGAAATATAGTCTGATATCAAACCACAGATTTATTGAAGGAGGTTCATCTCCCACCCATTTAGTCATAACAGCCTTTCGGAGCCTTTATTGGATTAGGCTGTAATTGCTGCTTGATTATCACACTAACCTCATCACATACAGTTTGCCAAAACTGTTGGATCTTTTCACATTCCCAGAGGCAGTGAAATCTTGTCCCTAAAATAGTCTTACATTTTGGGCAGTTTGGAGAGGCCCCTGCTGTATATTTACTATACATATATGGAGATATATAGACATTTTGTAAGATATTATATTGCATTTCTCTGAATCTGTTACATATGGATATTTTCGAAGGTAAAAGTAAAATTTCCTCC
>NW_023339718.1:2503193-2510739 GCF_004916995.1 Morone saxatilis
CCTCCCACGATTTCAGTAGTTCTATTGGTGGTTTTCAACTGAGGTCTCCGATGTTTCCGTAGGAATGAGTAGTCTGTGCCTTGTATTCAAATGTTGCAGGCTTGGAATTGAAGAATTTTGGGACAAAGTGACCCCTTGTTTAAAGACATATCTAAACCAGAGTCTTTTCTAATAAGTTTAAGTCATCTAGACAGAGATTTGAGAGGTATGCCATCTGTTAATAATATACATAGTGTTTGCACCTGAAAGGGTATTTGTGAAGATTCTTTTGTTGTAGTTTGGTTATGTAGCCTGTAATGAATCGAATGTTTAAATTTTCGCCTATCCCAAAGGTCATAAGTATTGCTAAAATTTCCTGCTTCATACCAGGGTCTGGGGAAGTTAGATCCAGTGCCCCCTTCTGGTTAAGATCAGGATAATCAGTCATTGTTGTGTAAGCAAATCAATTGTATGTTTTAGTCCATGTGGCTGGCGTGTTCGCAGGCTCGCCCCCTATTTCTGTTGGAGGGAGAATACGGGCATAATAAAAGATAAAAGTACACAGGCGCTTACTAATTAACAAAAAAATTGTCTTTTGCCATAATTGTAGTTTGTGCGTTTACTCGAGTAAGGCTTGAGACAGGAGTACGGGTTGGTGATGATGGGGAATGATGGTTAAATGGACCCTGTACTTGTATAGCGCCGCTTTCTAGTCTTCCGAACCACTCACAAGCCGCTTCTTACACTACGTGCCACATTCACCCTTTCCATGACACAATTCACCACCTGATGGCTATGCATCAGGAGCAATTTAGTATCAGTATCGCTTGCTCAAGGATATTCGACACGTGCCAGGAGGGAGCCGGGGATCGAACCAACAACTTCCGAGTTTGGGACGACCGCTCTGCCTCTGAGCCACAGCCGCCCCTGGAGAAGGTTGCTGTCAATCTCGCAAATACCATGGTGGCTTTTGATTGAACCGTTGTCCAGGGTTGAGATAATTCTGGCTTGTGGCATGAGGTTGTATAGTTTGGAATATTGTTGGGGGCGCCCCATCCTCATCCGTTCTTTGGTAGTTTAGAATATCGTAATTTAATCTTTTAGGCTTTTTCTGCCGAGCCCACTATAAAAGTCAGAGAGAGCTTTATTGTCACTTATATTTAATGTTGTTCTCGTCAGGAGATTATGAAGAGCATATGTTAGGAGGATAAATTCTTCTTGGGAGAAAATTGCAGCTCATCCAGGATTTTTATGTCCTTAAGACGTTTGTAATTTAGATAATTGATTAATTTCATCGGGCTTGATTGATAGATATAACTGCATATCATCTGCCATGGAAAGTGTCTATCACTGCTTCTGTAGCAAATATAGAAGTAGAAGCAATTCTACTGAACTACTCCTGCTACTACTACAAATTTTGTCTATTGGTGGACATACTGCGGAATCATTTTTGTTGCCTACCATGTTAAATGATTTCTTACTGGAATGAATAACCAGGAGGCTTATTAAAGCTGAGGGACTGTTCAATATCTGTAGAACAACCTCTCGAATTTCACACTCACTCAGTTGTACATCCATGTTCTGATGTGCTGCTGGAGATTCCCTTATGTCCCTAAAATGAGGTGGAAAATCACCTAATATGTGTTCTCCCTCTGACCACCAGCACATGAAAGCACAGAGATGTTTATCTTAATGACAAACATGCATCCCAATTAAATAAGCGCAAACTAATTAGGTGATTGTGGAAGAATGTTAATTGGTTTCAAAGTAACAGATAAATTTGTTCCGTTTGTTAAATCCCTTTAGACTTTTCAGGCTAATGTGACTCAAACAAATTTATATATTGAAATGTGCTTCCAGGAGAACTGCATTATACTGACCTATACTGTTACTGTTATATGGAACACATGAGATAAACATGGAAATAGAAGGAGAGAGAAGAGAGGAGTTTTATAAATTTCAATGCGTTTTTAACTTAATTCGTATTTATCGCCAACTAATGAAGTCTTCCTGAGTCTCATTTCTAGGTCATCAAATAAAGACACTTTGGGAATGAGACTCAACAATGAACTTTAGTCTCCAACCCAAAGCATCTGGCCACACAGTAATATGTAATAATGTCACCCCAGCTCACACTTACCTCACCTCATTAGTGCATATCTACACAGATTAATTTCATTTGTAACATTACCATCAACACACACTTTGTTTATTTGCTTATTAACCTCACATTGTTTTGTCTGAGTTTTGTCACTGTATAGTTCACAAGCAATTTTCTGTTATATTAATCCTTTGTTTCGTTGTCTTTTTAGTTGGAGGTGGTCCCTTCCTGGCCTCTTAAATACTAGAGCCAGTTCATTGGGCCAAACCACTGGCTAATATGTCATGGGGGAGATTTGTGTTTAATTAGTTTGCTTTGTGTTTAATTATATTTGGCGTCCATTCTGTTTACCCCTTGTGTGTTATTTGGTTTGGCCAAGCCACTATACACATTCCCTCATGTGTCATTGTGTGAGTTCAGTTTGTTGTTTAGTTGCTGTGAGTATAGTATATTCTGTTGACCTCTTTTATATATTGGTTTTGCATTTTTAGTTTATTATCTATTATCTGTCTCATGTACTACTGTCAGGATATAGTGGACGTTTCAGCAAATATGACAAAAAGTTATTTTCTATAAAAGTACTACTGCAGCTTTAAATCAATTTATATTGATTTAAAATAAAATCAATGTATTTGTTTTGAGCAAATGCATACCTGGGGAAAAAATACATACCTCAGGGACATATTTTTTTTAAGGAAAGACATGAAAGAAATGCTAAATAACAGACTGTGAAATACAGAAGTCTATATGTATATGTCTTTTTTGTTGTTTTTCATCTCTTTCCTAGATTTTACATGCAGCAGACATTTATACAGTATCCCTGGTGCCTTCCTTTCTGAAAGATCCCACCACAAACTAGGCTAAATGTGTCTCTGCTCTATATTAGCTATTAGATCTTCTTATTACCTGGTGTGTACTGTATGTGTGTGTGTGCAGTTGGTTCTGTGTAGGATAAATATTAATCAAGTACTTAAACATGCTGATGATAAAGGATTGGAAATTGAAATGGTGGAGCTGGTTTTTTGGGACTACTGCTACTACCCAGGAAGCCCTCCTTAGACAGCTTTTTTAGGGGGTGTGGGCAGATAAACAGAGCAGCCCGGAGCATGATGGAAAAAGGGAAAAAAGCTTTGTAATAGCAGAGCATATCCTACTGTCCTCAAGTGCAGCTTACCATATTTGCATCTCAACTGCTTGTGCTTTGAAGATTCATGGATTTCTCTGGGTCTGGACATGTATCAGGGATTTTTGTTCCTTCACTGTCAAACAGTCTACTATGTACATGCTTACCTGCTCTCTGTATGCATGTAGTGTACTGTATGTGTACATACTGTGATACATAAAGCATGAATGATGAGTCAGTAGTTACATCTGCTTTGCATAATCATCTTTTCACCTTTTGTTTTTACTGTATATAGCCACACACCATGCACACTTGAGGATAATTGGAACGCTGTGTTTGTTTATTTGCCGTATCTATGCAGAATATAATGACAGCAGAGATTTAGCCATTAAGTAATTAGAATGATTAAGTAGAGAAAGGCTCATCTTGTGCCATTACAATGACAAATTTCTAAACTTGAGGAAAAAGCAAAATTTAAAGTACCTTCATGAATAGGGCAGGGGGAAAAAATCAAAGCAGTAAAATGAGGAATGTTACCACCATGCAGAAAATGTGCACATTTTATGTGCGCAAGTTAATTATGCCACTTCAGAGGAGCTTGTGAAAGGATAAGGAAAGCTGCATAAATTTAGCTGTAATCCAGGCAGGCAGAACTCATTTGCAGGGATGGTCTTATCTGGGCACTGCAGCTTTCTCACAAAATTAACCTTGGATATTTGGGCCCAATTCAGCCAGCGTTTGATTCTCTCTCTCTCTCTCTCTCTCTCTCTCTCCCTTCACTCACACACATTCTCTGCATACAACCCCTCCCCCATGCCACTACAACCCTCCCTTCCCTTCACCCTCCCTCTGTTTGTCTATCTCTCTCAGCGTATTACAGTGTCTGATTTTAGAGTTTATTATTGCAGTGTGTGATTAAATAAATAAACACGTGAAAAGCCAGGTAGGTAGGTAGATAGATAGATAGATAGATAGATAGATAGATAGATAATTAAGAAAATTCAAAAATGCAAGATATTGTCCATGATTAATTGACATTTAAAAAGTAGCGTTCCCAGGACAGAGCCTTGCGGTGCTCCATATGGAATGTGGATAATAAACTTTTACATTTAAACACCTTTCATACACAAAATTCCATTATAATGCATTATATTTAAAAAAAATTGTAAATGTCCAGTGTGTGGATTGAGTGCCATCTAGTGGTGTAGTTGCAGATCGCAACTCTCTTGTTTCACCCTCCCCAGCAAACATAGAATCTGCATTAGCCGCAAAACTTGCAAAAAACATGAATGTAGGCGCTCCTCTAGAGTAATTTCTGGATCCTTTGGGCTCCAGTCGGTGAAGTGAGCAATAATAGATAAGCAACATCCCCAACTTCCTGTCGAGTTAGCAATAATAATTATTGCAACGTCTGCAACTTCCTGTAAAGTTAGCAATAACAAATATGCAAAGTTCGCTTAGACTTTCAAAATAAAGCTTGCAGGGTTAACGTTTAAAAGGTTTAAAGTTTGGGTTGGGTTATAGGCACAAAAAACAGGAAAAAAGATTGGGGGTTACGTACCCGACGTAATTTAAGTAGTGAGTGGTCTCCTGGATTAAAGTCCTGTGTTTGATTGGACAATCATTGCTCTTTATACTACATCATCTGACTTTGATGGCAGGGGTGTCCAGAAGTGACACCAGAGGGATACGTACAGTGTGATGTTTTGAAGCAGAGGGCCACTGACCAAGCTGCAGTATTCAACAACTCGGGAGTGAGACCATGTTGCCAAGTGGCCAAAAAATCAAATAACAGAGGTTTAAGTGCTGACAGAGGCTTTATGGCAGTATGGTTCTGCTCAGGACTCTTTTTTATATTATGAAACTACTTTGTTTGCTCCACCAGTATATTTATTCACTGAAGCCAGTTACCACTCTACCTCATGCTTATGGACAGAGCCACATATCTTTGTTGATTACTTTGTTTTGTAACTTGTTATTGGTCCTATATGTACATGTTCATACAAGTGTTGAAATTTGCAGAGACAGGTAGGATTAGTAATTTTTTTTTGTCCTTTTTTAGTGACTTGTGAATAATTACTTAAGTCCTCTTCTTGACAGGAATAGTTTCCCATTGGAACATATCTGCTTAGATCTTTCAAACAGTCCTTTCATACAGTACTGTGCTGTATGGTGTCAACTGTATTTAGTGCCAAAGTGATAGCAATCATAAAGTATAATAGGCCATGAATAAGTCATAAGCTCACACGATGCGATAAATCTTGTCAGCATCCGGGCATGTACCCAGTGAACTTATATTAGTTGCCTTTATCACTGTAATTGAGTTCTGCAAGAGAGAGACACTTTCAAGGCATTCAAAATTATTGAATTGTCATTTGTCTTGCTGCAGAAGTGTTTTTCCTCTGATGCTGACAAGGTAATCTTCCTCTAGGTGCTCTGAAAGCGAGTGGAGCAGCCGCAAAAGCTTTTTTTCCTAACTCTGACGCTACCCATAATCCTTGCTGCCTGCTCCTCTCACATCATTTTGGCAGTGCGTCACCTGGAGACTGATGATCCTGACAACGTCACCTGTCCCCATCTGTAACACTAATGTCCCTGTCAGGTGATGCCAACAGAAAACATAAATCAGCCCTTCTGCCGGGCTGCTAATGGGACAACTCCTAATGTATGTATATCCCCCCTCAGATTCATTCTGTATGCTGGAAACATATGCTAATCACGCCTCGGTGTTGGTGGGGACACAAGTCTTCAAAGTCAACCACAAATCTGAAATTGAGATATTTTCATTTTTGTTGTTTGAATTTGATTCTTAACTCTTTAATATTTCACTTAATTGTTTGTTAAAGCACATTTCGAGTCATCTTACTGAAGAATGTGTTAACTCAATCTGATTGAGCCATCTTTCTCGGTTTAGGTCTGTTATGCTAAAAGAAATCCAATAGATAGGTCTTTAGGTACTATGCCCCGTTTTCAGTTTACCCCCTTACAGGAAGTTAGCAACAAAAAAGACCCTCCAGATATTTATGTAAATTGAGAATTAATAAGGGTCAGATAATCATCTAAAAATATGCTTCATTCTTCCCTCCCAAGAACGATGGAGAAACATGCACAAAGAACATGAAGGGCCAGTATTTGGTTTGTCCGTTCTGGGCTATTGTAGAAACATGGCGGCCTCCATGGAGGGTGACCTGTGGTGCTCAATCTAAGGTAACCAAAACATAATGATTCTTATTTTCAGGTGATTATAGACTAATGAAAACAAAATATTCCAATTCTGCCAATAGATACTCCTAAATGTTACACACTGGACCTTTAAAATTGACTATTTGCTACAACATTAATTACAGCGCAGCGGCCACCAGTCTGACACGTCTCCTCAAGCTGTTGGGTGCAAACCCTGAATAAAAAAGCCAGTTTAATGTCTTGGCAATTTGCTTCACTGTAATTCATCCCAAATAGAGAAAAAAATAGCAAGAACTGTGTCTTTTCTCCTTCATTGTCATGCACGTACTGTAGCCTCAAGGTAAGATAAATACCTTTAAATGGGTGGATCTAGTCAGTAGCAAAGCGTGTTCATTTTGTCATGAAGTGCATGCTCCCAGCAACGGATGGTTTCCGCACTGGCTTTCCTGAAATGACGAACGATTATGCCGGGTCATAGACAATATTTCTGTGCCGTGATTTACATTGCGTGTGCGAGCATGGTTCACAGTGAATTCCAACGAATGAGAGTCAGCATGGTGACAAATAACTGCCCTTTATGAATTAAATGAGGCTGCAACGCAATGGGTATATCGACATATACTGTGAGACGTCGAGAGGATCAAAAGCAGGTCCATGGTGGTTGAAGACCCCTATTTGAGGTAAGAGGGAAATCAACAAGTGTCAAAGCCTCTTAAAGGTGAGTGATGACCTAGCTGTGAGTCACATCAGTGAATGTTCTTCATGGATTAGTGGTAACGCAAATTCTACATAGACAATTTGGGAGGGCGTCTTTAAGGAAATCAGTACACGGTGTAGGAACCATTCAGTCTTGTGTATTGCGTGCTGCGGTGGGTTTGACTTACGGGTGTATAAGATTAAAGCTGCCAGTTAGAAGAGGGTTTTTGATGTAAGATATATTTCCCGGTCATATTGCTGCTTGATCTACAAAACCATTAAGAGCACTAGAGGGAGCCAGAGGAGAGCGTGATTCTGTTCACAGATATCTGTCTCATGTCATCACGTCAGAACACGGAACTTTTCAGAGCAACAATGAAAAGAGTTTTTTTTCATAAAAGCTTACCTACTGCGAGCCGGGTTAATGATATATCTATCATTAACGTAATGATCAGAAGTTTTTT
>NW_023339718.1:2510764-2513170 GCF_004916995.1 Morone saxatilis
CATATATCTGTTACACTACACTGCACTTGGATCCTATTTCATTGTATTACTGGCATCTTAAACCAGTGGTTCAAAGACCCCCAAACTGAGCAGGCCAAGGACCCGATGTAGTCTTGGGGATCCCTGCCCAATGAGATTTAGTTATTCCAACTGTCTATTCTGTAGACTGACAGATTAACAGTGAGGAGTCTGAAACCTTTGAACAGAATAGTCATTCTTATATACTCTCATTGGGCTAACTTTTAGCCAATGCGTAAAAGTTAAATTAAAATATTCCCCATTTTCTGGGGACCCCTGGAACTACCTCATAGACCCTGGGTTGAAAACTACTGCCTTAAACAACACACCTCCCACCGATGCAGTCTGTTACGCTGTTGTGACACAGGGCTGGCACCGCTAGGAGTCTACACATGCTAATGGCTCTGTGCTTTGAACTCATGCTAACATGCTCAAAATGAAATTGCTAACATGCTGATGTTCAGAACATAATGTTTACTACATTAACTGTCTTGGTTTAGCGTGTTAGCATACCAACATTTGCAAAGCACTAAATGCAAAGTTTACCTGAGGATGATATCTTTAGTCATAAACCAAAGTACTGCTCAAGACAAAAAAGTCAGCATATAACTAAAATTATTACAATTCATCCTTTGAGGATCATGACCATTTGGTGGACTTAAGTGGTGGACTGACCAATCAATTGCGAGCAAACACCAAATCATAGCCTGGTAAGGCCCCTGTGTACATGTAATTCTCATAACGTGGCAACCCTAGAATATACCAGGTGTACCAGGCCCAGGTGTATGCACCAATTGGCCTGTAAGCACCCAGGGGCCCTAGTGGTCAGCTCCCACCAAGGGATCTGTGGGCCTTCACAAGTGCAGATCGGTCTGATGTGGTCAGCTAATGTTTTAAAAACCAAGGGGGCTGAGGGCCCTCACATTATAAGCACACAGGAGCCTAGTGGTCAGCTTGAGCTATGCAGACTGAGGGCCCTGGCATTCAACTTACTTCAGAAGTAGGGCCATGCACCATTCGTGGCCTTAGGCTTTAAGGCCCTCTGGCAATCCGAGGCCTCGGGGCACTGGCCCCACTGGTGTGGTCAATAATCCAACCTTGCCCGGAGCCACGACAATAGTGTGGCTAAAGATATTAGTACTTTACCCATGTCAGCTTTAGAAAACCAGTGTAAATTAGACAGATTCTGTTTGTGATCAGCAAGGTCAGGAATAGTAAACATTTCTTAGTCATTTCCAGTTTTTCTCGCTCCTCACCCTTCGGTCGCTCCCTAACATATTATCACATGCTGTTTTATTCTGCCAACCATAATCAACATTCAAGGATTGACACACTAATTCCCAAAGTGCCAAGAAAAACTCTTGTTTCCTGTCTGGATGGTAAAGGTCGTTCTTGTCTCCAGCTTGTACAGAATGCTGCTGCTGCTGCTGCCAGACTCCCGACATTAACAAAGAACAGAGATTATATTATCATTGTAGCTTCCCTGCATTGGCTTCTAGTTGATTTTAGTCATTACTTAGATAGCATTAAATCTTCTGGCTCCAGCATTTGTTTGTGGAAGTTTAAATGCCAGTAGGGACCTCAACCATCTGCCCTTTGGTCTATAAATGTTACTGTGTATTCCCTCTCAGGACTCTTACAAGATATTTATCTACATTCCCTAAAATCACAACTCATTTTTATAGAGTCATGTTTCTGTTACATGTTTTCTGTTTATGATCTATTCTGTGTTTTTCCAGCGCTGTCTTGGGACATTTGTGGGGTTTAAAGCTGCAGTAGGTAACTTTTATAAAAAATACCATAAATAACATAGAAATCATACAAATATGACATAAATATTTTTCTGAAAATGACTGTGGCTTTAATTGTAATTATGAGGTAATTTATCCCAATCACGGTGTGTTTATTTGCTGTAGGCTCTTTAATCCAAAATCCCAGTTTTCTTATTCAGTCGCAAGTTATTATATACCATCACTGCAAGTGTTGACATCTAAGGCAATGCCAAACAACATTCAGCATGGTAGGTCTGTTTTTGCTTAAGTCTGGCGCACACATGGGTGATAATGACTGGTGGATAGTAGCCTCAGTGTGTAACATCATCAAACTACTGTGCAGTTTTTAAACTGTCTTTATTGTTTATACCTATCATTGATGCTAGAACTGAATACAGATAAATGATCTGTATATACAATAAAGATCTTATTTTTGAGCTTTAGATACACATAAAAACAATGAAAAAATACTCATACAAGTGGCCATTTTAAAAAAGGGCACTGGGGCACCACATATCTGAATTGTTTTTCCAAGTTCAATTCAATTCAATTTCAATTCAATTCAATTCAATTCAATTCAATTTCAATTCAATTAAATTTTATTTGTATAGCACCA
>NW_023339718.1:2513270-2513416 GCF_004916995.1 Morone saxatilis
TCATTAGGAAACTATTTACTGAGCGCATAAATCAAGCAAGAGGTAGGCTTATTTATAATAATAACTAATAAGAGTGCGCAGTATCAGTCTTTTATAGCAACCAATGGAGTTCCCCCTTATGGCTATTACATAGAATTCAGGTTTAA
>NW_023339718.1:2513481-2516379 GCF_004916995.1 Morone saxatilis
AAGCTCTGTCCATTATATATCCTGTCAATGGTCCAGACATTAGCTTATAGCTACTTCACAGTGGAGACAGTTGAGGTTTACAAACAAGAACTGTTGACTTTAGCTAGGCCAGAATGGAGGCCTCATAATAACACAAACAGACAGACAAACAGAATGCTACATTACAGGGCACAAAAGGGGAAGGAAGACATAATAATCATAAAAAAGTCTTCTCCACACACTTCTTATACATTTATTCTTCATGGTGGTATTTTACAGTGTTCAGGCTTAAGGCTTTAACCTCTTGCAAAGAGCAATGCAGGCATGGAACCTCATAGAACTGAACACTTACATGCTGAATAAATCAGATACAAAAGATATTACTGAAAAGGAAAAACTGTTCTTTAGAAATTAAACCTGCGGTGCCGTGCTTTGTCCCACACTGTCACTATGGTAACAATATAATTAGCAAATGTGCTCTATCACTGTCAGCAAGACTGGACTGAAATTAATTTCCAACATTTCATAAATGAGTTGATGAGCTTGAGATGGAATGGATTCTGTTGGTTTGGACAGATAAAAGGAGCACTGATAATGGAGATGATTTCTGTTCATAATTCAAGGTTCAGTGCTAAAGAGCGTCCGGAGCTGTCGCATGAGCAAAACACGGTGCGGTTATTCTCCAGCAGACACATACCAGCCGTTTTCATCAAATAACTTACACCACATAATCTTTTCAATCATGTATGCCTTGCATGTTGAATGAAGGTTGAGGATTACCAAAACCTTTGTTACAGCTCTTAGCGTGAAATAACTGTTAAAATTCACAAAGCCTAAATTACTTTTTTCCATATCTTATTTGATGATCTGTACTTGCATCAACTTCTTGTCAGACGGAGAGACGCTTTGCAGAGTCTCAATCACTCCCATTGTGATGATTTTCTGTGTAATCCAGCAATTTTCCCAATCCGGATTATCTTATCATCTCCCTGATGATAAACAGAAGCAAAATAAAGTCAGATTTAATTTACACTATCCAGGCCAGAAATAATCACCCCCAAACCCATTTATGAATCTGGGTTCATGCCCTAGTTTTTGCCTAAACTTTTTGGCCAAAGTACTGGTGTGTCTGTTTGTCCATGATTCCAATTTATTTTGACCCTCTATTCTTTCCTTTAGCCCCCACACCCAGTGTGCAACATTTAGGAAGATCTATTGGCAGAAAAAGAATATAATGGAGGAGGTAAGGATAATGTTGTGGCATTTGGGGCGGCCAATCAGATTTCAGGGATGGCCAGTGCCACCATAGATATAAAAACATAGATACCTCATTGGCCGCTCCTGTATGTACGTCTGCACATTCCCCATATTGCACAGGTCAAGATCGTTTGACTGTGAGTACCAGCCCAGGACCCGCCCTCCGGACAAGCCCATGATGCAGGACTATGGAGTCCCTTCCACTGTTACATCCCATAGTGTAAATACTAGGGGTGTATGAAAATATAGAAAAATATCCTATTGTTTTTGTTATATTGTATCGGTTATCAAAAACAATGTATAAATTTCTGTGATTGAACCCTGAACTGCTAGCTGATAGCAATGTTGTAACAGTAATGTTACGACATTGATGTTAAAGGTTACAGGGACTTTTTGCTCTGATTTTTTCATATTGTAAAAATTTTATTAAAATACATCTCAATATATACATATCGCCAGATTTTTGCCAATACACAGCCCTAGTAAATACAGTGCAGTAGTATTGGGATGAATCAGCTCAGGATATGTTTGCCTTTTTTCTGACTTGACTGCGACAAAGAAAATTCTTATTCTCAGATGCAAACCCCACACAGCCTATATATCAAACGGTGCACATCCTGTTTTCACAGTCTTTTAGCTGTAGTGACAAGTTTAGAGTCGGCTGTATAAATGGCCTTAATGACAAGGAAGCAGCCGCCATTAAGGCAGCAGCTGATTTAGTTTAAAATCTGTATGACCCAGACTGTGATTGCTTAAGTTAAGCTTGATTTTTATATGATTTTCTCGGTGGAAGGTGGCCTGAGTGTGAGTATGGAGTAGACCCCCCCCCCGCCATTATTCTTATTTTATATATTTTTTGCATCTGTATGTGTCAGTTGCATAAGCATATTGTTCTTGTAGCATTCTGTGTGAAAAGCTTTGGTCACGTAAGTGATGTTTAGGAGAATTTGAATAATTTTGCTCACTGACAAACCTCTTTATGCTGCTTATTTTCTTCTATTTTTACTGTTTGCCGAATAAAACTTCACACTGACACTCGCAGTATTTCAGTATGTTGTAGTTGTGATCAGCGTGAGATTACAGCATGGAGGGATTGCAGGGTTTGCCAACTTCCACGTCTGAATGTCCCCTGATGAACAGTACTCCATTATTAAAACCACCAAGCACATTTTCTTTCTCTCCTGCAATCAGGGCGTTGATTGCAGGACAATGGATGTGTTTGATTGAGACATAATCAGACACTTCACTAATTCGACTTCAAAGGGAAATCAGCAGCGTGCAGACATGAGGTAAAAATCACACGCCAATCTGAGTCCTTTTTCTAAAGAGGTCAAAGTAGTCGGTTCTGACAGGAACTGTGGTCACATTAGATCTCACAAAGTTCAGATATAGCAGATGCATTTGTACCAACTCACAGCATTTCCAAATGAATAGAAGTAATTTTATTTAAAGTTGAAAATATGATATAGGTACTGATGTGGGTGTTTTTTTTAACCTGGGCAGTGGCAGTCTTTTTGGACAGGTAATCAGTCGGAAGAGTGTGTTTTTTTTTTAAGGTTGCTAACTGTATACATTTGAGTTGATGTATCTTGAAGTATATTCGGCTTTTATGCCTTTATTTGATAGGACAGCTGGAGACAGACAGGAAAGGGGGGCAGAGAG
>NW_023339718.1:2516472-2520837 GCF_004916995.1 Morone saxatilis
ACTAAGGTAACCGGGCACCCAAGTTAATGTATCTTAGTGTCATCCAAGATAAAAACTCTAAAGGCCTTTACACACCGGTGATATGACATGATAAATGACACGATTTAGGGCTGCAGTTGGTAATTTTTATAAAACTTTCTGTCATATTTGTGTTAATTTTCACTATATTCTGATCTGTGAAAAAAATCAGATCAGAATAAAAGAGGAACCTGATTTTTTCACAGATTATCGACTCGTACTACTGTCTGGATATAGTGAAACAAAAAAATATTAAAAAGTTACCTACTGCTTTAATCTACTAATTTTGGCAATCCATATTTTTCAGGAACGACTTGATTCAAATACTGAAGATCCTGATTCAAAACAAACAAACAAAAATCCTACTTTTGAATGAGCTTTTTGACTTTCCAAGGACAAATGTAAGTAACAGTCACTTGGGGCCCCTGTGCTTTAGCCTAGAGGGCCCGCTCAATAATCCACCCCTGGTGTAGGAGCAGACCTCCTGGCGGTACAGACACCATGCTAAACACCAAGTTAAGCGCAATAAGGGTGATTTTGTTTTGTTTTCCTCAGAGCGGAGCACAAGCAGCACAGTTAACATCAAACAGGTAGTCGCAATTATTATCAGAGAGAAATTCCTTGAAGACACCACATGCAGATTGGTGTTAATCAGTGAACACTGATGTTATATATTTATTTAGTAAATATTCAAATTGGCCTTAAATAGAGGAGCACTTGGCAACTTATAATCAGCCCAGCGTGTCTGTAACCTCTAGAAATTAGCCTGCGCTAATTAACGCCTAAAAGCTTTAATTTGTTTTGCAACAATTCCAGAGCTGCGTGCACACAAAGTGGAGTGGCTCCCCAGAGACCGTCTCATTCACAAGTCCTCTGCTCTTTTTTTTATTATTTTGCTGTTGTTGTGGAAGAGGAGAGGGTTCCCTATGGACCTTTCTATCACTACCTACATGCGCTCTCTCCGACCAGCCACAAAATACAGCAACAGCTTGTAGGTAATTGATCAGGCAAGTGAACTGTAAAATATTCATTTTCTACTTCAACAGCCAGATAAATCTCTAGGGAGGGTTTGGGGAGGACGCTAGTGGAAATATTGCTTATGCACCACGAGGTAGGAGCTGCAGCAGCATGATGGTGAGGGGCAGATAAGAGGGGAACTGTCGCCTGGTTTGGGTGTAGCTGCCAGTGATGGCCAGTCATGCAATTCCCTGCTTGGCTTTAGACCAGGAAGCCAAATCCCCCTCTACAGCCCTGGATTTCATGCTGCAGAGCTGAGGGGAGCTTGGTCTGCAACCTCCATGGCTGGCAGGCTAAAGAGCTGATTCCTGCCCCAGTCTGCCTGACCTGTTTTTTGTGTATTGTTGCTTCAAACACACACACATCCGAGACAGCCACTTCAATTCACTGATGGTGTGTGTGTGCGTGATTGACACTTAAGCAGAGGGGAAAACAGCAATTTCCAAGGCTCTGCTTTTATTTGTCAATGGAATTTATCAATGAGGCAGCCAGTGAAACAGATGAGACAAAAATCCATGTCCCTCAGGTTGCAATGATAAAAAGGTCACAGTGTCAGGGGAGAAAGGTTCTTTATAAAGTGTTTTTCTCTGCCGTTTCAATCGATCCATCTTCATGAATTCATATTTAATTGACATTAATCTATATATGCTAATGCATTTGATCAACAGCAAAGCAGCTAAATGATGCCAGTCTTATGTTCTGACCTTCCACTCCATATAGTGGGTGTTCACACCTCTCTACACACACATACATACACACTATGCAAAAATATTTATTTCACACACCAGTCCTCCTGCAGTCTTGTGCCAAAAATTAGACATCTTTGGTTCTTTCACTATCAAAAATGCCATATTGGCCACAGGTTATCATGAGCTACTTTTTAATATCAGTGTAGTATTCAATACTGGATATCTATGCAGTGAATATTGGGTAATAATATTGTGCAATAGTAGGAATACAAATAGGTAGTTTTAGTTACACAAACAATTCTCAAAGACAGGTGCTCTACAGGATCCACCTTTACACAGGACTCCCATACTCCCACATAACTTTTTCCAAAACATTTTATAATATGAGGGCCACTGTTAAGAAAAAAATCTGAGATTTAGAGAATACATTTGTAATAAGAATAATATTATTTTATTGGCTGTATTCACATATGTGTGATCGTAGCCTTCTGATTATTCAGTAATTTAGAACGTGTTGGACAGCCATCATAAGTTTCTTTTGACCCAAACCACGATGTTTCCCTAACAACACCAAGTGCTAATTTTAACCCCAACCATCATCATTGTCTGGCTTTTTTAGCTTAAAGCTGCAATAAGTAATTTTTTTTATAAAAATGGCTTATAAAGCAATGATTGGTTGTTTTCGTACAGGCCCGGTGGATTCTTGCAAATTTCATTAGGAGCACTAGGAGGAGCCAGAGGAACCAGATTTTGTCACAAATTATGTGTCCCATGTACTACTGTGAGGATATACTGTTTCAGCGAAAATGACAAAAAGTAATTTTTTATAAAAATTACCTACTGCAGCTTTAAACCGAATGTAAACTTAATCATAGTGGTGGCAGATCAGAAAATGTGGTTATTTTTGAATAAGCAAATTGTAGGAAGCCATGTGGTCCAGATCAGAAACCCCTCAAACAGTATGTGCACCAGACACTTACACTATTGTTTCATTTGGAGGACTTCTCTAGTGAATCCACTTGGCTCACCTCTTTTCACACATATGAAACATGTAATTTAAAAAAAAAAATAATGTGTAATTTTCCTGCAAGATTAATCCACATTATACTGCCCACATTAAAAAGCATGTGTTCCTCCGTATTGTTGCAACCATGAGACTGAGGGGGAGGATCTGGTCACATGACAATATGAGTCTCACTACCAGCTGCAAGCCACTTACGATACTTGAAATAAATATAAAAGAAACAAACTGACATTCTGTGCATGTGGAGCTGTGGGTGGTGTGAGCAGGAGCGGGTGGCCCTCACTGAGCTCACACACGCTTCTATTGCTGTGTGTGAAGTGCTTTGCTAAACACTTTATAGTCTGCTAAAAGATGCCGAAATGCCCAGCACGCAGAGCCGGAGCAGAGCTGTGTGTTTGTAATTAAGTAGTTAGAAATCAAAGCAATATGTGGAATGATTAATATTTAATAACATGGAGTTTTTATGGCTTGGTTAATTGAATACCTTATCTTTATTATGCAGATGCTTCATAAATATGAAATATTACACATTACAGATAGCTGCTCTTGAAACCCCCACTGAAGCATTTAGAAATATAATTAAGCTTAGCGAAAAAAAAACCTAAACTTTTCCTCTTTGCAATTTTTCCGTCTGGAAGCTTTATCTACAATGAACCTACATCAGCAAAATAATAAATAGCTCTGTGGACTTGCACAGAATGTAACATCCTTTATCTCCCAACATACACAGCACAACGTTACTTTTCTACTGCTTCTCCTCCTCCCTCAAAAACAAGTACTTTGTCTTTTATTCTTTAAAGATCAATGTAAGCTCTCAGAGAGGCTTGATTAATCATGGGATTACGTCTGAGCTCAAGCGTTGAATATTTCAATATAAAATGTAATCTTGTCATTGTTTGCTTCTCTGTGGTCAGAGCAGGCGCGCTGGTCCAACAGTGATCGTCTGCAGTGGATTACTTAAATCCACGCACAGTATTAAAGCTGAGGAACTGAATGATACACACACACACGGAAGTACCTTGCATGTTTCTATATGTACAAACAAACTTCACATAATTGGGTTGAGCTCGACTGACTGCAGTGACAAAAATGTGTCTGAATTTAGGGTTGTGTAGAGTGTACCAAACATACCAGGGATCCTGGTTACAATTTATAGCCATGCTGGTGCAATAGTCATAGGGATGCTAATATGGGTCTGTCTGTCAGGCCACCACCTTGGTCCAGGCTGAAATATTTGCTAACTACTAGATGGATTGCTATGATATCTAGTACAGACATTCATGGTTCCCAGAGGGTGAATCATACTGACTGGGTCTATTACCACCCCGTTGGATTTTAAAGGAAATGTCTCAACAGTTATTAAATAGATTGCCATGACATTGGGTACAGACCAGGACCTAAATTGGACCAAAAAGGTTCCCTAATTCAGCACAACCGTAACCCTAAACACAACATAACCCTAATTCTTTTGGCTTTTTTAAAATCCTTCTAATCTGAAAACACTTTCAGTGCAGTTTTCTTAGCATTAAACTAGCTATGTGTTTACACAGAGACACGGTTATGCAATTCATTCGATTCACATGACGTCATTGTATCTTTACGACCGACTCGGGCCGA
>NW_023339718.1:2520937-2529056 GCF_004916995.1 Morone saxatilis
TGGACTGGAGGAGGAAGAGAGCTGCCCCTGCCCCACTACAGATAGAGGGTGACTGCGTGGAGAGAGTCTCCTCTTATAAGTGTCTTGGGGTGCATGTGGCTGACAACTTAACGTGGTCCACCAACACATCAGCAGTAGTCGGAAAGGCCCAGCTGAGGCTACACTTCCTAAGACTGCTGACCTGGATGTGCACCTGCTGCGTTCCTTCTACCGTTCAACCATAGAGAGTGTGCTGACATACTGCCTCACTATATGGTACCCAGGTAGCACGGCCAAGGACAGGAAAGCCCTGCAAGGGGTCATTAAATCAGTGCAGCGAATTATTGGCTGCCCTCTAACCTCCTTGGAAGACATTGCAAATATGCGAGGGCTAAACAGGGCCAAGAAGATCCTGTCTGACCCATCCCACCCAGGCCATGGCCTCTTCAATCTCCTGCCTGGGAAGCGATACAGGGTATTGGGGAGCAGGACAAACCGGCTTAGAAGCACCTTCTATCCATGAGCAATCAGACTTTTGAAGGGTTAGTGTGCATGTGTGTGTGTGGGTGGGTGAGTGTGCGCATGGATGTGGGTTACATATGTAGGTATGCGTGATCATTTATTTATTTATTCTTAGATCTTTTTTTAAATACACAGAGGATAGATTGCTCAACCAATTTCATTGTAACATCTGTGACAATGACAATAAAGGAATTCTGATTCTGATTCTGATTGACAAAAATAAATGATCAAAAGTTTTTATTTCATAGCAGATAGTCAACTTTAATCAAATTAGCGTAATGTTGCTAGGTTTACCATAAACTGACAAATCAACTATTTGGTTAAGGTCGTTTTAAAAAAAAATCTTACATATTTGTTAGACTTCAACACTTTGTGACAATAAGTAACATAGTTCTGTTAATTGAAGCCTCTGACAGTATGATATGTCAAAAAAATATGCTTACCGTTGAAAATTTTACCAAAAACAATGGTGCGTTTTTATTTACTGATGCCGCGCTCACTAAATGAGCGGCCTGTTGGCGATACGCATCGAGTATCCGATGAAAAAAGTCCAGTGGCTTATTGACATAACTGGGGTGGAAGGTCTCCAGGTGCCGTCTTAATTTGTTTGGTTTCATGCTGTCCGCTGCCAGAGTTTTTAAACATAAAACACACACAGGTCTTTCCTCATTTCCGACCGTTTAAAGACACAGTGACCATTTTTTTAGCATAACATACCTTAGCCGAATGGTAGAGATGGCTCAATCAGGTTGAATTGATTTAAACACTCACCTCAATTAGATATAGTGACTCAAAATGTGCTCTAGCAAACGGTTGACCAGGCAGTTGTGTGACTGCCCAATTTGGTTGTGCCCAGTACCCTCAGTGTTGCTAGCTGGTGACGTTTCAGACTCTCTTAGTGACTTTATGTCTAAAACGCCAACAGTGACTGTCATTTTTCAAATTGGTGCATTTAAAAGTCAGTTAACAGAATATAAGAATATATAAGAATAATATATAATAGGGGTGTGCATCTCTCCCTTCTAAGATGATCAGATACATATCTAGATGTGCTATGATACGATTCAAAGACAATGCATTTTAATGTGAAACAATTTGATGCAATTCGGTTAGATTTGATGCAATCTCATACCGTTCTTAACATCTGTTTAATGTAGACATTTATTTTTCATTCTAAATATACTATAAAAGTGACATTGCTTACCTTCGAATACACATATTTCATAAAATATCAGGGAATCCCAAGTATTTCTTTTCTTTATGGCATGGAAAAATCAGTATCTGTAAATCTTTACATGTTGACTTTTTTCTTCTCAATTGAAAAATTCATGACCAGGAACAAGAGCAAGAACCCATCAGCCACATTGACAGATTTCTTTTAGATTATGACCTTCCAAAACTTCAGATACAAAGTGTCAGCGGCAAGAAAATACAGGTTTTATTTGCAATGCCCTGATCAAACAGCCAACAACTTGGACATGGCGAGGCGCACATGTCAGCGGGAGAGTCTCGTCCCCTCCCTCTGCCGCCTAAGTGTAGAGACGGCGACAAAATGACAGACATCCGCTGCATGGAAACATCCGTGTCCTAGCCTGACATTAGTCCAGTCCTCTATTTGGCAGCTCCTAATTCCTGTTCCGATTGAAGGGTTTCTGCGTTGCCAAGAGCTAATGGGTCATGTGACGTACCCTCAGGACACCTGCCTGCCTTCCCATGAATCCCCCCCTCTTGGCTTTGTTTGATCATGCTGAGACTGTCCTATTTGTTTTGGATGCTTTCTGTAATGCGGCCTTTGGGGGACAAATTGACAGCAGCTTTTAACTTTGCTACATTTACAGAGAGTTCAATTGAATTTAAGCGCTGGCCTACAATTTCATACTTAATGGTGTCATTATGACAGCAGCAATAGATGCACTCTAAGCTGATTGAACTAATTTACTACCTTCCTCTTTTTTGCTGTTTTATTGTGCAGCTTAAGCTAGCCATGGGGGGATTTCATACAGCAGGTTTAGAATGCAGATACGTTAGGCGTCCCTCTGCCAAACTGATCTCAGAGGCTTTGTCTTCAGCCTTGTTGAACCACTGGAATTGCAGGAGGAGGATAGAGGATGACGTGGTTGTCTGCTGTTGCAGTTCACCCTGTCACAAGCTTTTAAAAACCTGTTCACAATAAGCAGCTGGCTGGGGACACTCTGTTCGCGGCTACCATGCTCAGACGCTCCCAGGATGCGCCTCCTGGCCGTCCTCCCTATAAAACACTCCGCACTGCATGTGTAAAAAGCCACATTTAGCATAATGAAATGTAGGAAGCAATCAGTGAGAACACTGACAGAATGCAGGCTGACACCCGGGATATTTCCTGCTTGGGAGAAGTCTAATGTGGTTTATACTCACATCTAGTCTCATAACTGCATAAATAGAGGCAGGGCCGCTATGCAGATGCTACCCATCCAAGCCGCTTCGCTTCACCGTCCGCTCTGACACACACACACACACCACAAAACAAATTAGCTTTATTTACATCTTTAAAGCTTGCTCAGTTATGCATCCTGTTCATTGTATTATTTTTCTTTGTTTCTTTTTGTCCTTTTTTCCTCTTTTGTTTTGAAGGATTGACTTATTTTAACCCAAACTGTGACGTTTTCCGAAACATAATAAGTAGTTTTGGCACCTATACCAGTCCCTCTGTGACAAATTGAACGAATCCCAGTGAATTCTACGTAACCTTGCGATTATCACAACCTTTACACAAATTTGACTAATCATTGTAGTTTCCTGCAAGTTTAACCAATCAGAGCAGTCCCCTATATAAAATGTTAAGCCATATGTCACCAAACTCACTGACTTGTTTGTAGTTGTGGAGATGCAGATATGTGCAACGCAAACCTCTCACATTTACCAACAACAATTACAGCTGAAGACTGTGCAAGGCTATTACCTGACGGTCTGCACCAAACTGTTTTGCACCATGTGCAACATTGTTGTGGAACACATAGAAAAGTCATCTATCTTTATTTTTTTCTACCTTTTAGAATTTTCTACCACAAACATACCCGGAGAATAGTTGAAACACGCTTACAGACAAGACAGATCACACTGCATCCAAATCTATTGATCAGTTGGAAAAAATGCCTCAACATAACAACATGAATCATAATATGTTTTAGAAAAGCTGCTGTAAAATTAAGGCATTTTACAATGGAACAATCACCAAAATCCATGTGGGAACGCTAAACCTAACCAAACATCATCCGTTATTATTATACTGTTACCATTTCAACTGTGTGCGGTCTGGCACACCTGGCACACCTGTCGTTAGATCATATATGTTGTTTTGGGACTCACTGGCTAACAACCTATTCTGTCGTTGAGGTCTGAGGCAGTAGCGTAGCCAGAAATATTCATTTAGCTGGGTCAGTGGGATATAATGTGTGCAAAACCAATGCAGTAAGTGATCTGTGGATCAACCATAAGTTTTTTACTTTTATTTTAAGATCTCATTAAAACATTTTTCAGACTAGTATTTGCATAGTTGTATACATGTATACATGGCTAGCAGGCTACTGTGGGGCTTGGTCTTGAACAATGAAATAATCCAATCTTAATGTGATCCGTTACAGTAACAGCGGCATATGAGAGTCCTGGGGCCGCTGCTAGAGTAGTCATTTTTTGGCCAGAGGAGCTGGCGGGTGGTGGAGAGTTTTCCACTAGACGGCTCTTTTCTGACTGCCATTGTCTGTTTCTCTTTCTCAATGCAAGGCCTCTTAAAAAACGTATCCAGAGAGCTTTGTTTCGAAATCATTGCATTTCGAATGAAATCCCTAGGCCTAACACTAGCTAGCTTGGCATATGTCACCGTCAGTTGAATAGTGAAAGGAAGCACCGACCCTGCAAACCCCACGGCCATTTAAACTTTGAACTTTCGTTACGTGATAAAATGTCTCTTTGTCAATTTGTCTATTTTTCAGTTAATTTCAATAGTGACTTGCAATTAACTCATACATTCTTTATGATTATGCTGGGTGTGTCAGCTTTAGATTTAGATGGCACAGCCACATCCAAGCACAACCATGGCTACGCTGGTGGTCTGACTCATTGGAAACATTTGGTTAGTTTTTTTCTAAGTTCTGAAACATTGTTTACCTGCTAGCTTCTTCTTCCCCACCTTTTGCATCATGATGAATCACCTCCGGTCAATCAGTAGAATTCAGTGAAACCACTGCCACGAGCCACATGTGGAGGAGAAATAAAATGGGTGCAGCTTTAAGGTTTCAGACTGGTGTATCTGTAGCTATTCTTTACTCCCACCCTCCTCCATGCGTCAGCCTACAAAAGTGATATACTGTATTTGTGCATGTACAAAGATGCCTGAACTGGCTTCTTTGCAAGTTTACCCTCCACTACATCCCTGGTTGCTGTGACTCCTCACAATGGTAACACTTTGCGACATGGCTGCTGATTTGGGAGGTGAATGGTACATCTGTCCTGGGAAGTGCCAGGAAGTGCAGCACAAAGAGCTGCTTTTGTCACAGATAGTCTTCTCTGTAGCTGCCTCCGTACACCTAGAGCCAAAGCAGCCTCCACTGGCAGGGGAACAACACAATTGCGGCACTGGAGCTGTCAGTCAAAGCTCTAGGGAAGCAGAACCAAAGGGGGGTCTCATGTGGCCTGCAATTTTCTTGAGGCCATTAAACCCACCCTTTTTAATTCCCTTTCTAACACCCGTGCTATTCTCAGTGTAAAGTGGTCTTTCAACGCTCCTATCCAAAGCTGAAAGACAGGAATGTGAAAAGCACTTTGCAAAACAATGCTGAACACATCTGCTAATTTCTCGGGATGAAGGGCAATGTAATGGTGGATGTTCATTCAGTCAGCACTCTGTGAGAATTCTCAGGAAGACACTGGACATAGTGCTGTGATGATAGAATCGCAGATTGGTTTGATTTCTATTCTTTTTACCAACACTCAGTATTGGTTTCTTTGAACCATGACCACAAACTTTACCCTAACCACAACCAACAAAAGTTCCCCAACCTTAATTTTTATTTGTATTAGTTTTTGAAAGGCTTGGTACATACACATATTATTGTTTCCAGAATGCAGAACACATGGCACAATATATAATACGAAGGCAGATTCCAGTACATAAAAAAAAGGGGGGGGGAATATGTCATACATAAAAATCCCAGAACCGGTCCCAGAAAGACGCCCCTTCTTCCTGATGACCACTTATTCTACTAGGATACTGTTTCCACCATTGCATCAACCCATTCTTTTAGTTCTGGAGCCTTTGTATTAAAATATTTTTAAAAAACTGAGCCAACATGCAGAACAGCAGTACTCTGACTCTGAGCTGAATGGAACTATTAGTATCATTGGTTAAAATCATTCATTGTCAAAATGGCTGCTGTAAAAAAAAAGGTCTATTGCTTAGGGTTGTGATGTTTTATATACATCCATCTTGGCATCTTGGCCTGGTTCCTGAAAACAGCCACCTGTGACATCACCCACCTGTCACTCAAAGTTGTGATGCCATTACATAACTGTTTGCCTATACGTACATACAAGATTTGAAAAAATTTAAAATGAAGTCAAGCTAAACTTACTCTACGTTACATTACATACACAAGCTCATCAACCTAACTTGTAAACCCTTGAATAATAAAAAATTCTTTATAACTGCACAAAGAGGTGACTTTTGTAATCTCAGTTGGAAAGAGCTGGATAGGGGACACCATCACCAGGTTCCAAAAAAACCAAACTCCACTGCTCAGCTCATACCAACATACAGGTAATGTAGATTGAATAAATAACTTGTTAAACTCCTGAAAAGCAGCTCACCTTTTATTCCCCCCCCTCCCCTCTCTCTTCACATAAGTGTGCCATACTCAATTTCCAGCTTCAGTGAGAATGAAGAAAGATAGGGGGAGAAAATTGGAAGTTTGGTTTAAAATGCAGACAACCCTGGCTTTCTGCTTGACGGCCTGTGACATCTCCCAGCACCACACTTTGCATGGCAGAATAGGAGTTTGTAATAGAATTTCCCCCACCGAGGAGGTTAATTACGCCCCCCCCCCCCACCGTTGCTGCAAAATAAAAAATATGCCACAACGCCTGTAAGCTCTTGTGACAGCCACAAATCCCTGTTGCCATTTTACCTTTAAGATTTAATTCCAGGTTAATGTCTGCCATCGTGTCACATTATAGTAAGACCCGAGGGGGAACCCGAGGGGGCCTTCAGCCAAAATGACTGGCATGACAGCTTATGGCAAAGAGGAGAGAAGTGGAAGGAAAACAGGCTGTCTGTCACTGTTCCTTGAAGAGAGGTCATCATGTAACTTGACTGAGAGGGTTTTGAAAGTGCTGAGGCTTGAATTTATCACAAAGCACACATCAAAGGATTGCTAGCAGTGGATAGATCACAGCAGGGCCAACAAACACAGACAGATAGAGTGGTTATGTGAATCTGGTTAATGACTTCAAAATCCAGATATTGACTATCAGGTTAAAATAACAAAAGTGACTCTAAAAGTTGGCAAATCTCAAGTCAACGCCAACAGGTCTCAAGTTAAAGCTGCAGTAGGTACTTTTTAAAAAAGGATTTTGGTCATATTTGCTGAAACTTTCACTATATCCTGACAGTACAGTATATGAGACAAATAATCTGAAAAAAATAGGTTCATCTGGATCCTCCTAGTGCTCCTAATGGTATTTGCATTTTCATTTCCATCCAGCTGGAAACAAGCTCCAATCAACCACTCAGAACCAAGAAAGATTGTTGATTGTTGAGTCTTATTATCAGGGTGTTGACTATATTCAAGCTTCCAATGCAAAAGCATATTTATACCTGTCTTGACTCTGATTGGTTGTTTTGGTTCTTGCAACACTGCACATTACGAGTACACTAGACGCCCGATTAACACAGATTATCTGTCTCATGTTACTCGTTAGGATATAGTGAAAGTTTCAGCAAATAGGACAAAAAGTTATTTTTATAAAATGTTTCAGTCCTAAAGACTTAGACTTAGACAGACTTAGACAGACTTTATTTGTCATTTGGATTTCAATCAAAATGAAATTACGTTGCAATGGCACATAGCACAACAGGAATAGAGGAGAGGCAGTATGTACAGTCAAAAAACAGATAAAAATAACGCAATATAAAGATATTAAGCAAAGTTACTGCCACACTTGGGTATGCTCAGATCGACAACCCAAAACTGGCAGGCTCATAGTTTCCCCATCGTCTTCCTTATGCATTGTGCAGCAATCGGGTGAAATTTTTTTTAGTAAAAAAAAATAGCTAACTAAAGGAGTTTATTTCATCAATTAAAAACTAAAGAAGTCATTGTTAACTAGGAAAAGCAACAAATGTTGGCCGCCCATCAATGACAGCTAGCTAACACACAATCAAATATTTTTTATTGATTTCAAAAGACAAAGACTAAGAATTTTGAATCAGAACCAGAATTAGAAATACTTGATCCCTGGGGGACATTGGTTGCATTACATTTGCTTGAGTTACTAAACAAGACAAGTATATGAATAATAATAAGAGCTTTAGAACTGGTGGGAACTGTTGGGCCTTATAAATTAATTTATAAGGAGTATGGTCTAG
>NW_023339718.1:2529107-2529612 GCF_004916995.1 Morone saxatilis
AATAAAATAGAATTGAATTGAATTTATTATATGCATTATATTACAATGTATAACAACAGTGTATATAGAAAAATATGAGTGTGAATAGAAAATAGAAAAATATAAATTAAGAGTAGCATAGAGCAACATTTACACTGACTGCGTTGAGGGTTCACTAACTACCAAATATTAGCATGTAGATAACGTTAGCTGTAGCTATAGATGGCCATTATGTTAGCCTCAGTTTATGATAATTTGTAAAGCCTCAAATAAGTTAAACATTGCTTCTCCTGTTTTTCGGTAACCAAATATTTATATAAACCACATAATAATCCAAGTTAATCTGCTCATGATCGTTATCTGAAAACAGAGAACTGATTCACTGCACACTTTTATAAAGTTTGGGCTTGAGGACATCAAGTTATTAAAGGCTAAAATCTAAGTGAAGCACCCTGCTGGGCTAGGGTTTAAGAGTAACTTTAGTATTTTTTAACCTGGAACCCATTTGGTCCAGTATTGAGTGAGA
>NW_023339718.1:2529668-2529931 GCF_004916995.1 Morone saxatilis
ATCATGCACCGTCAAAGACAACCAACCCTGCAGAGAAATTAAATGTTTTCTGTTGCTTTCTCTTGTCCTGCAATCCACAGGGATCAACCGCAATATAGATATTATAATTTGTTGAGCATATTCATGCTCCCAAGTGGATGAACGCTTTTGATTTGACTGACTCTTTGCAAGGCTCTTCAAAACTTGTGGTGGCATTATGGACTCTATTTTATGGCTTAATGAGTGGCAGGTCTCGGGGCATGAACTTAATAATAATAATAATA
>NW_023339718.1:2530040-2533445 GCF_004916995.1 Morone saxatilis
AAACAGACAGGAAAAAGACAATGTAGAAAGTTAAGTGGGGTATGCTTGACCAATAAAGCAGGAGGAGAATCATTGATGTTAAAGTCAGAGTCGAGTGCAGTTTTTGATTAATTAGATTTTTACTGTAGGTGTTCAGAAATATAACATGGCAATCACATAAATGGTTGGCTTGTCCCTGGTCATCTGAACAGTAGTGCTTGTTCCCCCTGGACCTATCTCCATCAATGTTGCCAGATTCAGCAAGAACTCCAGTAGGCATAATCTTATCATACCACAATGGAAGCAATGGTAAGAGTAATAATTATCTGGCAGTACAGAGATGACTTCATCCAAAGCGTTCATTCAGCCCCTCATCAGGTCCAATCTGACCAGTCTAGCAGTGACATTAGTTTTTGGCTGATGTGTAGTTTTCTGGAAACTTCCTAAACAATTGCTGTTGCTATCCACAGAGAAGAGTTTTATCAGTTTGTCATAGATAATAAAATCACAGGGTTCCCTGCCTTTGATCCCCCACTCTTACTGCTATCTGAAGCAGCCGAGATGCAGCCTCCAAACATATTTGTTCATGCATCAGCAAGGCATGGTCAAAATCCCACCATGGGCCACTGTGCTGCAGGTTAGAGGGGTGGAATGAGTAGGAGGGCCTCCTCCTCATCCCTTCAGGAGGGGCACTTCACTTCAGATCCATCATCCCGCAGGAGCTGTGACAAAGGAGATTGCTACTACCTTAGGTAATATGGCGAACTGCCCATAGATGGACTACCCATACATGGAAACTTTTGAGAACACTGCCCAGGGACCTGTTGCTCCATTTGCCGCTCTGGCTCCTTCATATTCACATCACATATACAACCAGCATTGATCTTTTCCCAAAACTCTCCCCTTATCTCTGAAGAGAATCCACAACTAGTGAGCATATTGTATATAACATGTCTACAGATGAATCATTGCAATGTGATGTGGAGGGATTTATTTCAACAGTCTATAAAACCTGCACTGAAAGCTGCCTCAGTCTGCTATGAGGACTCTCTAAGCCATTAGAAAAATTTCATTAGTGTGGCTTTTCGTGGTGAGTTTTAGTGCCCCATGATAGGTTGAACCTTATCCCAAAGCAGTGAGAACTTTTTGTGTCTTCCGAATAAAATAATATAATATAAAGACACAGAATATGGTCACAAAATACTATGTTTCAGCATCTATGATCAACCACATCTTTGAATGATATCATTTAAATACAGGACAGTACACTCATGATTTTGCTATTTTTTTAGCTTTAAAAATTTGCCTGATTGTATTAAATCAGTATAAAAGTGACATTTTGGCATACAAGTAGCCCAGCAGAAATGCTTCATTCCACACTCAAAGAGGTTCATCTTCTGGGGAGCATGAATATTTTTATCGCTGTTCACCACAATTAGTTTTTATTTATTCCAGCTGTGAAAAGTGCCTCCATTATGATTTTGAAATGTATAGTTTCATAGTGTACATTATTTACACACTGAAATATCAAGGTATGCATGCTGGCAGACCTTTCTCACAGCAGCCATTTTGACACATCTGCACTGTTAAAAAAAAAATGTTTTTTTAAGGCAACTGTCTTCACTAATTGTTTAACTTTTAAGTCAAACTCAAACGTTTGTAATCTTTATAATCTTTTGTTGAGGTAATTTACATTTCTTCTTTACAGTGTTTTAGAAACAAAAACTGCATTTCAACTATGACTATGAACCTGATTTTCCATTATTTCCACTGTAGAAAATTGAGAAAACTCATAATCTCAAAGCAACTGTCCTCATTATTTTTTAGCTTTAAGTCAAACTCATATTAATGATTATTTACTTCATAATTTACTTTTCTTCTTTAGAAAAATGTCAATTTTGAGAAACAAAACAAATGTTCAGAAAACTAATTAATCTGAAAAACAGTCAAATTGTTACAATTGGAAATATTTAATTGTTATTTTCAAACACTGTGAGCAATGTTTGAAATACAGATTTAAGATTTCCCAAAGAGGAAAGGTAAATAACCTCAACAACAGATTGTTATTAAACTTAACAGCTGCCTTTAAAATTTGAGTTTTCTCAACTGTTTACAGTGTGAGTTTATTCTTCTATTTCATGTCAAAAGGTCTACTTGTTTTGAGCATTCTTTATTTTGTCACCGTTAGTAACGCCGTTATACTTAAACGCCGTTACTCCCCCAACACTGTAGCTAAGGGGCTAACAGCTAGCAAGCTACCACTCATCTTACTTCATGTTCTTTAAATGAGTATAAACCCCCCCCCCCCCATGGAACTGCTATAAATAGGTACATAATTCACATCTCGGACATTAAAAGAACATATATCAGATATGACAGCTAGCTGTTGAGCTAAGTGATCACTAAGATGAAGTTGTAGCTATGACTACTTATAAGCCCACTTAGACTACGCACCAACTGTTGAGGAGACCCCCCACAAGTAAACGGAACACTATATTAACAAAAGACACACTATTAAAAACAGGCAGTACTAACGGCGATTAATTATATATACAAGTAACGCGAAACATAATCTAAATACCCATATACTACTCATACCCACTCAGTTCAAACGAATTCACCTGAGAATGATGACACAGAGTGGCGCCACAAAGACACTTTAATCAATGCGATAACAAAATCAAATACCGATTTGGTGACATCGCCGCAGCGATAAATACAGGCTATTAACATAACCCGCCACACATAAGTGCTACCGCAGAAGAAGAACACACGGTACAAAAGAGATGCATAGATAGATTAACAAAGATAAGGGCCGAGCCCTGCTCACGCAAATGCCCTGCACACCGGGTAACCTACCTCATAAAAGAAAAGACCAACAAATAGCGACGACGCGAGCAGCGAAATTCAAAGAGATAACTTACTTTTCAAAAAAACTGGAAAACCGACACTACACATATCCGGCTCACTCGCAAGTTAAACAAAGCAACACTCCTATATATATGTGCACCAACTGCAACACCTCAAATGCCAGGAAAAAAGACTTACCCCACGCCCTGGCATAACCGCCTAACCAATAATACCACCTAACTCACCAAAACATACTCTCTTCTAAGAAATTGCCCCACACACGCAGTCATAAACCCAACTCACATGGGGCAGTCGTAGGGCGGCACACACACAACATACGGCGAGACCCCAGGTCGTCCAACAACCATCAACACTCAACTCGCAAGGACACAAAAAACCGCTCTTATAAAACGATAGTGACGTAGGTGGCCAACTATGAATTACGTGGATGGATGTTGACAGAGATTGTCTGGGTATTTATCAACGTCAACAATTAACTTCCAGTCTCAATGTCTTTCTCTGGTATTTTAGTTAAAAATAAAATGAAATGTGTTTTATTATGTGACATGATTATGT
>NW_023339718.1:2533470-2535157 GCF_004916995.1 Morone saxatilis
TCCATCTCTTGTGTCTACTCTAGCTCAACAGCTAGTCTGGTCATTAATGCTGGATACTATTTCTTTAATGTCGATGTGATTATAACTAATTTATATATTTATTGATTCAGTTGGTTTATTATCTTCATTGTTAAAAGAACATGGTGGAAGAGTATGGGAAGGGAAACGAGGCGATTGTGACTTTATGGGAACAGTTGGTGGGGGATTACTCTGATCATTGTTGATGTCAGTGCTGCTAGTGAGCACTTCAGCTTTCTGCTAGAGCAGCGGTTCCCAAACTTTCTTGTCCCGCACCCATGCCTGACTCGGCTCGCGTACCCCCACCATCCGACACGTAAAAACGTAACACATTCTATTGCATTCCAGGCATCATGTTTAATTAGCTGCCCTACATGATAACAAATAACAAATCAAAATGTGCAACTGGTCTTTGAGCTCTCACACTAAAAAAAACAGTGTGGAGAACAATACTGACTATGGCGCGATCGGCCCGAGTCGGTCGTAAAGATGGCGGCGCAAAGCTACAGTGACGTCATGTGAATCGAATGAATTGGATCCTAGAAATCTTAGTCCAAACATTTCAAACAGCGACTTTTCACAGTCATTTGGAACCATTGTTGAGTTTCACCCAAGACTTTCATATACACATAACATTTTTCAGGTCTTATTACAATTGGAAGGAAACACGGCCTAAACATCCATGCTATAATACATTTGATTTATTAACATTTTGTGCTTTCACTTATTATTATTTTTAAAGCCTTTAGTTTAACTTGTAGTTGATTAATGTACTGTAATAGTACTTCTACTTGAGTACACATTTTCAGTGCTCTTTACACCACTGCTGCCAAAGTCCATAAGTCCAAGAAAACACAGCAGAAGTTCAAAACACTGAGAAAGATGAATACCTTGGTGAGGGGGATGATAACTAGACACAGGTAGAACATAACTGGTGGAACAAAGAACAGACAAATAAAGTAAAGTTACTGACATGAGAGGAGTAGTGAGTATTACAAAATGAAAATGACAGCAGTTATTTATTTAAATATTTGCCAACTGCTTGCTCATGGTGGGTACTGTTGGGTTAAATAATTTAAACAATTTAAATAAAATAAAGTACGGTCTAGACCTACTCTATTTTAAAAGTGTCCTGAGATAACTTTTATTATGAATTAGCACTATACAAATAAAATTGTATTGAAAAAGTTAATCAGATTAACTATGTTTATATTATGCAAAAAGTTGTCACACCAGTAAGAATGATGTCCAAAACTCAAAAACATTACAAAACATTTAATTTTCCTTTAATTAATGTACGTCAGAGCTGCCTGCTCTAGAAATAAAGGAATAAAAGACTATAAGGAAAATGCTGTCCTGTCATTGTGTGCTACTAATGTCACACCGTATTTGACAGTAGTGCTTTGGCCCTTACTGTAAAGCACTGCAGTGCTGCTGCACTTATATTTATTCTACTGTGCTTTTGGCTAAAAGGGTTTTGGTCCCACCCATTCAGATGACATCAATCAGATGATAATGTCATGACTTCTTAATGTACCTATGACCATAATGCATTATGGATGAACCATTGATTCCTAATGGCTAGTTAATGTACTGCATGTGACCAGGCTGTGGTTTCATGACAGATGGAAAGACATGAACCTCTTTCTTTCTTTCTCTTTCTCTCTCT
>NW_023339718.1:2535176-2538257 GCF_004916995.1 Morone saxatilis
TGTGTGTGTGTGTGTGTCTCTTTGTCTCTTTCCCTTCTTACACACACACACCAACATTTCGTTTTTATACATATCTAAAAGTTTAATATCCTGACATATTGTTGTTTGCTTCAGTTTCATTAAAATTTCAGTGTGTTTTATCTTTTACCTAGTTAATTTTTAGCCCCACAGTAGCAGCATCGGTCCAGTGATGGCAACATTGATTGGCCTGTTCAAACACTTTGTTTCAGTGAACTATTACTATTGGATGGATTGCCATTAAATTTGGTAGCAGAAGTCACCATAATTGTTAAATTTTCCATTTTTTTAGTCAGACTGTTTTACCTAAATATACTATTAGACAAACAACAAGTGATGAGGATTCTGGCTCTTTTTAGTTATCCAAATCATTTGGCACAGCTAGGCAATAAGAGTCAGCTCATTTGGTTGCCAAATGGCTCTTCATTTAGCACAACTTCTGCTTTTTATAATTCAGACAAATTTAGCATTATTTTAACCTATGATTGGTATGTGTGCTCATATACTACGTAAATTATTCAATGTAATTACTAAATGTTTAAATTTCCAGAATAACCTAATGATAGATTATGCTTGGTATGAAAACCTTAAATAATGTAAAAATATCAAACACTACATGTATATTCAACGTTTTATTTATACTGAATTTTTTTTGTTTATTTGTATGTTTTTGTATTTTGGCAACTGTTGCAAACTACGAAAGTATAACCATGCTTGGGTCTTAATGCTATTAACAAAGTGAAACGTTTTAATTAATATTTAACAAAGTACTCTGTCTTGTATTCATTTGTCAAAATACATGAATGAATAAATCATCCCTCAGACAGGAGCCAGCTCCCATCATTCACTGAAAGCCACTTAAACCACTTAGGTATATCAGTAGTGGACACTGTTCGATGTACGAGGGCCAAACTGGAAGTTAGCGGCTTGGCTGTAAAATGATGATTCCCATTAATTGTGAATAATATCATAATTGCAATATCTGTCAAAATAATTGTAGTTTGATGTTTTTACTAAATAATGCAGTCCTAAACAAGTCCATGATGCTAACGTGTTCAATTGTAGCATGTTGATAGGTCTTGACTCTCAGTGGTCTTAGATAATATAGAGAAATATTGATGAAATATGGTTAAGAATCAAAATTGAGATAGAGTAAGAAAGAGGCAGAGAGTCCTAAGTACTGCTAGCTGTCAGTCAACAGAAAGATGTGCTCAAACTAGCTCCATGTGTGATGGGGAAAAAATGTTTGATCCCTGGGAACGGTGTAAATAAGACGCAAGTAGGTCTATGAATACACACATTGTACTGCAGCCAGTAAACAATGTCTGTCTCTAGATTTAGTTCAAATCAGTTACATTTTTTCAACTGACTCCAACTTTACTTATATGTGGGTCAGGTGTCTGCAAACCCATCACTGCCATTACATGAGGAAAGAACCAGTGCACCCTCAGTCTTCTGAATGTGCAATCCAACCTAACTTCTCGTATCATTATTGTAAGTTTACTTATTCATGTTCTGCTTGGTACAGTGGTTTAACTGCTAAAATTAGCTACACTTAGGAACAAACTGCAAGTGATGCAAAATAATACAATTCAAGTACTTTTAAAAAGATTAAGATAAGATAATTAAAGATAATTAAATTAAATGCATCCCCTCAGACACACATTGGTAGTGATGAATTTAGAAAGATAGGACTGCTGCCATTACAGCTCAGAGTAGAACAACAGAAGCTGCACCATATGTACAATATTATCAATGGGTATGCTCCTCAATACATATGTATATGTGTTCTCAGATAACAATGATCCATACTCAGCATCACTATAAAACAAGGGCCAGTATGCATTCAAGTAAAGTACTTCGGGTGAATAATGTAGCCAGAAGCTCCTTTTTTTATTCACCGGTGGCCTTCTGTCACACAACAAGTCTTCAAATATGAGAGTGGCTTATAGAAGTTAGGTTAGGACTTTTAATGGAACAGGGTAAGAGATTGATAAATCAAAATTACAGGGACATTATTTTAGTTGCTGGAGGCATTTTAGATTTTGTACCACTGCCTCAAAGTCTGAGACTTTCAGGGGCCCTAGACCCTATAACCAGGATTAGATTTGATTAATTGCAATTTTTTAGCATTATGCACTAAAGCACAATATAAAGTGAAACGTTAAGTGGTCATTCAGACCTTAATGCACTGTCTCACCTTAAATACACCTTGCCCAAATTAGGATTCCCTGACTCCAATAACAGGTGATAAACTTGAATGAAGGCTTTAAAATTAAAACCTATGGATGACTTATCCAGATATTACTAACAGAGGTGTACATTAAAACAAGTGTATTGTAACACCTCCAGTAAATGTGTGTGCTTGTTTGATGTATGTGTGAATCTGACAGTGTGACAGTGACAGAGAGAGAAAAGACTGGTCATTAGAGAGACAGAGTGTGATCAATGTCAGTTGTGAACGAGGATGCTGGCTGTCGACAAAATCAGCTCTCTGACAGAATCATGCCGGTTACCATGACAACAGGAGGCAAAAAGAAAGAAGCAGTAAAATGTGGGGACAGAGATTGACTCAATCCTGCTAAAGTTAAACACACATGCAGCAGAATGAGGGACTGACAAAGATTTTTGTCCTCTCTAACCCGTGGAGGCTTTACTGCATGGATGCTGCTCACTACATCCTCAGTGAAGCTGACAGCTCGTCAAGATGAATGACAAGTGCCGGGGCGGGAACAAGACCGTCTGTGAGGGAGGAGGGCGGAGCTGACAACACACGTTCTGTCAAATAAGAGGAAAATATAAAAGCTTTAAAGCAGCAGTAAAGAATACAGTGTTCCATTATTTAACAGAAAGACACATTGACAACTGAAGGCTTCGGTAAGACTGAGGCATTATGTTCACAATGCTATGGAATACTGTGAAAAGGATGTTGTTTAACCCTTTATAGGGCACTCATTGAAATACTTGGACATTTAAAATTTCAACCCTGGAGTGTTATTGGTGGATATAAGAAGAATATTTTTCAGTTTTGATTTTTTGAAAAAGTTCAGTTTTAGGCTGAAA
>NW_023339718.1:2538288-2541958 GCF_004916995.1 Morone saxatilis
ACAATCTGTGGCACAGCAGGCCTCGTCTTCCCATAGAAAGACTGAGCAGACAGCTGCTGCAAAAGAAATATGCCACAATATACTATGAAAATATGTAATAGATAAGGCATAAGCAAATCAAGCCCACTTTCAGATATTTGTGAAAGAAACAGTGAAGTGTATATTAGTATATCATCTATAAAAAACCCCACCAAAATATGCCATAGAAGTGTAATTAAAACCGTCATAAGGAAGTGACCATATAGTTTCCTTCTAGAGTTTGACACTAGAAGGATGTTTTCATAATCTTCTCCTAAAAGTCAGATTTTAAGGGCCGGGGCCAAAGAGCATTATTTGTGACATTATAAATAGTTTGGAAGTCAATCTTGGTCCAGTATGCAATTTATACAAGTGAGGTATAAAAACCTGAAGCCACCAGTGCACAGACACTGAGAATGGACTTTGCAGTGAAGTAGGAGACATGTTGTGTCCAGCAAGAAAACATAAAAAGAGAAATTAAATTTGCATATAGATAGATTCTGGAAATGTAATGAGGTAAAAGGAGTAGATGCCTTTTTAATGTGGAAATTATACTTTTTAGACACACATTATTGGTGTTCCAAGCTGACTATTTGTATATCTGCCTTAATACATGTCTGGAGGGGATCTTTAAAGTCCCTCTACTCTCAAAAATGTTGATGAGTTTGACTTTAGGAAGCTGTTTTCACATTTCCCATTTCTCTGCGCTCACTTAAAATCTGAGTTTAAGACATACATGTTTGAGTACAATTTTGCGACATCGAAACAAATTTGGAGGCCAATCGTGGTCCAATATGCAACACACGTGTGATGTGGACACTTTAAACTTCCAGTGCACATACACTGAGAATAGACCTTTATTCATTCATACATTTTGAAAATAAATGAATTAATTAAATTAGGGAGTAAATGTCATTTTCCACTAGTTACTTAAAAAAAATATATCAGACACAAATAGATATACTGTATATTAATAAATGTTTTAGAGTTCTAATAATATAATGCTCATAGTGGTCATTTTTCTGCATCGTGAATTCCTGAATTTTCCCTCTTGGGATCAATGAAGGCTTGTCTTAAAACATATTCAGGATTCTTACTAGTGAAAGGGGATTTTTACATGGTGGTTATGCTACTTTTACTCAAGTAAAAGGCTCTTCCACTGCTCATAAAAAAGATTGCCTTGGTCAAATAAGCAATTAATTGGAATAATTTCATTAGGAGTGTACAAACTGCAGCACTGTCTCCAGTTGTACCCAATTACACATCCTTTTCCAGGAACCTTCAGAAGACTTAAAAATAATTTCCAGGAAAGTTTAGTAAACTATTTGACATATAAAATGAAGTGTTATTAATTTAAAATGTGGATGGATTTTGTTCAGTCACATCCCAGCAATGGAAGGAGTGACTGCGGAGAGGCAGCGAGACACTAGGTGGAGGCACAGAGTCGTAACGTGCCGCTTCACAGCAGAATCTTTTTTTTCCAGCTCCTTCAACACTTCACCCACAGGGACGCTCCCAGTAAAATGAACTGAACAAGACAGCGTCACAGTCAATGCACACATCAACAGCAGTCCTGTGATTAGTGAAGCCTCCCCTGGCTGTTTGACAGTCGTCCAATTAGGACTTTGCACGATGAACGCACTGATTAAACCAGAGAGGGGAGTCCTATAATGTCAGCATCTTCAGCCACTGATGAGGGCTTCAGGAAGAACACAAGCATCAGGAAGACTTTACAAAGCTATGCCCTTTTGAGAAAAGTGTGCAAACATGACTCACCAGCTGTACTTTCAGTTCACTGAAACACAGACACTATTCCACAGTCCTCCCCCAGAATTGATTTGTCATCACTACAATATCATCATTAAAACTGATTAAGCGTTAATGATAACATTTATTCCCTTTAAGAATCAATGATCATGCTCTCAGTAATGTATCAGAATATTAAAACATTACTGAGGGAATGTAGATCATACATTTCTTTATAATTTCACCATGCATACATAAAATTAGGCTGCTGGATGAGATCAGGTAGTGCTGATGCTCTGTTCCAGTCTATATCTGACTTCTGCGAGGCTGCAGATCTAATTATGGTATTCATTACAGCTATTGCATTTGGAAGATGATATATCTTTATAAGGCTGGCACACAGGTATTCGCTGGCTGAGGTTTTGCTCATAATCCCACCACTCTGTACAGACAGAAACAATAGGAGGGAGGGGTGAATTAGGTCATCTGTACCATCTATAGTTTATTGCTGCGGCTGGATGCTGCTCGCCTAATGGCATCCGCTCGAAGATGGTGTGATTTACAGGTTCACAGACATGCCAGTCAATGACAACGCGGACACAGACAAGCACTCTCACTGCCTAGCCGGGTCCCTCCCCTGTGGGAAATCTGTCGAGTCCACTTCTGCGACTGAACTTAACGCGCAGAGGGGTAGATTGGCTTAACGATGCCGACTGCATCTCCTCCCTCTCACACTCACAAAGGGAGTACATCTTGCTACTACAGAAAGGATAGCCAGGGGAAATAAATCGATGCGGTTGGCAGAGGTTGTCCTCTTGCCCTTTGATGCCTCTGCGTAAACAGAGACACTTTGCAGTCTTGAAGTCACACTAAAACACATTCAATTTTGCACCCTTGCACTGGTAAACAGCACCCACACAGAAGGCCCAGATAAAGCCTCTGTGTGCTCTGTATGAGGACGGCGGCTAAAAAAGACTCAAACAAAGAGTACGGCCTGAGAGAAGAATGTCTGAGACTATGTATGACTTAACTTGACATCTCTAAATCTGGTGGATTTTTTAAGAGGCTTGGGGGCTGGTCAGGATTGAGGTCAGCAACCACAAGGTCAGTTAAAATTCCACAGAAGTATATTAAGACAACCATCTGGCACCACTCGGAGGTACATGAAATTGTGGGAATGTGGATAGATGAGCTACACTCTAGCTAGAGGTTTTGAGGGGCTATATATTCAGTGAATCAATCAAAAGAAACAACAACAAGAGTCCAAAAATGTCCTCATGAATCCCTTGTTAGGAATATGTCATACAAATTTATTGTAATGTGACATGGAAGTACACAAGGTCCCTTGGTATTTACTGTGTACAGACGGAGCAGTACACAAACAACATTTTGACAACAGGAACAGCATTAGGCAAACTTTAGAAACAACAGGAGCACCACTGACCAGCATTTTTGAAACATTTGGTGAAATCATGCAATATATAAAACTTTCCTATTTACATTTTTATACATTTGAACTGCTCTTCTGTAATATAAAATATGTAAACATTTAGAGATCTTTTAGTCTCTTTACTATATTTTTCTTTTGGTCCACAGACTTTACAGGATCTTTTTTCTACACTTTTCCAAAAATTGGATGGACTGCAGTTAGTAGTAGTATTTAGAAAGCTAATCTTCTTAGAGGACCAGTGTGTAGGATTTAGTGGCATCTTCACCCTCCCTTTCCTTTCGAAACGCGTGAAAAATGTGAATGCCCCAATCTGAAGCCAGTGTTTGATTCGTCCCATCAGGGCTACCGTAGAAACATGGTGTTAAACATAGGGGGAGCATAGTACCCATAGATATATAAACGGCAAGGAAGGAAGCAAAAACACGACAATTCTTATTTTCAGGTGATTATATAAAA
>NW_023339718.1:2542058-2550617 GCF_004916995.1 Morone saxatilis
CAGGTGATTATACATTAATGTAAACATACCTATGAATATTATATGTAATTCCTGCCAATAGATCCTCCTAAATGTTACACACTGGACCTTTAAAGGGATCAAATATAATGGCTGCAATACCTCTTTCGATCTGAAAATCCAGGAAAAATCATACGAAAGCAGAGACTTTTACATTTTGAAGCAACCACCAATCCAACACAGTTAATCCTGAAGGTAACAGAGCAAATGGAAATATATTCTCATCTGTGACCTTGAAAGGGGAGTCATGACTAATGGATGAAGGATTATAGTTGCTATACAGGCTCTCCTTTTTCCGACAGGGACAGTTGGTGGATTTTAATGGTGGGAAGGTTTCCGACAGGAGGAGGTTGGGCGCAGTTTGACTCCTGCGGGGGAGTCCCACCTCTGAGGAAGCAGCAGCAGGTTTGGTGAAAGCGTTTACTGCAGAGTTTGGCCACTTTAGCCCTGCTCGTCTCGGCTGGTCCAGATCCGCCTGTGGGGTCTCCAGAAAAGACTCTCCACTCCCTGCTGTCCCTAGAGGAAGGGGTTCTGGACAGGGCTATAGAGGAGGAAGGGCTGAGCCGACAGGGAGCCCCCCTGCTGTCCAGGCCCAGATTGAGGGGCTGGCTGTGACCCTGAGTTTGACTCTGAACTGCATTCAGATGGTGGTGGTTTGATCTTGGAGTCATTCTTAGACAGTGAACTCCGAGTAAACTCTGGAAAGCTTTTTTAAACTCCTGGTTGGAGCAAGGGTAGATGATGGGGTTGATGCAGCTGTTGAAGTAACCGAGCCAGAAGGTGATCTTGAAGACAGTGTCTGAAGGTCTGTAAGCAGGGAATATGGAGCCTGTAGAGACATTAGACACACAAGGGTAACATTACAACAGAAGGAACGGCAAAACCTTCTTGATTTCTTGTCTGTAATGAGCTTGATTTATTAGAAAACAGTCTACTGCCACACTAGCAGAGGTAGCAAAAGTAAGACATATTTTTTACTCAAGTGGAAATACAGATACGTGTGTAAAACAATACTCCAGTAAAAGTCGAATTACTGATTCAGCTTCTTTGCTCAAATAAAAGTGAAAAAGTACAAGCTCTGAAATGTGCTCAAAGTATAAAGTCTCGGTTTGAGCTGTTTCTGTGCAGAGCTAACTAAAACTTTAGGTTGAGTCTTCCTCATTTGTCTGCTTTGTCTTGTTACATAGTTTTTGTAATGCTGCTTCTGTCGTGCGTGATATGCACTGGTCTTGATGCTGGGAAGGCGTGAAATGATGCAAAAACTTGCAATAAAAATCAATAATTCCCTTCAAACGCATTAAAACTAAAGTAACAAGCCTGTTTTTAAAATACAAGGAGAAGAAAGTGCAGATATTTGTGTAAAAATGTTGGTGGTAAAAGTAAAAAGTTGTGATAAACTAAAGTCCAGATACCCGAAAAGACTACTTTAGTACGGTAACAAAGTACTTCATTACTTCTCACCTCTGCATACTAGTCCTAACTTGTTTAATTTTTCTTAATGAAGATGTCCTAACCTGCTCTGTGCCGCTCTGGTTGTATTTTTGCAAACTTGTTTCACCTCAAACCTGTCAGCAACTAGTCAGCAGTCCATATGTGCATATTAGAGAAGTTTGTTTTCTCCCAGAAATGGCAAGAGACTAATTTATGAGGTTGAAAATGAAAATCTTAAATTATACACAGAACCCTTTACATAAGGATAACCTCAAAAGGGCAAGGTTTGGAAGGAAACTAGGGAGCTGTTTGGAGTTACAAGTAAGAAAGTCATCCAGTTATAAAGAAACAAGGCTGAGAATGCTAACATGCTGATGATTCTGCAGGTAGTTTTTTCCAGGTTCCCTTTGGTTTAGCCTGTGGGCATGCGTGCGTGTGAACACTTGTTAATTAGTGAAACAAAAGTACACTACAGGTGTCTGGATGGGACTGTCATTAGTTTGGCATCCTCTAGCGTATCTGGAGCAAATTTAACAGCAATCTAATCAAAAGTTGTCAAGATGTTTAACTCTAAACCCCCAATGTCAATCTAATGGTGGTGCTGGAGTAAAAGTCAAGGGATCGCCAAAGTCACTGGAACTTCTGGGGAACATGAATGTCTGTACAAAATGTTGTGTCAATCCACCCAGTAACTGTCAATTTGTTTCACAGAATAAGTGACATCCTGCTGGTGTTAGAAAATAAGTGCTTAGGAAACATCCTCTGAGAAACACGAATACAACGAATTTCATGTCAATCCAAACCGCCAGCATTGCTAAAATCATTTAGCATACATGTTTAGAGCTGCATCCATTACTCCATCACTTGTTCCATCTGTTGCAAAGGTTGTATTTATCTGAAAATGACTCTGATCTGCATCTACGGAGAGAAACGTATGATTGCTCTCATTTACATCCACTTGAGACAATATATTTTTAATTGTTTTATCCACTTTCCACTAATAAAAAAGCTCACTGCTCGCCATCAAGGTCAAGTATTTTATTATAATTGCTGTCATAAATAGTGCTGCTTTTGATTAGAGGAAACATTCGCAGCAGTGAGCGTGAGTGGGATCCTTAATGAAGACCCAGATAAAATAGCCTAAGAGGCACATTACATGCAGGTGACTCTTCACACATCCAGTGACTGCCAGTGAAACATTAAAAAAATTAAATGGCTGACTTTCTCCGGTGGCTGCAGTATCTATCTATCAACTATCTTCAGGGGGAGAAGCTGTCTTGTGAAATGCTTTATTGGGCGAGCTCTTGCAGACAGTTAAACGTGGGCTGTCGAAAAATGAGCTCGTGATATAGAGGGGGGATAGAAAAAAAAGAGATGGAGAGGGTTTGAGAGCAAATTATTTGTGTCTGGCTCTGCAGCTCATACATTTTATCCACAGCTGTGCCAAAAAGAACAATTCTATTATTGCCGGTACCCTTGATGGAGTCATTTTTTGAATGAAAAAAGAGGGGTACTGCAGCTGTTTGAAAAATGTATTGTTGTCCAAAATCAATGAAACATCACCGGCTGTTGTTACGGGAAAACTTCCAATTGCCATGAAGCATGAAAACATGCTTCGGATTGGCAAAATTCGACGACACTTTGGCTTATGAACTCCTTCAAAAACTGTTGCATGACCTGCAAAATGGTGGTCAGACTGAAAATAAGATACGTTTTTGAGACAAACTGTTGCCGTTTGTTGGGAGATATAAAAAGACAGAAAGAAAGAAAGAAAGAAAGGAAGAAAGGGGGGGAGGAGAGGGGGGTTATTTCTCGCCCACATTAATAGCAAGCATTGTACCTATACAAAAGCTACCAATGAGTGAAACATGACTTTCACTGTCACAGATATCCTTGAACCTAGTTCAGGCAAATTGATTTTAAAGCAGAATTAAATCATTTTTGGCCACTTGGGGGAGGCAGGTCAAGCTGAAAACCCTATGATCTGACTCCTCAGTCTATTGCGCTATATCTTTTAACCCCGTACGACCCTGCTTGGACTTTGAGATCCTCTGGCAGGGGTCTTTTTATCTGTTCCAGACTCTCAGTTGAAGACTGAGGAGGACAGAGCTTTTGAAATAAGAGCCCAGAGGCTCTGGAACATCCTGCCCGAGGACACACAACAGACTGAGTCAGCAACTTCTTTCAAATCTAAACTGAAAATGTACTTTCATTGTCTTCCCTGATTTTATCTAAATCAGTTTTTTATAATGGTTTATAGGTTTTGAAGTTTTAATTCTTTATCTGGTTTGTTTTAATATTATTCTTTTATTGCTGTGTTTTATGCATTATTTAAAGCACTTTGTAACTAACTCAGTCATATTGTTATTATTACATGGAGATAGCATATTCTCAACTAATAAAGTTGTTGTGGTGGACATATTAGCAAACAGTTGCCTATTGACACATCCTTCAGCCACAGAGCAACATTAGCATTAATCTGGAGTATTTCTGTAAATGTAAGCAGACTTCTTGAGAAACATTTCAGATAATTTAGCAGTTAAATGTTCCAATATGATCGCCAGCTAACTTTGTCTGTCAGCTGTTTAGTGCTACACATGTTGCTTACTGTGGGTTTTTAAAGCTTTTTGGTGAAAACAGTGTTTATGAGATTGGTGAGTGTGAATCAAAACCAAAACAATAATCTGATAGATGCTAAAAAGATTATAGAGCTGAGAATTGCAGAGTTGGGTGATTATTATTTGTGGATTCGTCTGTAGAACTGACCCCTTTCACATTACACAAAGTAATTTGATCAGTTGTCCATGTAAAAATGTTGATTAGTGCAGCTTTAAAGAGAAGCTTACCACATTGAAAATCCTATTTTTGTTATCCTGCTGGAGTGTAACTTCTGCTGTGATGTAGAGGTGTACTCCAAGGTGCGTCACACCCAGACTTAAACTGTTCAACCAGAAAGGGGTACTGAAACAACCTGGTATAAAAAAACACTCTTTAAACCTTCTACAGTGTGTAGTAGAATCTCAGTTTGAAGGACCAGTGTGCACAAATTAGTGGAAGTTTCCGATTGCAACTAACTGAACACCACTGGCGTCTGTATTTGACGACCTGCAAAACTCGCAGAAACGAAAAAAGGCCCTATCTACAACCAGTGTTGGTCTTTTCTGGGCTATTAAACATGGCAGTTCAACATGGCTGAATCCAGGTGTCTGAGAATAAAAATGCTGAATTTTAAGGTAAGGAAAACTCAAGGATTGTATTCTATCCAGGTGATTATACTCTAATGAAAACATTTGAGTATTATATTAAACTTTTGCCAATGGAGCCTCCTAAATGTCCTCCTAAAGCAGAAATTTGAGGGAAAAGTGGAAGAAACAGGTCCAGGGGGACCAAAAACGGGGACATTGGACCTCATGGTTAACCACTATAGGCCACAGTTAATGAAGTTATCTTTTAAATTAACAATGGCTTGCTTTACACTTCCTTACAGTCCCTCAGAAGGACTTCCGTAATGTCAAGGAGGGAGAAAAATCCCCCAAATAAATAGAACTGAAACAATGAGCAGATTTTTGACATGATCAAATTCCCACAATTTATTGGTGGCAAAATAATGTTCACTCCAATAAATACAATCAAACAATCACAAGTTATCCAGATCTACATGTCAAAATGAGACCATTGCCTGATGATTCACTGATAAATTTATCATTGTCCACAGACTTATGTGGCAGCGGTATGCAGCCTGACGCCAGCATTAGTAAGGGAGCGTTGGTAAGCTGAGGCTTTTCCTCATTTCCCAGTCAGGAACGGCCTTCAGCCAAATGGTAACAGCTATATTTACAAGCATGAGAGCATGGAATAAATAAAAAAAACCCTGAGGGGATTTGTGAGGGCTTTGCCATATCTCATATCTACTTGGTTCAGATTTCCTTCTCACACTGACACCAGCACGTGTACAGTAGTGCATGCATAGTCGGCAAGTCGTGTGATTTCCCTTCAAGCTTGCCATCATGAGGCTGAGTGTTTCTCTAAGGGAACATAACATGAGGTCTGACACCGATGTGATGGCTTTATCTGTCATTCCTGGACTGGCATTGTGATTAAACGAGTCATGGACACAAGGGAGAGAGAAAGGAGCAGAGAGAGAAATGGCTTTACACTTCATTGAAGGATGTGTGTTTGGAATATACGTTGGTCTGAAAGTCTGTGCTTTTGTTTACAGACGGGGAAGCACCGAAGGCTGTTGGAGATCTAAAAGATTTATAGAGCCTATTTATAGAGTGTCTACCTGGCCGAGTCAAAGCATTTACTACGCTGCTCGAGAGGCCACTAGGCTCGTCTGAATGATAGTAACTTCAGTGTGCTGCCACTGAGGAGCAATTCAATTAACATGATCAAACTATTGAAGCACTTAAAAACCTGGCAATCGATGAATGGATCGTTCAGATGAATTAATGCAAGTTAAATGGCTTTCTAAAAGTGGTCTGACTAACATGTGTGAATGCAGGTGATCAAATATATGGACCTGTTTTTAAGTTGTGAAAGCTTGTTGATTAAAAAGTTAAAAGGCAGGTCATTAACCATCCTGTGCATCACTAAAACTTTTTCCATTGGTGGAATTTAATGCACTTAATGGTGGGCCATGGGCCAAAAGCAAACATTGCCTTCCCTTCCCTCTTCCCCCATTCCCTTAATTGCCCCGACCTAAGTTCCCCCCTTTGCTCTGTGCCCCAGTATCAGTTGAGCAAGCTTCGGCCAACTTTACGCTAGGCCCATATATTGAAAGACAACCAAATTTTGTAGATGTTTAGAAGATAAAAGCGTAGCGTTATTGGAGCATAGAGCAAAAAGGGGCGTGGCTTAGGAAGAGCTGATTGATTGATTTCCTGCGTAGTGTCACTCATCCCATTGTGCTCATATGAAAAATAATTGATAAGGGACCCATATATTTAAACAGTAGCCTAAATGATATTATAATTTTTTTAATTTGATTTTTTAAATATTTTTTTAAGCTAAACATGTGGCCGGCCAAATTGTATCTTATGGTGGGCACAGGCTTCACTTTGGGCAGCCCTGGTTTACATAGCACTGAGTTGATTTCATTCACAATTATTGATTTGCTCAGACAAATGCTACAGAGGTCTTGGACATCATCTGGCTGCAAAATTAATAATCACATACAAGATAAACATTATAATACTCACCGATAGGTAGCACCAGGAAAAAGGGCAGCCAGCACAAGATAAAGCAGCCGACCACGATGCCCAAGGTCTTGGCGGCCTTCTTCTCACGTGAGAACTTGAGCAGTCGCAGAGCGAAATGTGTGCGGCTGCGAAGGGCTTCGTCCTCTGATACAGTTGTGTTGCCTCTGTGTATCCTGAGTATCACCCGCTCTGAATCTGACTTCTCTGTCTTGTGGCCCTCCCTCAAGCCCTGGCTCTCTCTGTGTGCGACCACATAAACCCGGCAGTACATGGCCAGTATGATGGCCAGAGGGAGGTAGAAGGAGCCCACAGCAGAGAAGATAGCGTAGCCTGGCTCCTCTGTGATCTTGCAGATGGACTCGTCCTCAGGTGGTGGCTCTTTCCAGCCAAACAGAGGTCCAATAGATATGATGACGGACAGCACCCACAGCAGCATCACTGCCAGCAGCGCCCTGCGTTTTGTCATTATAGTTGGGTAACGCAGAGGGTAACTGACTCCAATGTAGCGGTCAACAGAGATCACACAGAGGCTCATGATGGAGGCAGTGCAGCAGAGCACATCTACAGCTGCCCAAACATTGCAAAAAACCCGTCCAAACACCCAACGATCCACAATCTCAAAAATGGCAGAGAAGGGTAGTACAGTGGAGCTCAGCAGCAAGTCTGCCACCGCCAGATTAACTATAAAATAATGTGTGACTGTCCGCAGGTGTCGATGGCAAACCACTGAGAGGATTACCAGGATGTTTCCCACAATTCCAAACACAATTAATATACCAAGCACCAGGCCCAACACCACAGCCTTAACTACGTTGAGTTCAGGGACTAGTACCTGGCTGCAGTTGGAACAGTTCTGTGTCAGAGGAGCTGGGGTCATATTGTTCAACACAGGAACCATCTGTTCCAACACTTAGCTGATGCCCGACACTGTCCTGTGCAGCAAAGGTAGACTGAAACACACTATTTAAGTTCACTACAGGAGAAAAGGGACATCAGGGCATTCTCATAAAAGCCATTAGAGTAATGATCACATTAACTCTGTCTTGTCAAAACATAATTTGAATGATGATGCCTCGAGCAAATGAGCCATTACGTTGGCAAAGCATCAAGAAAAACTACAGGATGCATGCAGAAACACAGAGAGAGAAGTGTAATGAATGCAGACGAAACCTACTGCGCTGAGATCAGGTAATCCATCTTGAAAATGTTACCGATGTTAAAACTGACTGTTATTATGCAGCTGGTACAAAAACACTGTCAGAAATGCATTAAAGATGGGGCAGAAAGGTGGGTGCACACATCGAGAAAAGAATCTTTGCATGTTCTCTCAACCAAAAAATGCAGTTTGCGAAGCCACTTTTCTGGGTAAGACGGTGGGCGAGTACTAGTCCAGGCTCTTCCTGTTCAGTGCAGGGGCAGATTCAGCTTCAACACAGCAACAGGATTCTGCAACAGTATCCAGGCCCCCTATTAAAAAGAGAGACAGGAGAATCTGCTTTGAGAGAAGTGGCACATCCATCACATACAGTAAAAAACAAAAACATTCATCTTTGTTTTCTCTGTTGTTTCAGGGTTGGTTTTTTTTTTTCTTTTCCATGTTGCCCGCGGCTCTGATCTATCAAGACGAGTGGGCGAGAGACAATGTCTGAGCCACAGTTGCTGTCAGACCAATGTGACCATCTCGCGCTTATTGACTAAACACAATGTGAGGTTGAGGAATAAAGAAACTGATATCAGGACTGATCAGCTGCCTCTTTCACTGAATGGTCTGGGAAAACATCACACAATTAAAAATCAGGAGCACCAATAGTTTGTCCTAGTGTGTATTTTATTGCCATTTTGTGACGCAAATATGATCTTCAACTGACCTCCACAAGCCTTATCTTGCTCTTAATCCCCCCCCCCCCCC
>NW_023339718.1:2550635-2551028 GCF_004916995.1 Morone saxatilis
CCAAACAAATCAATATCACACCGTGACCTTATATAGCTAGAGGTCAAAACAATACACACTGGTACAGTTTGACATTAATTAACATGTGTGCATTCAAGTGTAGCCATAGTGAGCCTGTACTTCTGAATGGTTTTAAAGAAACAGTTTCACATTTTGAGAAATATTCGAGAAATAACAGGACTGTTTATGCAGTAGATATAAAGTCACAGCCAGCAGGCAATTAGCTTAGCATAAAGACTGGAAACAGGGGGAAACAGCTATTCCAGCCAAGAGATAGCTCCTGCATGTAAATCTAATGTAACCTAATCTTGCAAGGTAGCCGGACTTGTGAGGTTGCTCAAGAATCCATCTTGCCAAGCTTTAATTTATGCGTTTGTGGCCAAACTGCATGCT
>NW_023339718.1:2551045-2551509 GCF_004916995.1 Morone saxatilis
CTTTTGGGGAAGTTCTGGCAACTGTGGGGGTGGCAGGTGCATAGAGGAGTTATATGCTGATAACCGGAGAACTCCCCATAAAACCACACATTTTTACACTTTGGTTTTTGTACATATTAAACAAACAAGATAGAACATGTTAATTAGGGAGCATTAAAGGTGATGGTAGGCAGGTTGTTGTTTTTAAACCTTTGTTTCCCCCCCGGCTTTCTGTATTTAGCTAAGCAAAGATAATTGTCTGCTGGCTCTTTGCTCCATACTCTAAGGACCAGTGTGGATGATTTAGTGGCATCTAGTAATGAAGTTGCAGATTGCGACTACACCGCTAGAGTCTGTATTTCACAACCTGGGAATTAGAATGAGTTGTGTTTAGGAGACACTACGGTGGCTACAAAACTTGCAAAGAAAGTCCCTATCTGTGTTTGGTTTGTCCTTTCTGGGCTACTGTAGAAACAGTTCAACAT
>NW_023339718.1:2551577-2555657 GCF_004916995.1 Morone saxatilis
TCCTATATTCAGGTGATTACACAACATATCTATGAATATTATATTCCATTTTTTAAAATAGATCATCCTAAATGTTACACACTGGACCTTTAATGCACAGCTTTGGTGCATATTAGTCAGGCTAGCTGTTTCCATCTGTCTTCATGCTAAGTAAAGCTAATTACCTGCTAGCTCTAGTTAACACACAGATGTGAGAGTGGAACTGATGCCCTTATCTAACTCTCACAGGAAAAGTGAATAAGCAGATTTTCTAAAATGTCTACTATTCCCTCAACATTTGTGAGTTTCCCCCCTGCAGCTGCTTGAACATTCGTAATTTTTTGGTGCTTTTGTTTTTAAGGCTCTTTGCGTCATGGCTTTCTATCCATATAAGATAAGCAAAAGAAGAAACTCAGTTGCTCAGTTGGATTTCAGAGTGACGTTATTGTTCACTGCTCCTCCAGCAGTGCTGATTTTGGCCCGAATCGCTCCCTCTGACTTTGATGCATCGAATTAATTTCATTTTGAATGTTCTGTCCTTTGACTGCAAAACAATGTCTTCGTACCACGCAACTCGTACAACTCCACCACTTTGACAGATGCGAGATTAATCTTGTCCGTGCAGATTACGGACATTTGTGATGTGGATGTTCCTTAACTAAATGTAGATTAGATGGGACTAGTAAAAGTAGTGCGGCCATGTTGACGATTTTAGGATTTTGTTAAGCTGCTTTATTTGAGACTAAATTAAAAGTTCATCTGAGTTGCCCTCTTTTCTACTGAGTGTGTTTCTTATCTATCTATCTATCTACTGTATCTATTACACATCAGACTCTGCACAGACAATGGGGATGGTAAAGGCATTATGCAGTCCCCTCAAGTCTTTAGCCCCCTCCTCTCCCTCCTCCATTGCTCTTTGCCACACTATTAACCACCGGCTGACCTTTTCCTCTGCGCCTCAACCTCTGGTCCACGCTGGATGTACAGCTGTTTGACATGTTTTATAGACTCTTTTGTCTCCCGTGGTGGCACGGTGCGGCAAAAAAGAACCAAAAAAATAATCAAAAAGCCTGCATTCTACAGCCATCATAACGCATCACCTGAGAGCTTCTCCCACCCACTCAAGAGGAAGGAGGTGGGGGATTGGGGTGGGTGCTGGTGCCTCTAAGGTAATTATAAAAGTTTATCCACATAGAAAATTGCAGGAGCTCATTAAATCATCATCATTTTGCACTGTAGGAAAGATTAAGTTACCTCAGCTTAAAATATTAAGTGTCCCTGCTGTATTAAAATATTAAACATACTGTGTTACAATGAACAGGAGGAAATAAGCCTGATGGATTTACTGTAAGACAAGTTCATGTCATATGGAGGGGATACATTCAGTCAGGATTTTCTCATGTGCTCTGTTTATTTTCTCAGTAGTAAATGAGTTTCATGTTCTGCGCTAAAGCATGAAGGCAGCAGACGTTAATGTCACTGCTTGTAATAAGAGAGATATGACATTTGTGGCTGCTTGGTGAAATTAGATTAATTCATTAGAATGAAAAGGAGTATGGGGCTAGGGGGTGATATGGTTAATAATCATCATGTTTACCTTTTTTTGTTTTCATTTTTTACCAGAAACGATTTGCTCAAACTAGAAGAAAGACTTATTTCTTATAAGTTGAATTAAAATGTCCAATGAGCCTAACAAACCTAATTCGATCAATTCATTCAACTGGCACGTTATAATCACAAGACTTAAACTCATGATAAAAACTACTGCTTTTGAGATAAATTAAAAACTGACAAGCTTATGTAACATCAGGCTCCCGATAAAAGATCTGTTGATTCCACTGAATTGCCGATAGAGTCTGCAGAGAATGGGATTTGATTTGGGATGCATAGGAATCCAGGTGCAGTGAACTAATGCACACTGGTTATTTTCCACCACTGATCTGTTTAATATTCATATAGAGTAACACACACATCAGTGGGTGTTCAGTGGAGAGCAGGCGTATGCAGCGGCCCCTATACCAGTGAGCAACCCCATAATGAAGCAGCTATAGAGGTTAGATGCCTTGCTCAAGGGCATGTAGCGGTTACGTGTTTACTTTCTTTATAAAACAATGCAGGTGTTTCCTGTTACAAGCATGTTTCTCCACCACTGAATAGTCTACAAATATGAGCTTTGTGTGTTCTTGGCTGTTTTCCAGGCAGACACACAATAAAGTGTTGATGTACAGCTGCTGCTGAGGGTCACACAGGAACCCACAGTCGTGCAGCCTCTCTTTCTGTCTGCAGTTGTTTTAATTGGTTGAGAAGTAAACACCCAGTCGGACAATATCTGCAGCGCTGTGCCGTCTAATTCCCAGCTCTATAAAAAGAGACCACTTTAGGTGATACCTGACAGAAAGTGACATCCATACAGTAATAAAATGACTGAGCCGGTCAAGAGTCAGCAGAGACCTCATAGTGCATCTCTCTGTGGGACTGTTAAAACCACATGGGGGTCCAAATCTCAACATCCTTAAGATTTAAGGAGTGGTGACACAGGCATGTTATTTTAGACTTGGAAAGACTATTGAAGACATCAGACAGATAAATCATACTTTAAAAAATGAGATATATTAATCTATAAATCAAATTAAAGAATAAATTAAATCAACATTATTTTTCACTACTTCGGCACAATTTATGATTAAATAATACTTCATTTCTCAGAAATCTTTCCTTTCCCCCCCTTTTCTTTAAAAACAAAAGTCCGCTCATGTGGTCATAAACAAAGATCCAGCATCAGCAGCATGAAAGCGTCCACTGAATTAGAAATAATTAGAGACAGAAATGAACAATCCACTCAAAAAAGCCTCCAATGAAATGCTTGAAATCAAAAGATTTTCCGACACTCACCTAACTTTAAGTTGGATTTCTCGCGTCCCGACGCTTCCCTGAGCCACATTTGGAGACGGCTGTGATTGCGCAGACCGCGCCAGGAGACGGTGGAAGGGAAAGTCAAGTGCGCTCAACGCGGAGGAGCTCTCACTGCTGCCGGTTTAAAAACGCCCGACCTTCAGGTGCTCCGAGTCTCTTCGGATGATGGTGAGTCTACCAAATGACTCACTGCTTTCTCTCCTCGAACCACTTCCACCACCCTCACCCCCCACCAACCCTCCTCCCCCCTCCCCGTTCATCCCCACCACCACCCGACCATCCTCTTCCTCACCCTCACCCTCACAGCACCCCCCCACGCCCCCGCCCTACCGTCAGCATCACTCCCTGTGCGTCATCGCAACCAGTCACCCACTTTTCATTCACAAATGTTTTATTAACGAGCGTCACTCACCTAGCACAACTGTCAAACTGCAGGAGAGGACAAAGCACAACTGGGAAAGTTCATGTTATTTTTAATGTCAGTATCCTACAATTACAGTAAAATACCAATAAAATGTCACCTGGAAACTAGAAAACCAGCTTTATTTCACTATAATAAAGGAGCTTTCTAACACATATTCAGTATTGTCACTCAAAAATAATAGCCGTCTCCACAGTTGAAAAAAAAAATCCTCATTAAAAAAATTATCTTGTCAACTGAATTGATGAATAGCTCTACACTAAACTTCAATAAAGTTTGAGTTTGTTATCTGATGGTATTCCACTCTGTTGCAGTATTTTATTACAGTTGTAAAAATTATACAGGCAGCAGCTATTGTATTTTGTTCCCCAGCAAGAACAATAATAACTATATTATATTAAATCCCTTTTCATAAACTTTAAACAATGAAATTCCCCCCTTTTCTCCATTTCAGTAACAATATAACTATAATATTACCCTGTAATTACTAAATAGGTCATCTAAATCAAGGGTTCCTGCCCAATAATGTTACAGAACAACTAAAAAGCTGTACAATGAGCACAAATAGTGAACTCAATTCATATTTTTAAAGGATCTTTTTAAACAATTCTTTGTCTGTATTATGTATTTTTTTATTTTTAAAAATCATACACACTTAAAAGGCTTCTTTTTTTTGACAAATCTAATGGTTTCTTCTGCCCGGCCATTAGCTCTTTTCTTGTATTCTTCTTGTATTCAGGTTTTCATAGTTTAGAGCTTAAATTATA
>NW_023339718.1:2555704-2557978 GCF_004916995.1 Morone saxatilis
AGCTTTTGCGACTCCTAGTGGGGGTCCTGACCCCCAGGTTGGGAACCACTGATTTAAATAGTACTTACAGTTATATTTATTTCTACAAAGCACACCCTTATTCTCTCTAGCATCTTGTCTTCTTTGTGCTGGTATAAGTAGTGGTACCCAGTAAGTATCTTATTCATACCCCTTATATACTTATTAATTACACCGTAATTACACATTTAAACCTAATTATATATATTGTTAGCATAAGTGCTTTGATGAATATGAAGTGAACTGTGTCATATGTCTGTACCTTGTTCCTTATGTGATAAATTATGTGTGATTTCCGCCAGTGTTTTTTTGTATTATGTTTTGTTTTGTGTGCTTTTGTGTTTGTTCTGCTGTATTTCTGTACCACTTTTCAAAAATCAATGAACAAATGTTAAAACAAAAAAAAAGATGATAATTGATCCTACAATGGTACCCTATTGTATTATAGACCTATGTCACTGAGCGTCTTCTTCACTGGTGCCTTTGTCTGTGGAACAGAATAAAGAACAAATGCACACATAAACACAACATGCAATATATATATATAAATATGTATATATATATATATATATCTGTTGCACAACTCAGTCGATACACGTTTGTTAATGCCTGAGGCGTAACAGTCAATTGCAGTTTATACAGCATTGCAATTTCAACAGGGACTTTGTTATTCAACGCCTGTGCCTCCACTTTTACTGTCTCTTTTTTTCTCAATTAAGCTATGATGAGGAGCTGAAGCAGAAACAAGCGAACTAACACACCCACAAGAACACATTAATAGAAACGGCACATTGATCTTGTTTTGTTTTTTTTTGGACTGTGAACAAATCCTCTGTTTATCCAGTTGGTGTGTTCTTTGTGTTCTGGTTGGGTCCAGATATGAATGCTTCACCTGGGGTTGCTGCCGGCTCACAGTGAGAGATGTTAAGCTCATCTGTAAAGTAAACATTTGAGCATTTAAAGTGAAGCTTCTCTGCTCAATCAATGGCGAGACTTTCACCGCACTCTGTGTCTTTCTACCTGCTGTTATATCCTGGAGACAAATCTACTTAGTCGTGTCAAAAAGCAAAATCACAAGCACACTTCTGAACTCTCTAAAAGTACAACCACATCCTTTAAAAGGCAGTGCGTTAAAATAACATTTCTGTTTTGTGTGTACAATAAATTGATCATGTCACAAATGGAGCGTCTTTAAAATTGAGACAACAGCAATTAAGATTACAATTATAATAATATTTACAGAGATTATGTCTCATTATTGTGCATGCATGACTGTCTTGCCCTGACACAGATAGACTGCTTTCTAACTGAGTATTTACTTTGACAATTACTGTGCAATTATGTTTACATTAAAAACCAAACCAGTGAAACGATCCCCTGCTCAGAAAAATTACAAAAATAATGAAGCAGTGAAATGATGCTCATATTCTTTTGTCTGTGCTATTTTGCTGTGTATTTGCATCTTGTGCTGTCTAAGACCTGTTGGGAAAGCAATTACCAGTCTGAGCCGCCCATGCAGTGAGGCGGGCTGCTGAGTTTGAAAGATACTGAAATCAATATCTCTGCACTGGAAGAAACATTTCCTGTCACAGAGGCAACAAACCTGAGCTGAGCATTCACACTAATGTTGGCATTTACAGTGACATTCACTTTAATTGCATATCAAGAGATCCGCTCTCCTTCCTCGCTCTGAATTTGACAAAAACCCTCAAAAACAGAGAGAGAGAGTTACAGTCACAGATTTCAATCATCAGAGCAAGTAAATGCAAACTAACATTATGCTGCAGGGCACTGCTTTGTTTGTGTAACTGCAAAAATGGAAAACTAATATAAAATGCTTTCCATTTCACAGGCAAATTCATATGGAGACAGCTACCCTGCAGTATGTGTCATGTTGTAATCATATTTTCAAAGCCACTGAAGCCCTCTGGTTGAAGGAAAAAACTGAGTTGACATTGTGAAATAAAGGTGATAGACTTCGTCATCGTTCATGAAGCTCCTCTCCAGCAGTGTCCAGCAGCCGTCAGCTGTCCACCCACTCACAATCGCAGCTAACCTGAGCCTTGCACCTGAAATGCAAATAAAATAGAAAAGTAAAAAAATCCCCACTTGATCAGTAGCAACAGACAGAATTACAACACATTTTACTGTAACTTGCTGCAATACTCTATGGCATATAGTACAGACAGTGGAACATTATTATATACAGGACAAATTGAAGCTGTTACCTGATGATGGCGCTAGATGGAAAGTCAG
>NW_023339718.1:2558171-2558315 GCF_004916995.1 Morone saxatilis
CTCTAGGTGGGTGGTTTGTCTGCCAACCAACAGCAACAAACCAGAAGAAAGCACAATAAAATAGATTAATTCCAGCAGCGATTTTTAGATGTTGTACCATGTTGTCTTTTACTGCAAACAAAATCTACCTATGGGTACAAATAA
>NW_023339718.1:2558415-2563472 GCF_004916995.1 Morone saxatilis
ACTACAAATCAAACGCAATCATTTATTTCCTCCACTTGTTTAAAAATAAAATGATAATTTCATTTGTGCAAGCGTATTTCAAATTCTGAAAAGCTTGTTGCTCAGCAGCACCTGTGCACCACCCACATGCCGCATCAGATCATTTCTGAAACCTGGTGGGTTTAAAAGTAAAGAAGACTGAGCCACAGGGAGATTGCATGGTGTTCAAGTGGTGTAATGGTTCAGCCTTTTTATTGGGCTCCAGTCGTGGTGCTATCTGCAATTGCTGTAATGAAGACAGACCTAATTATCTCAGCAGACAGAACTCCACTCTGAACAGGACTCTAATTATGGCCTAAATGCTGCTCTCTTTCTGTTCAGTGCCATACCCAGGGGTTATAAGGGAGGGATGGGGGTGTGTGTGTGGGGGGGAGGGGACTGCTGCTGTCTTCTTACCACGCAAACTTACAAACACACACACACACACTGAGGGCTTAGTGTGCCCAGCTGTTCTGATGCTCCTCTGTGCTGACATGATGGTCTGGTGGCAAGGATTATCTAACATGACACACTCTGCCCCCCTCTGACCGGTGACAGGCTTTCCTATCATCTGATTAATTAATCACAACTCCAGATGTCACATGAGCAGGAATGTCATTTGTATTGGGAAGTAAATTTCACTAATATTCTACAGGAAAAACCCCATTTAAGTACTAAAACCTACATTTATTACAGAAAAAAAAACAGACAGATGAGACTAACTATACATGAAGTAATGTCTGAGAAAGAACAAAAGGGGCAGCAGGGTTACTTACAGATGGATTACTCCATCAGCAGTCTCATTCTGGGCCCTCGTTCATTTTGAATTTATGAATGCAGAATAATTGCTGATTTATCCGCTGTTGTAGTTTCAAGGCTGAGGCGCAGACAAATTAAAAACCATGTTTCTAAATTCAGACTGAGGAAGGGTAAGCGGCTTGTGCACTGACCTTGATTATAGGTATTGAACATCCAAGTGAGGAGACGGGACTGATAAGAGTGAAGTATTTGCACCAGTGATGCAGTGTTGGTGCCGGCTAATGAGTGCAGCCAACATGCGGTCACACAGCGCAGTGAGGTATGAGTAAGGAAACTGGCATCAGTAATAAAGCGGAGGGCAAAGTTTACCTCAGTGGCTCATACAGTGAAGACGGCAGCATGCGCACGCAAAATGTCTGCACAATCAGTTATTTCAGACGGGTTATGTGGTGGTTTTCTTGGGAGCTAAATGGACTCCACTGTATGCACCGCAGTCTCCAATACTGCTGCATTTTGAAGTGGCTGGTAAAATAAAAAATTACTTTTGTTTAATCCCCCTGAAACAAAGCTGAAATCTTGCGTCCAGGGTAGATTTACAGAGATTATGTCTAGCAGAAGCTTGGATATATTTGTGAATATGCATCAGAAAATTGAACAAGGGAAAAGAGAGAACACAAAGTGGAGCATTGTGTACAGTGATTCATATTACACGCAGTCAAAAACAACAGGAACATGAAACACAAATGATTTTAGGGCTTGTAATCCCCCAAGAGAGCAACAGTATGGCCTTAAACTACAACAATGTGACTTGCAGCCAAGGTCACTGAGCGCTCTAATGATCACTTGAGACTCATTCTCTGCCAGCATGTACTTTAAAAGCAACAAGAACATTGTATTGATGCTGCGAGCACATCTAATAAGAATATGCATTGACTTTATTATTACTGCTCTTGAAAAGAGATGCGTGTTTTTTTTTTCTGGATTATTTACAACCTGTGGACGTTTATGCTCGACTGCAGCGTTCGGGGCTCTGCCAGAAAGCTGCAGTCACAATGATCCACTGTTGTGTAGCTTCAGGCTCAGGCAGCTATCTGAGTTCTGCCTACAGGAGGATCTATATTTGTCTATGTGACAATCCAATTTTCCACGGACCAGCAGGGGAATGTGAAAAACACAATCTGAAAAGAAAAAAGGGGGGGGTGGAAGGTGGAGACAGTATACCTAGAACAACAGCTTTAATTATTCATTTCAGGGGAATTGTCAGCAAATGTTTTTTTTTGTGTGTGTTTTGTCTATTTCACGGTCAGTCATTCATGGACCAGGTTATTGCTGTGCGTGAACAGAGAGATGACAAATATCTGGCAGAGATAACATGGCTTCTACACAAACAATTGAAGGTGGATTTGATGGATAAAGGCAATCAAAGAGGCTTATTACAGTGATGTGCCGTTCACTGGGGGGGGGGGGCTAGTTTACAAATAATTGCGTGTGATTTTTTTGTTTTGTTTTTTTGTTAAAAATTGGGTGGGGTGGGGGTTTTAAACTTTTTTTTTTCCCCCTTATACATTTTGACCAGTGAAAACCAAATAAAATGTAGAGCTGTACCCCCCCTATACAGCACCCAAAAAAAAAAAAAAAAATCCAACCCACCAAATTAGGTGCAAGGAGGGGGGGACAAAATAGGGGCCAAAAAAAAATTAGAGCCGAACAGGGCCTCCCCCCCCCCCAAAATTCCTTTTAAAATTTTAAAAAATGTAGGAAAATTTTTTATTTCTCTTTTGTAAAAATCCTAAAATTCCAAAAAAACAAAAAAAAAATAAATATAGGCCAATAGAATAAAATAAGAACAAATATAAACACCCCCAGCACTCGATCGCGAAACATAATTCGGTACAAAATAAAAAGGTTCCATAACCGTTTTTTTCCCCCTTAAAACAATGTAGTACAAAGAGATAAGGAGCGCAAAAAAACAACCTAAAAATAATGAAATATTCTATGAGGAACACAGACACACAAAAAACCCAAAAAGGGCCAAGACAGAAGTAAAATCATCACAAAAGAAGCCCCCTTTTTTTCGAAAAAAAATACAAAGGCGGTTAGAAGCTTATTTAGGCATTTCCTTCTCTTTCCCTGGTTTTTGCCGGAAAGGTTCTGGTTCCCCCCCCCCCCCCCCCAAAATGAGAGAGAGAGAGACACATAAAGACCATAAATCGGGGTGATGCCTGTTATATTTTTTTTTTTTTTTTTTGTTGTTTGTTTTTTTTTTTTTATTTTTTTTTTCTGTTGCAAGAATTGTGTTTTGGCCGGTTAATGTAGGCATTGCTCGTGCTTACCACGACCCACCCCCCTCGCCGAAGAAAAAAGCAAAAAAAAACGCACGTCCGCCGGCAAAAAGCTGCTTCCCCCAGCTAACAGGCCCTTTTTTTTCCCCGCCCCCTTTTCGCAACAAAAACTTTGGGGCAAGGGGCTTCTCGTGTAAGAGAAGTACCCAAAGGACAAGGGTTTCCCCCCTGGCCACAAAATTATTTTAATTTCTACCTATAAAAGCAAAGGGGAGGAGGAGAAAATAGTGTTCACCACTATTTTGTCAAAACGACCAATTTGGTAACGGTTGCCTTGTTTTTATACTGTTATTTTTATGCCCCGAGTGGCAATATAATACCACAATGTTCCCCACACATCTGCTGGAAGTGGTAATAGGTGAGGAAAATTAACATGTTATCCAAAGGACAGAGATTCTGTTTTGTTTCTTCCCTTAAACTTTTGTTATTTCTATTTCCCCCCCCCCCCCCCCAATAGGTGACAAAAAAAAAGAGAAAAACCCCCCCGGCAACAAAAAACAAAAAAAAAGGGAGAAAAGAGATTATATATCAAACTTTTAATCACCTCAGAGAGAGCACGTCAGAGTTTTCCCAAAAAAAACCCAAATAAAAAGGCTGAAAAAGAAAAAACGTTTCTTAAATTGTTTTTTTTTTTACCCAAGGGAAAGGTGTTCCCCCCCCCCCCCCCCCTGGGCAAAAAAAACCCACCCCCAAAAAAAACAAGAAGGAAAAAGGAAACAACGATGGTCTCTGGAAGCAAAGAAAACCTAAAAAAGTTTTTTTCAAAGTTTTTCCTAAGGGGAGGAAACCCCCCAAAAAAAAAAAAACCAAAAACTGCCCCCCCCCAGAAATGGGGCAACGCCCCAAAACATTACACCTGTTTCCCGAGTTGAAAAAAGGCCCCCAAAAATTAAATTCTTTTTTGGAACCCCCCCTTATTTTGGGGGGGGTTTTTTAACTTGGGGAAAAAAAAAATTTAATGGTTTTGAGAAAAAAATTTACCCACCATGGGCCTGAGCTAACTCGCCTTTTCGGTTTTAAAATAGTCGTCTATGTCCTCTATTTTTATTTTTTTAAAGGTTAACAAGTTTTGCCCAAAAAAAAAGTATAAGAAAACAACAAAAAAGAAAGAGACCTTCATTTCCTAAGTGCTTTTTTTTTGGGGGGGGGGGTAAAAATTTTGTATTTAAAGTTTCTGGTAACTTTCACGAGCCTCGAATTCCTTGTCCTTTTTATAAAATTTTGAGCACCCAAAAAAATAATCCTTTCTTTGCATACTAATTTAATATGTTTTTAATACTCCCTAATCTTTCTCCTGCCCCCAAAAAAAAAATCCCGCCACTCCTCTGCTTTTTATTTTTCTCCTTATTTAATTCCGCTAGGTCCCCCCCCTTGGGGGCCTTTTTGATTCACTCCCCTGGGGGCACGCCACTTTTTTGTTCCTTGTTTTTGCTTTTGTGTCACTCTAAACCCCACCCAAAAAGACACGCCCCCAAAAAGGAGGGGGGGCACAAAAGAAAACCCCCAGTTAAAAAACCCAAACCGGTGGGGGGGGCCCCCGGCGCCATTTGCCTTCGAGTCCCCTATTAAATAATGGAACCCAGGTTCATTGATACTGACTATTTCTCTTGGATGAGAATACCAATCTAATATTGTAAAAAATTCCATAAAAGAGAAACGGGTCTCCGTTCATCCCCTCACACACAGCCGGCCCGCCCCAAGACATAATATAAATATCACACTGTGTTCAGAAATAAAAGTTTCCTGTCAGGCTGCAACAGATTTTTCTTTTTTGTCCCATAGTGTGCAAACAGGAAGATGAGAAAACTTTAGCTCCCTCCCGAAAGGTCTGTTTTCATCCATACAGTACAATATCACAACACAAATATTATTCACATCCTTTGCCACTGGTAACATTTTACAAAACTGAAAATGTGAGCTCACTGATTGCAAAATCCA
>NW_023339718.1:2563572-2580229 GCF_004916995.1 Morone saxatilis
AAAATATGAGCAGAAAATTCAGCTTGACTAAAACTAAAAAACTAAAACTACTAAACTACTAAAGTGGAAATTAAATATAAATAGTGCAACTTACCTATAAACTTACCTAATATATCCTTGTATTGGATGAAGAGAGTGTCTTCATTTTTAGGGGGAGTAATGTCATTTATATCCTCATGTTTTATTAATAATAATCATTTCTGTGTTGTAGAGCTGCAGCAGTTTGTCGGTTAATCAAATTCTCTGATTTCAGCTTCTCAAATGTTTCTGGTTTCTATAATCCTCTGTGAGAGTAAAGTGAATATTTTTTAGGCATTTTATGAACCAAACAACTAATCGATTAATCGTGAAAATGTCGATCGATATTAGAAGTAGTAGGGGATGCACCGATATTAGTGGCCGATGTTTATCTGTCGATACTGCGCAGGTTAAATGTTGTGTCGTGTTATTTCCAACTCTGATGTTGGAGAAATGATCTCCTTCGTTTTCCAGCACTGCCACAAATTGCAGGCAAACACGGAGAGGGAGCGACTGCGTCTCACATCTGGGATGAGAAGAGAAGCAGACAAGGCAGAGATGTCTTATCTTTATAGCTCTCTTTGTTTCCCGGCACACATGGGTGAATAAATAACAACAAAACACTCCGATATCAGGCCAAATTGTTCTTTTAAACATCGGTATCGGTGCTTCCCTATCCCGATCAGTTGCAGCTCTCTCTGTGTTGTGATTTATAAGTTCATAGTTCACCCACTTTTCACGTTTATAACATTGTGAGAAACATTTTTTTAAAAGAATAATCAAAATCGAGGCAGCAGAAGCTGATATTTCCTGACTTTTAGTGTTTAGTGTGGGTCAAACTCCAAAAACACTACATTTCCCACAATGCAACTTGATATATGTCTTCTTTTTTGCTCAATTCCCACCTTTTTCAAACTCTTTTGATTCACGATTAGTGTGGGAATGATCATTTCTCACAATTCACAGTCACAATTTTCATTTTCCACTGTAAAAAACTATTAAAATCATGATGATGTGACATTTGTTGGGGTCTGGAAAACCAGATTTGTAGGCCAGGGCATCTCTGCAGCACTACAGTACTGCATTTCTTCCCTTTATCAGTTTAGATTTAGAATATATTTCAATTATTTGTGCATCCCTAAAATTTGTAGGCCCCAATCCCAAACTGAGATAACCCTAATGACACCATCAGGGGTATTTTCTTTATCATAGTTGTAAAAGCTCCTCCTGAGTCACTGAAGACATTATACAAATGCTGAATAATATTCGTGACTAATACTGCATGACTAAGTAAGTGGGCCATAATGTAACATGACAGTTTTATGGCTCATACAGTCAGTCAGTCTTCCTCTTGATATAAACTATCTCTGAGCCAGACACAGACCTTCACTTGTCCGAGAAGTTAGAGCACATTGTGAGCCGGACAAATTTCTGCCTGCCTGGTTCAACCTGCTGTGTCAGAGAAAAGTGTTTTTAATTAAATATTTCTCTTTTCTCTGCAGTTCAAAAAGAGCCCACCCAAAGTCCCATACAAAGCCATAGCACTGGCCACAGTCCTCTTCCTAATCGGCTCTCTGTTAATCATCATTGGCGCCCTTCTCCTGGCTGGATACTTCGGAGTCACTGTGAGTACTTGTACTTTTACTTTGTGTGTTTTTTTTACAGTATGAACGACATATTTACTGACATGTTTCCCCTCTTTCAGCACTCAGACCGAACCGTGCCCGTCCTTATCATCGGGATCCTCGTCTTCCTGCCTGGAATTTACCACCTACGAATAGCTTACTATGCTTCAAAGGGCTACCATGGCTACTCCTATGATGATATCCCAGACTTTGATGACTGACAGACACCACACAGCTTCAGCCGCTGTCTTCCTGTCCTCACACATACTCAAAGTATTCCGCTTGTGCTAATTTAAATGCACTGATACCTTTTAAAGACAGTAAAGTTAATAGATTCTGTAAATTATCTACATCTTTTGATGTTACTGTGATAGTTATACGCCTTGGTAGTTGATGCCAGCCTGCTGTTATGAAGCCAAATAAGTCATTGTTTAATTTGTATATTTGTTTTGTTAGCTTGATAAATAATAAATCTGTAATTTAACGAGTCTCTTTTACTTGTATACTGTTATTTTTATTGGTCAGATTATGTAGAACCAGAGAGAAATCTGCATTATTTATTATTTATCTGTTAACTTTACACTGAGTCGGTCTATAATAGGACACATTTTACCCTATAATACAGTATATGTGTAACTAATGATCATTTTAGACACCTTTATTTAAGTTGAGCCGATTCTCAAAATCAAATCACTTTAACTTGAGCTCATAAGTTCTTAAAACGAATGAATTTACAGTACAAAGGACCTTTTTCACAGCAGCCATTTCGACATGAAATAGGGTAAAAAGAGGGGCTAACAATGATATTAACACCTGTATTTACCCTACTATTTCATGTCAAAGTGGCTGCTGTGAAAATGGTCTATTAAGACATAAATGTGCACAGATTTCAGGCTGTAGAGGCTAAACTGTGTGTCTCGCCTGGCAGATAACGGATTTAATAAAAGGTCTATTACTGGCGTTGTCCACAGTATGATCAATATCCTGTTCACCACGGTTGGTCCTACTCTCCGGTTAATTCTTCCTCACTGAGTTGTTCTTTCTTGGAGGATTTCATGTGATTAATTCCAATCCTTTGATCTCCATATGGTGCACCTGGCCTGTGAGAGAAAACATAGTCAAACAGGGGAAGTACGAACACGCAATTAAGAGCTGACATTATGTTCGAATCACATTCCCTCTCCGCCATCAACTCATCAGTCAGGTTTCAGTGTGACTTTGTGCTGCAGGATAATGCCATATGTAAATTGTAAAAACACACGCCAGCGAAGGTTGCAGATGCTTGGCAACCGGCTGTCTCGGCGGATATATTCAAGGACAGTCGCTTGTGCTTCTCTTTGTGTTTCTCTCGCTAATCAAATGTGTCGACAATCCGCCGCCAACCACAAACTATATTAGGCAGATCACGTCAAACGCTTCACCTCAGCTTAGAAAACTTCTTTTTTTTGGTCTACTTTTTCAGGAGAAGCACATAAAGGATCGAGAGTGAATGCACCGTTCCTCTATAGTCTCAGTAATTTACCATTAAGCATATCTTGGTAATATGTGATTTGAATTATATTGATTATTACTACACAGGCAGGCAGTATAAGGACATATGAGATGATCAGACACATGAGTGCATAGTAATATTCAAAGGATATTACAGTAATTTAACAGTGAATGTTCACAGAAATCATATTACTTTCTAATATTATGGTACAAAAATCACTGTAAACTAGTAATAAGTACCAAATTATATGCAAAGCAGAGTTATTATAGTTTAATATTTTTAGTTTACATTCAAGAGTTGGTTTTTTTGTTCCAGTTTTGTACATTTATTGTGTAAAAATGTCAAGTTTTAGTTTAGTGTGTATTAGTTTAAGTGTTTTTATGATAATATAGGGTGGTATCTGTCAGGAGCATGATTTAAGAAGTTTAATATAGACTCACAGTAATAGTAGACAATGCTTCCTCGTGCTTCTGCTGACAAATCTGACCAAAAGACTTAAAATAAAGACATTTACTGTATATTTTTTATTGAATTTAAGTTAGTTTGGAAGCACACAATAACATTTCAGTTAAATAAAAGGATTTTTCACACCTAGTTTTTAGGTTTAGGTGAACTATAATAACCTTAGACTGAACTATATTTTATATTTCTATGATATTTAACCAACTCACAGCCTGTTTACTGTCGCCCTCCTGTGGTGACACAGACTGTCTCTTACTGGATTGGCTCATTTTAAACTGTGTTTGTCCCATTAACCCAACCGACCACATCCCTATCAGCTCATCAGGACATCAAAAGAACTGCTCCTGAGGTAAGATAAGGAAAATATTTGACAGTAAACTTACATAACTCCCTCTTTTTATATGGAGGAGCATCCAAATTAACTTCAAATATGACAAATAAATAGAAATAGAAAGTCAGGAATCAGGAAAAACATCTAATTTTTAAATAAAATATATAGATAACATAACAGCATGGGTTTGGTCTATGGTAATAAATGCATAATTAATAATAATTCATAATTTTATGGAGAGAATAATAGTTCACGTTTAGCTCAATGGCAGCGAATTGTAGGACGTAAAGGCGGGTTAATTTAAAAAGCAAATGTATAAATATTAAATTTTATCTTAGCTTCTGGTCTTAGAGACATTAGGCATTTAGGTTTTTGCAATATTTGTCAAATATTTGAAGGGAAAAGTTTTTAAAAAGGCGTCTTATTTTCTCACTTTAATCGTTTAGCTAACGGTAGCTAGTCCAGGTTTGTGCCTTTTAACATTAAATTAAACGTTAATATAAACTTACAGGAAGATAAGTTATATTGATTATGTTCACTAGTGCTAATAAAATATATGTCTGTATATTTATATAATGGATTTATGGGGAGGTTGTGTGTGTGTGGGTGATAAAACTCATTAACATTTTTTAATATTTTACACCCGTTTTCAAACCTTTATCTTCACTGTATGTTGTAAATATTTAGTTGCTTATTTGCTGGAGGCTGTAGCCAAACGGCAGAGGGTGAAATGTGTCCTTAAAGTGTCTGTTTTTGCCCTTTTTTGTCTCGTCTAGTCTGTCTTTCCCTCGAAAAAGCGCTTTTGTCTGAGGCGCTTAAAGAAGCTTCAGCGTCAAGTTACACAGAGACACACGGCAGGTTACCGGAAGTCGAGTATTTCACCTTCAACATAAAAGCATTTAAAAAAAAAATTTAAACAAACATTCTTTTACACACTTATTTCTTTATCATTTAATCCACTAAAAAGTTAGAAAAATGTGTGTAAATGTTTTTTTGTAATTGTTAAAGAGACAATAATTTATCCTGGCCATGTAAAGTAATTAAATTTTTTTTTTAAATATTGTTGGTAACTTTTAAAGAGACAATAATTTATCCTGGTCATTTAAAGTAATTTTTAAATTTTTAAAATATTGTTGGTAACTATTAAAGAGACAATCATATATCCTGGTCATTTAAAGTAATTTTTAATTTTTTTTTAAATATTGTTGGTAACTATTAAAGAGACAATAATTTATCCTGGTCATTTAAAGTAATTTTAAAATGTTTAAAATATTGTTGGTAACCATTAAAAAGACAATCATTTATCCTGGTCATTTAAAGTAATTTTTAAACTATGAATGTCATGCATTTAACATTTAGTATTTTGTTTATTATAAAGACAGACTTTCTCTCAGCGTCCCTGACCACAACATGAGAGGAAATAGTAGGCTAAACACAGGTGCTACCAGTGCGAATTAAAGCTTAGTTTTGCAGATCCTTTCCAGTGAGCCAACATGCACAATAGCAGCACTCTGTTCGAATAATACCTGTGTTTATCCTACTGTTTCATGTCAATATGGCTGCTGTGAGAAAGGTCTTTTGGCCTTTTCTACAGCAGTCATTTTGAATTATTATAGTAGGAAAATAACAGGTGTTACTTATAGTGATGGGTGTGTGTGACAGTGAACCAGCATGCGTAATACCAGGACCCAGAACTGATCATTCATTTTAGTATTTACACCTGTGACATTTCTAAATGTCTATTGATACATTTGATTTATGATTTTTGTAGCCTATAAAATTAATGAAATTGTCTGAAAATGGAGCCCAAGGTGATATCTATAAATAGATTATTGTCTGACAAAACAGTCCAAAAATATAAATATGTTCAGTGACTATTATATAATAACATAAAACAGAGAAAAAACTGCAAATTCTCAGATTTTAGAACAGATCCATCCTTGATAAATGACTCATTTACACCTTTAACAACGGATTTGACCTCTTGTGTTTTTCCTTCATTGTGAAAGGTGTAACAGGAAGTGTTAGTGGGTGCATTGTGTGTGATTGACGGCGGCTCTGGCAGCTCCTGCAGGAGGAGGAGGAGGAGGAGGATCGATAATAATGGGAGGGACACACTGAGTATCAACAGCAGGGCTCCAACTCAACGTGCAGTGTTTGCTCCCTGTCTGGGGAAACTTGCGCCTGTTTGATGATAAATTGAGGGCGTTTCTTAAAAGTTAATTATAAAAACTCATGATCAAAAGTACTTTTCTGCAAGTTTTGGACAAAGACGACTGCAGGACTTAAAAAAAGCTGAAGGCGTGGGAAGTTTAAATGGACTTTAAATGGGCTGATGTCGGACTCGTGAAGGTGGTTTTGGGTTAATGGATTTTATTGAACCAGCAAAGTATTTTTCTTCAAATATTTTTTTAAAGGAAGTCTGATAACCATGGATGTCGAGGAATAATTGTTATTTTCTTTTGATCCACGCTTTGGACTGAGAACAAAAATGTGACCACCTGCGTTTTTATTCAACTCTCTCTTCTTTTTATTTAATTTAAAAAAAGCCCCTTTTCTTTTAATCTCCCTTGTAGACAAAAAAAAAGAAAGAACAGTTAAAATTTGAGTCTGCGAGACGAGTCTTAAAAGAAGAGCACCAATGGATTGAAAGATTATACTTCCAGCAGTGAAAAAGTGCCTCAAGCAAAGGTAAGCATCCTCTAAAGCTCCTGTATTCTGCTTTCCATTTTAACTTCCCCTGCTTAATGCACTGTAGTAATACTGTGATACACTGCAGCGTCGCGCCTTTGTTTATGTTTAGTGTATCCCATGCACCACTTGTAATCTCCGAGTGTATCCCCCCACCCCCTTTAATACCACACTGAATAGGTTTAACATGCTGCAATGACCCAAAACTGAACCCTGTCCCCTTGATTAAAATAATGGCAAACAATAGTCAGTCAGAAAATAGTGTTTTTCTTTCTTCATTTGATTGCCCTGCCTCCCTCCCTCCTCTCAGCTGGTATCACACTCACTGACTCAGACAAAAGATGCACCTGTTTGGTTTTACAGGAGGTCTGTGTGCTGATACGGAGGACTGAGCATCACAATTCACTGTAAAGGGGTGCAGAAAGAAAAGGAGGTTGAGGCTCGGGGGTCTGTTTTATATGGACCAGACGGTGTATTTGCCTGCTGCTCCACATGGTGCAGTGTGCTGGACACAACCTCATTTGAGCTGTTTTTGTACAGAGGAGTGCAGCCGTCTTGATGTAGCTCTAGTGCTTCCTCTCCTTTGTTTTTGTTGTGCTTCTCAATGCTGATTGGTGAGAGATGAGGCACACATCACTCTGGATGCCTGTAATCCCTTTTTTTTTCTTTTGGGGCCATTTGACTCTATAGGCACACTGTTTACTTTCAGAAATATAAGCTTCCTTCGTTAATCAGCTTGTGTAGGTTGTCAAAGGTTTTACTCGCTTTTGACATTAAAAAATAAATAAATAAACGTGTTTTTTCCCTCATATAGTAGAATATATACTTCCAGTCGGGTCCTTTTGGGAAACACCACATAATAAATCAGTTTTGGGATTGCTTTTGAATTATTTACAGGGTGACAGCTATGTGCGAGGAGCAGTTTTGCATTTTTTCTATCAGAAGGAAATGTTGAATATATCAGCCAGGCCCTCCGGGTTAACAAAGTCTGTGCGTGTCAGATACCAGCGCAGGTGTCATTTTACACACTTATATCCCGTATATTTAAACATTTGGCAGGCCCTGACATTTCACTGGTACATTCACCATTCAGGGCACCGTGTGGCCAACTGTGCCCTGTAGGCAGATTGTCATGCTGGAGGAAATTGATTGTACTGGGAAACAAATTATTCATGAGTAGAAAGTGGTTTACTCCAAATTGCTGCGTTATTAGTGGTTAAGATAGAGTCTCTTCGCCTCCGCAGTGAATGCGTATCGGTGACAGTGTGCTGAAGCTCACTGGGGGACCAAAGAATATACAAAATGTGTAAGAAAAAGCACATATAGGTATTTAAACGTAGTGAACTGAAGCTAAGAAAGGGGCTAATAAAGTTTAAGGGCCACGCAGTGTACCATAAAAAGTCACTATTGTATGTTAACGTGTCATTACTGACTTGTCTTTTACTGCCTTTTACATCTGGGCAGTAACAGCTGGTCCCTAAATGAAGGAATGAAACTGCACTAATGAACACTTTCAGGTTAAATATTTAGGTTTAGTTAGGGTGTATATGTTTTAAAATAAACCCAGTGCCGTGCCTCAGCAGTGGACTTCTGACCCCTCAGTTCCTCTTACTTACGGGTCTTGAAAGAAGCTTTATGGGACTGAAATGTTCCCGGGAGTCGGAGGCAGGGGAGGACAAAGACTCAGAAGGATGTTAGCTGCTTTGCTTTCACTACACTTATGTCATTTTCCACTCCCCTGAGACTTCTGAGCTCTATGAAATCATCCTGGTGGGGGGGAAATACATGAATCAGTCCACCCGTGTGTGTGTGTGTGTGTAATTTGCAGCATTGTTTAATTACTGTAAACTGTGCACTGTGTAGTAAAGGTAGCGCTGTCCGTTTCTCTGTGCGAGTAAATGAAAAAACATTCAACCATCAGTCGATATTGTTACAGTCAGTAGCACCATGTGTTAGATTACCAACCAACACTGTGTTAATCCATATACAGTGGGCTTTCCCAGTCACGAGACTAGGGCTCGGCTCCCGTGCCCAGTGTGTGCCCAGCTCATTTCCTTTAGTCAGACTAAATGTCAATACAGATACTAAATTAGGTTGCGATGCCAGATACATCCATGAATTGATTTCTGTGTTATGTAGGCTGGTTCAACCAGTCGAGGTTTTACAACCCAGTCTCGTGTTAATAATTGTGGTTCACATGTACTTTGTGTGCAGATCCGGGGCCTTTGTTGTGCTTAGGGTGTGGGATATGTCTGCAACTCTATGAGATTGTTGTCACCTGTGAAAGACTTTGCTCAAGTAACACTTCAGCTACAGGCCGCTTTGCACGGAGGCTGTGGCCGCTGTCAAGATTAACAAGGATTACTAAGAGAGTAATGCTACTTCTTAACAGCCTGTATCTGTCGCTAACATCACTGATTGCTCTGCTTCGGCACTGAGAGGTAACACACACCCTCACACACAGGGTGCAAAATTAACTTTTTTGTCCACCAGCCAAATTGCAAGTGCACCGCAAGCATTTGGCTGGAGCTAATTTTGTCCCCTGCTCACAAACATTAGGTCAAAAGTTCATGTTTTCTGTTTCTGTGAGAAGTTAGAAGACTGAAAGAGACGCTGACAGTTTAATTGACTACAGCACTGCTCTTGTTAGCTCATTACAACACACACCTTTTAAAGTTTGCATTATTCAGTTAATTCTGGTGCGATTCAGAGGAGATGCGTATGGACAGGTCAGGCTCACCAGCTGTTACAGCTGACAGCTTGGAATCAGCTCCTTGCCTGCATTCAACACAAGAACTCATCCATCCATCCGTCTGATTGCTGACTCTGGAAACACCTCTGTGCTAATTAGCTGACGAAATTTAAATTCTCTGCAGGGGGGTACAGATTTTTTACATTCAGCCAATGATGGCTTGAGTCTCTTATATTCTGATGAAATTGGTACCAAAGTCGTCTGCTATTGTAAAGCTTGCAGCTGACATTAGTGTAGAAAAGGTTTCCACAAGTTAGTAGAAATAAAAACGAGTAAATTCGTGCGTCAGACATTTAGCTCGACAGATTGGACGGGATTGGACCTCCAGCAACAATAGCAGTATAGTATATAATCTGAAGTGACTCGATTTCCCAGTGATTGATCACTGCCCGGCTAGATGACAGCGTGTCCTTGATTTGTCTCACCAATTTGATCTCTAATTTGATTAGACTATTAACACTTGGAGCAGAAGGGCAGGATTAGTCCGGGTGTTACAAATGTACAGTCCAGAAGGCTAAGTCATGACTAGATCTAAAGCAATTTGTGTCATTGAAATCCAGTGAAACAGACCAGTCAGTTGTGTCAGGACACAGTGTCGAGCTAAATGTCTGACGCACGAATTCACTCGTTTTTATTTCTACAAACTTGTGGTAACCTTTTTTTATACTAATGTCACTTCCTACCTTTTTAATCCCAGTAACTTCTTTATTAGAGTGGGAAAGTTCTGTCTGTTTCACTGACGTCCGTCCCCTTTGCACATCTTCATTTCAAGAGGGGACACACAGTTGATATCAGGGCTGGTGAATGATCAGCCAATAATGGGAAATTTATATTATTATGTATTATTTATTTGTATAGATTTGGTCAGAGCTATGGAAAATTAAATCATCCGTCTTTTCTCACTACATCTTTGCCCTTCTTACCCTCAGGTGTGCATAAAATTTAAAAATTACTTATTTCTTAGTTTTAAAATACATAAATGATCAGTTATCTTATTGTTATTGGCCATGAGAAGCAGGTAATTATCGCTTATTGTAAAGGCTGGAAAATAATCCGCATCGTGCATCCCTAAATTCAACTCAAGGACGGTTGTACTGTGATATATTCTGTTATGTCATTGTCTCTCAGTATGGTTGAGTGTGACTTGCAGACAGTTGTTAAGTATGTCGACTTCCCCTCAGATACCCTTGTGAGTAGATTAGTGTGTAGGAGTAAACCCCTCTCACCTCTCACACATTATTTAAAGTGACGGTCCTTAACGTTGAACGAGAGCTCCAATCCACAGTTATTTTTTGGTTTGAAGCTGAATTATTGGATTGCTCGCAGGTCTGTAAGTGCTGTTGTCAGATCGCAGTCAGATAAACTGCAAGAATTACTGCTGCTTCACTGTTTTCAACTTGTCACAGAGTCCGTGTTCGGACAGCTGGGCTCTTCTTGAGGTCCTCTCTGTTTACATGCCAATTAAATGGCCCCTTGCTCCGCTCTGCTGCCTGAGGAAATAACCTGCTTGTCTTCCCGTCTACTCCTGCACCTGCAGACAAAGCCCCCCTCCAGGCTTCCTCTGTAATATGTCGGCTCAGTGTATCTGTCTGTCTGTTCTCACAAGCCAGTCATATCTTCTGGTGCGGGAGCACAGCAGTGCCTGCAGAAGCGAAGGCGAGATTTGTTACGTCTCGAGGTTGTCAAAAGTGACTTGAGGTATACATGTGAGCTAGACTTTCAGATATATGATAGGATCTGCTCATCTCTTTCGCTGTCGTGTCATTAAAATGGCGTGAGGATGACAGCCGAGATGATGCAGTGATGTGCAGTCATTCACGTCCATCATTTTTTGACAGCTGGATGTGAAACACAAATGATTAAAAGATTTATCTCTTTATTTTTTGAATCCACTGTAAGAGCCCTGTTTGCTCCGACACCCTACTGAGCGAATGATGTTTGCACAGTAGGAGCAATCCCTTCCTCATTACAAACACTGCACTGAAATGATTCTGTCACGCAAAAACTAGCAGTTCTTGTGTGGCATCGGTCTGGCTTTCTGCTTGTTTCGGAAAGGTGCTAAACAAAAGTTATCACAGGGCTTCAAGGGCGGCTCCGGCAGCAACGGTCTCAACCCTGTGTCGGTCAAATGCAAGGAGATAAATGCATCTTTCTGCTGCTCTGTTCTGTTTGTTCTGCTAAGACTAAACGGGTCAGCCATGTATTCAGTTACCCTGCGTTACTGCAGTGAATCTGTGGCTATATCCACAGCTAATATCCAAGACCCACCTGCTTTCTAAGAATAGCCTCCTTCTTGTATTACTTAAATGAACTTAAAGTAATAAGCTGGTATTAGGGGTACTGAATGGAGTGACTTAAGAGGAGGGGGAGAGGTCTTCCATTATGTTTGAAGGGCAACAACTTAAACTTGTGCCTCCAATCCAATTTGGGGTGGAGGGTCTCACGAGTTGCTTCAGCTGTTCTCATCGTTCAGACTGTGAAGTAGTCCCACAATTTGTGTAAGTGGAGTCTTGTTTGTGGGACTCATTAGGACTCAGTGGATTGTACTGGTGGTCTTGCATGTGCATTTACAGTTTTTCTCACTCACTTTGGCTCAGTCTTGATATTCTCTAAACTATTTCATGGGACATCACAACTACATGGTAATAACTCACCTAGTTATTGTGTCAGTAAATTGGCCAATACCACCAAAATGAATGAAAAAAAGTCATTGTGTGAGCCATACTTGCTTACTGTATGATACAAGAATGCCAGTTTTGTCTAGCTGAATGCTATTGTGTATTGAGCTTTTTAGAGTCAGATTTCAACAGTAGGTCAGATTGTACTGCACAATACTGTAGTGCAAAGAAAAAGGATGTGCACATTTGTAAATTTATTTGTAGAGCAATGTGTTACATGTACTGTGAATCTGTAGATCTTTATTGTAAAGTCACATAGCCTACAGTGAACAGAACATTTGCCAAAAAACCACCACAAAAATGAAAGAAACCTGTGGTAGCTCAGTAAGAGGCCAACAGTTTGTACCTCCTCACAGTATGCTGATTGTGATTCCGAGTTCATTACTGAGGCAGGTAATTTTCCCATTTAGCAGACATCTCAAAGACTTCATGTCATAGATATTTCTGGAATATACATGTATATGTGAAAGATTTTGATAATTGAATAGATCATTTTGAATGTGATAGCTCAAACAATTAATGCTTTGGAGGTTATGAAGAGTTTGGCAGTTTTAGTGAGAATCAACTCATCAATTTTGATCAGCAAGCCATGTGCAAGTAGTTATTGTAAAAAAACATGTGCCAAAATGTTCGCAACTTGCTTGAATGAATGAGTAATTCAAATCTGTGAGGTGAACCGCACTCACTGCCACTGGCTACTTGAACATTGTACTGCACTGGATGGAGTGAATTCAGTTTAAGGAGAGAGCGTTGCCAAATGGCAGTCTATTTATTCCAGTCACATTCCTTTTTTAAGCACTGGTAATAGGATAACATCTGGAGTCGGGGAGACACACCTTTCAGTATTGCTCATGTCACCTGTCAATTGCTGTTGCCCTATTTAGTGTGAGACGAGACCTTCTGGATGAGCTGGACCAATCACAAGCATCAGGTTAATCTGTACGTACACTTAGAGCCTTGTAGAGGTCTTCTCTGTGGACACACACAAACACACATATAAATATGCACACTCACTGACACACACACACACACACACACACACACTTTGGCCTCTGCAGGGAAACCTCCACAGGGTGCATACTCTAAGCAATCTCATGCCATACTGTCTATTTGTAGCACTTGTTGGAATAGCTTATTTGCCTTAATCTAGCCACAGTACAGACATGCAATTTTCCAAAGGATTAAGTGTTTTCAAAGAATACAGTCTGGAATGTAGTGTAGTTGTTGGATTACGAGGTGATGTTAACTTGAGGGATTACATTGGTCTGAACGGGGGATGTGAGGGATGTCCTTGTGCAGCGGTGAATCTGTGAATGGTACAGTAGCGTTCTGTTGAAGAGAAAACGAGATGTGTGGTCTTCTCTTTCAGGTCGGGAGATGTGTGAAGGAGTGTGACGGACGGCCATGGGACTGGAGACACGGTGGCTTCAGGCTGTCACCACTGTTGTAGCCATCTGTCTGCTAAGTAAGTATGCTAATGCAAATATGGATTCATTGCATACATTTGCTCTGCATCTCCATATTTAATGTCTTCTTGGTGAACTTTTAGAGTTTTCCTCAAATGATTACTGGCATTCCTCGGCCCTGAGTTATCTTGTTAACAAACTGTTTAATCACAAAATGCATTCATATTATCAAAGCATCAAAGACCTTTTCCCAAAATTGAATCAGTCATCCGAAGCAGCTGGAGCTGTCTTTTTTTGAGCTGACAGACTACAACAAAAAATGGTTGTAGATCCTATTGTGCTAACTTGTTTATACACACAAAAACAGTAAAAGTAAAACAATTATGTAACACTGACATAGAAAATTCACTCAACATGTGTAAATAGGACTTGCACATGCAGAGCACAGATTAACTGATGAAATCTGCTTTGTTGGATCACATTTACATGATCATGACGATGGTATTGCTGTACAATATGTCACTGTTTGTTTTTGAAAAATCACTTTCACAACCTTATGTAACATTATTACAGTCTTTATACAACCACTGTCACTTTTAACTTATCAGGTTTTGTTTGGTAAATTGTGCTGCAGACAGTTTAAGTGGTGGGTGATGATGAGTGAAAAATGGATCTAGATTGAATTTAGTAAAATAATTGATTGAATTTGTGCAAATTTAGCTCTCTTTTTTTTAAAATCAACTGGAAATTGTTCACAGCTGGTTCACAAAGCAGGCTGTTGTACTAACTGCATAAAATGCTGTGTCCAGTCATGTTGTATATTCCAACATATTGTCTTTTTCATAAGACTCTGGGCTCTTTAATTTGTAAGACAGCCAGTTGTTTTCCTCCATTTGTCTCTGCCATTTGTTTGCATAACTTCACCAAAAGTTCATTGTTTACCGACGTCAACAAGAACTACAGTATGTCCTTTGTTGTGCAGCAGTTGGCATATGTTGCCTTTTGCTGCCTACATGCAGTTTGAGTGACACCATGATGAAATTGGCACAGCTCCCATTGCCTTACATTGGAGAAAGTAAAGAGGAGGGGTTACAGCACAGACATGAGAGGGCGAAAGAGAGAATGAGGCCAAAATCCAACTTAAATAATATCTGTTGGTGTGGATTTAGATCAATCTGGGATTTATACTACCCCCAACCCAGGCACGCTTCTCTGTGTGCGTGCATGTGTTCGTAAGGGGGGGTGGTGGGATTGATTTTGCTGGTCCGCAGACCATGTGTGTACCCCAGGGGGTGGTGGGAGGTCGGGTGGAGAGAGGACAGAGGGTCCTGCTGCCCTGCATCAGAGTATCACCACCACCCCCCACCCCTTTTGAGATTAAAGTAATCACCAGGCCAGATGAGTAGTAGAGCAAACACTGGCACCCAGTTGCGCACACACCCACGTGAGCACATGGCAGCGAGGCAGATAGAGCGAGAAAAGACTGCTCCAGGTGTCACTAATGGGATTGCTGTGTGTTTGCATGCTTTGCGGCTATACGATCTTGTCACCAAATCGCACATGATTGTTTTACATGCCCTCTGATGGCCCAGCTTTTAACAGCGTACACTCTGGGGATGTCATAGTGTAGTCACCATCTGATGCAGTTCAACACGAGCATTTATGGATCCATTTTTCAGTCTATTTCCCACCAACTTTTCTGTGTCTTGACCTCTTCTTGCCTGTGTGGTCCTCTCTCGAGATATACTGCTAATGTTTTATGAACTGTTCTCAGCACGGCAAACAATTTTCACAGGAATATATGACCAAAAAAATTCCAGAGAGGTTAATCCAGCCTCTCTGGCAGTCATAACTCTCCTTAAAGGGCCTATATTTCTCTGGCCCTCATAGCGCAAGATTTATGTGTTTACTCACATTTTATTGCATTCTGTGCTATCAGCAAATGTCCACAATGAATCCCATGCGTCATCCTGGTGATATGTTGTTGTCTTTACAGGTGTGTCTCAAGGTGAGGCAACATTGGTTCATGCCAGAGAGGGGGGCTCTGCAGAGCTGGACTGCAATCTCACTCCTACGTTTAAAGAAGCCACCACCCCCAACCTTTTTCCTCTGCATGTGGTGGAGTGGGTGCGCCTCGGTTTCAACGTTCCCATCCTCATCAAATTTGGAGTGTATGCTCCTCGTGTTCATCCAAACTACAAGGGTAAGAGTTATTCAGATGTGTTCAAAAACACACTCCTTTCAGACACCTGAAAGACTGTCTCTAACAACATGTGTTACTGCAGGTCCATTCCCTTGAAGTAGACCTGTAAGACCTTGCTTTGATTAAATGTTTTTTTGCTGTTGCTTGTTTCAGCTATTTGCCTGCATACAGACCTAAACGTGGGCTTTGAAAAAAAATTCTCAGTTGCTACTGTTATAGCAGTTTGTTTCTGAAAGGATTCAAAAGACTGGGCAACAATTGACAGATTTCTTTAATTATGGTTCAGTAGACTTTAGGGAGGGGAGGGGAGGTGTCCATGTGGCATATTTCTTTTCTTTTTTACCTTGAGTTACATGCCTCTATCCTGTGTGAGCAAAGGTAGGCATCAGGAGTTTACACTGGTATTTATGAAGACTTGGGGAGGGGAAGTTTGGATGGAACAATATCCCAAATAGGTAATCCATCCAAACCACAAGCCCTGTAATTACTGCTGGTGTTCAGTCTGTGTGGTTCGAGACTGAGCGCAGAGAGAAGGGGAAGGGCGAGAGTGGATGTGTTTTAATGGAGGCAGTTAGAGGGGGTGGGGTAGCTGAGCAAGAAGAAGGGGGTACCAGTAACGCTGTCCATTGGGGGATTAGGAGTGTAGGTGGGGGCTTGGTGGTCTGATGACAGTGTTTTATTAGTATGCTGAGGGGTGACCCAGTAAGGGGAGATTGTTGTGCTGGAAGGAGGATGGATGAAGCATTGGGAATAATGGGAGTTTTCTTGCTGGAGCCCTATAATCCTGTCATTGTCTACCAGAGGACAAAAGACAAAGAGGGGTATCCCATACTCCCCTTTGCTTTGCCAAAGCCAACAGGACCACTAGGGCACCCCAAATCCCATACTGTCCCAACTAGGTCACTGAAATGTACAGGGAACCTCGATAAAAACCCCTTCACGTTTCCCGTATTAGAACTTATTTTACCAGGAGGTCCCACAGAGAACGAAGGCCTCCGA
>NW_023339718.1:2580283-2591239 GCF_004916995.1 Morone saxatilis
GAAGTAAACAACATTGCAGAGATGAAGCTCAGAGTGGAAGACTGTTTGGGATGTCCCAATATTTTGCCATATCTATCCCTTGTGTGTACTTGTCTGCTGTGGGCTTTACCCCTGTCTGCCTCAGATCCTGATAACTCCCCTCCCACTGGAAGCAGATGGCGGCATGTGAAGCGTGTCAGTGCTGTGGGTCTAATGTATTCTACTCTCAAATTAAAATGTTGGGGGATTTCAGATTTAACCACAAGACAGTCAGCGACCACTTCCTGATCTGTGTCTTAGCTTGTCTGAGATCTGGAACAAGAGATCAGGGATGAGACCTGTACGGACTGCTCAGAGCTGAGGGTGGATTTACAGCATAATGGATCGATATGTATTACTAAATTTAAGTGCGCTTGTCCTTCCTTTGGTGGACTCATTGAATTGCAAATGATGCACATTTAAGTAGGCTAAAATAAAACATAAAAAGCATTCCCAAACGCTGTCTGTCCTTGGTCTGCTGTTTTGTTTCAAGCTCACTGATGCTATTGGCCATTTTTAGAAACTGAGATGAAAGAATCAAAGCAAGCGATATCTTGGATGACTATTTCAGTCATCCATTAAAACAAAACGTTTTGATACGATATCAGGTGTATTTGAGATTGCACTCTGTATTTGAGGAGTGTCACGGCTACAAAGCGCCGCTCTTTTTGTCGAGCCCCTTATGGACACCAGACTGTCTAGGTCTCAGAGAGCTTGTCTTGTCTGCTTAATGTGAATCGGGAAGGTATTAGTACCCCTCGTCCCTCTTCCTCTCTGTTTCACACCCAGCATGCCCTGCGGGGCTGAACATTAGTCAACTCACAACAAAGAGGAAACAGCCGAATAAACTCTGACTGACACACTATTGTAGCCTGTTTGAGTTGTATTTGTTGAGACAATATGTTCAAGTCTTGCAGTGTCAGGATGGTTTACTGTTACAGGGCGAGATCAAATGTCTCCTGTGCGCTGAAGTAAATCAGTAGAGACTGTGAGCAGGGGACTCCGACCTGAGGTTAGAACGACAATGGGCAAACCCCCAGATCTCAGCGGGCCTTCATCACGCTCTCAGTGTGACCTCTGAACACTGGATAGGTTAAAGCCTGCATTTGTCACACACATGCACAAGTCACGTACACACACACTTGAATCTACACAAACTGTGAACTCTGTAACCTGTCATCTTGTAGACTTAAGTGGACTTTAATGTTGAACAAGTAAGCTTTGGAAAACTTTGTCTATTTGACAATGGCAAAAATAGCCCAGCTGAAAGGTGAAACTGATCACCTTTATCCATCACCAACCAGTTTTTCTGCCATAACTAGACCAGTATGTGTGGCAAACAATGACACAATGGAAGAAGAATACACGGCTGCAACTGGGGAATTTCATGTTTGCCGGCTTAGAGCAGCAGGCCTTTACAAAAGCTCTGTTACCTCATGCCTTAGGTGTTCAGATTCATATGAAGAGCATTAGATCAGAGTCAGTGCTGAGCTGAGCAATCATATCAAATCCTGTTCTACTGTGGAAATGTTGTCTCTTCTCTCAATGCATACATCTACTGCTGCAAGACTACTTAAAAATAACAGTACAGAACAGAGTAACAGTATAACAAGCATGATGAGGATTACTCCCTGAGGCACTAAGCGTTTTCCTGATGGTCACTCCAGTTGAGTAACTAAAGCAAATTTTAGGCAACTAGCAATTATTAACATCGGCGTTATCTTTTCCTGACCAGAAAACAAAGCTCAAGTTCAGTACTGGAACGGTTCAAACACCTCTCGTAATCTCGCCGGACTGAATTCCATATTTTAAAATACTTTGCTCCGCGATCATGCACGAGGGCTAATGCCCGTGGTAAGTTGAGTGGCCGGCGGCTGTAGTGAAATTTTGGCACGTGAGCTGTGTGTGCATTCTGGTTCAGGGGTTAACGGAGCCGGACAGAGCGAGAGGGACAGAGTTAACTGTAATCTATCTCACGACAAAGAGCTATTCATAAGAGGGTTAAACTGATTAGGGAGACAGGAGGATTGAAGAGAGAAATTTGGGGGAGTGGGAGGGGTGAGCTGTCAGAGGCAGGGGGCCGGTCCCAGACTTATGATTGTATTCAAATCAAAACACATCCCACAATGCACCTCTGCCCGACTCTCTTATGCACATACGGATGGACAAAGAAAAGCAGCGCTGATGCTTCTGCAAACAGAATAATCTGTCTTCCTCCATAGTTACCCCCTGCTATTGTATCGCATGTAATTCACTGTACCCCATGTATTATTATGTCAGTGAGTACCAGTGGGAACCCCTAATGCAAAAATAACATGTTGATTCCATTCTTGTGGAACAATAAAAGCCTCATCCTAGAGCTGTAGTAGACGGAAAACTATGTAAACATACAATGTAACAGCACTGTATGAAAGAAAAGTTATAAATCTTAAATGTAACCGAGGAATTAGGCGGATAAAATGTTTGTGGTTTAAACTGTTCCTGCTCGGTTGCACTTCAGTGGTTTCACTTACAGAGAGAGACTCATCAATCTTGTCTTAAAAAAAAAATAGGAGATCAGAAACCATGAGACAAGGCCAGCTCCTGGCCAGCGGCACTGCTCTGAAATCTGAGTTATTCCTAACCCGCCACCCACTGGGCGAGAACCTGACTCTCACTCGTATGAGGAGGGTGCGCCTTAGAGGTTCACACAACATCAGTGGATTAGCGTTTCCATTTTCTACCCTTGGCTGCACTGCTGCTCGACCTGTTGGAAACAAGGGCTCTTTTTAAGGTGGACTGGAGCTGTCATGTGATAGCTGCTGGAGGAAAAACAGTGAGGAGGAGGAAGAGGAGGGTGGACACGAGAAAGAGCAGCAGCTATTGTTTCAGCTATTCTTCCTGTCCTCCGTAGAGGCTAATGATGTTTGTCTCTTGAGGAGGACTTGTGGACATTGTGCTAATGTAGAACCAGGGGGAGTGATGAATGTGTCTGCTGGGGAGCTACGGAGCACAGAGGTCAGAAAGGTCAACCTCTCATTGGTTGTCAGTGGATTATCGATGCACACAATTCAAGTAACCTCTCCATAACCTCTCGCTCAATCCCTCTTGGATTGAAAAACAGGGTGTTTTTTTTTTTTTACTGATATGGTTATTTTTCATCTCTTGTGTTAAATGATTGCAGAATGTTTGCATTGTATCTGCCGCCATCAGAGAGTAAAACACCCACGGGGCAGCGCACCTGCTGAGCGCCATTTGAGATTTCAGTTCAAGTCCAAAGATGCAACATTCAAATTTAAATAAAGCAACATTTGTCACACAGCGTCAGCCTTTTGTCTGTCCACAGGCTGAAAAGAAAACACTCCTTTCTTTTTCGGCCTCATTTTCTCTCACTCTTCCTTTTCTGCCTCTTGTGCCGCTGGATGCGACACAAGGCTGTTTTTTCAAAATCTAAATGTGTTTTTCTCCCACTTGTAATTTTTCAAATTTCTGACAGTAGAAACCCACCCCTCAGCGTGATCAACCCTCCCCTGTCCATGTTTTGGCCCCGCCAGGTTTCTACAGCAACTGAATTCAAATCTAAACCTACAGCCCGGGCTTTTCTTGCTCCCATCACTATGGTAACCTGAGAGAATGAGGAGTGGGGGGGCTGCCGTCTTTTTGTAGTGATAGACAAGAGGGAGGCTACGGGAAAGAGTTAAGTGTTCGACAGCGAAACCAGAATTCCCCTGCGGAGACTCAGGGGGCAGGGCACTGACCAAATTTTGAAAATCAACATGTATACACACCCACGTGCTTTGTGAACCCACGAGATCAGTGCACATGGTCAGTCATAGGCTGCGTTTTAGTCATCTTATAGAATAAGAGGTGCTATTTAAGCCACGGAGATCTTTAAGTATTCCATTATATTCAGCCACATGAGGATTAGGTGTATGTTAAAGAGGGTTTGTGTGATTTTGCACGTGAAAGCGTTTTTCCTCTTAGCCTCAGTTAATGCCATGTCTGATTGGGAAAAGGTTGCATAGGAAATGGGCAGCTCCGGGAGGATCCCTCATAGAGAGATAAAAGGAAAATGCCTAAAGTTATCCACATACCTGTTATCATCTGCCTGCACATTTCCTCTCTCCTGGCCCTGCCCAGTTGTTTGAAAGATGCTGACTGAAATGAGAGGCATTCATTTTATGGTGCCTCTAAGTGAGCACCGCCCATCAAACGCTGGTCTGTCTTTTAGGAGGTCAGTCAAACATTAAACCTAACTATTAAGCACAGCAACAGCCCCAGTCAGGAATGCAGGGTTAATTGTTAGCCATTGTAGTCTGTCTTTACTCTCTGTGTGCGTTTCACCCTGTCTTAAGGCCACGTATAGAGTTAATGTATTTCATAGCTTTTCCCGACACTGCCGTCTGGAGGGAAACCTGCATGAATAGTGAGGATATGTGATAATTGTTGCTTCAGGGTTGCAGGACATTCAAGAATCTGGTTCTGTTATATAGAGTATGTTTACTGTAGTTCATGTGATTGACATTACTTATATCATCTAAGAAACTTTTTAGGTGCAAACAAGTAGGTGTGATTCCGGAAACTTCTCCACATTTCCGTTTACTTTCAAACTTCTTTGGCCTGGGGCCTGGTATGAGCAACGTGTGTGTTTCCCCCTGCATGCATCCTCCTGTCGTTTAAAGCCCTGAGATTGAAGGGGGAAAAAAGAGTTCATTGAGAGACAGAATAAAAGGAAGGGGGGTGGGTGGGGAAGGGTAACTTCAGTACCCTGAAAACCAGGCTGCAGTCACCAGGCAACCAGCAGATCAAGTTTCAAAGCCTGACAAGGAGTTGTAAGAAGTACAGGGAGGAGGAGAGGGAGCAGGGTATGGGTGTGTGTGTGTGATAGGGAGTTGTGTATGTGTGTGCCCGCGCATGGATCCATCTGTGTCGTTGAGGGTGTTCACACACGTAAGTTCAGAGCAGGCATCTGCCACGCTCGGCATTGTTTGTCTCTGCCGAGTGTCCCTAAGTGACAAACAAAAACAGGTGACTCATTTCATTGTGCATCTGTTGTAGGAATCTTTTAAAAGTACAAAAAATGAAAAGACAAAAACAGACTCATACGCTTTTGGTGATTTAATGAAGCTGCCTTCAAGTATTCCGGGCATGCTCATCCTCGCTCTCCACTCCACCACCACCCAAACCCTTAATGACAGGACACCATCTGTATCTGTAATCTCGCATAGCATTACAATCATCAACTGAGTGATTCATGTGTTTGCACTGCAACTTAGGGCCACTGACTTCTCAGCGTCTGAGCTGCTGTTCTGTCTGCCACCTTGCCTATTTTCATAAATCTTTAGTTATGTGGTTGTTGTAATGTGGAGCTACAGTTGCTATGTGTGGATTTGTCTGCCAGCATAAAGTCCATGACTTTGACTGTGGCCCTTTGTGACACTGGATGCCTGTGTCCTCTGGATGGTAAGCCCTCTTCCTGCATGTGCTGACTCTGCCTGTCTGGCTGTGTGTGTGTGTGTGTGTTAGTTAACTCTCTCTCTCTTTGCTTTCACCCCTTCCTCTTTGCCCTCCCACCCTCACCCCTCCTCCCACAGGCCGTGTGTCTCTGACCCGAGGTGCCTCTCTGCTGGTGGAACGGCTGACCCTGGAGGATGAGGGCTGGTTCGAGTGTCGCATCCTGCTCCTGGACAGCAAAAAAGACAACTTTCAGAACGGCACATGGACCTTCCTCTCCATCACAGGTGCAGCACTGCAGGGTTTTTGGGACTCTGGTGCAGCTCCTTTGGCTGGCACTGTCCTTGTTTAGAACAGCCACAGCATGAATCTTGGCTGGAACTCTGAAGGTCCTGGCTTGCTGAATTTTCCTGAGTGTTATAGCTGCGTATCAGGGCGTTCTGTGTGACGTTCTGTGTACACAATGATCTCATCTTGTCTTTCTCTATTCCTGTCCTGCTGTGAGCTGATGCCACCATAGGAGTTGATTTTAAAAATATCAGCAGCAAGACAAGTGTACGGATGGCTTTTGTGGGCTAAAGAATTAAGGTTAAATGCTTAAATCTGAGTCTTTTAACCCACCTACTTCCCACACTGGTTATGCCACAGTGGAATTAAGAGTTCCATTGAGAGTGTGAAATAGGGATTTGGTATGATTATACTACACTGAATGAAAGACCTACATGTGGTGCATCAGGTTGCAAATAAAGCCTGGACACCATTCTTGTACATAATAGTATTACATCAGTGCATGCATTGAATATCATATGAATACATGTTACCTAAGAATATGTTTAGTAATCCCAACCAAACTTGACACAGAACCTTGTACACAGAGACAATGATGACAAATTGTATCCAAATCTGGAGGGATTAAAGGGGAAGAAAAACACAAATGTGGCAGTGTTAGGTCCCTATTCTCCTCTCAATAACACAAACAAAACAGTTACTACAAAACAGAAAAGTCAGTTCAGTTCAGGCATTTTTTGAGGTTTGGTGGTATCCCTAGCCTGGGAACTAGCAGATGCATCCTGTCCACCGTCGCTCTCACACAGATTTCCACCACTCCTGGATTTGGTCGAGCCAATCACAATTTTAAATCTTATATGGAGTAGGTTTTATAATGTGGCTGTACAGAGGAGTGCCTTAGTGGTCCTTGAGGCATTTTCATAAACATCAAAGACAGCTGCTGCCACATTTGGAAGCATTAACAGTGTCTTTTTCTGTATATTTTGACACAGTTACCCATGAAAACCCATAAATATTCTTGTAAACAGTTAAAATGAGAATGCTACTTTCAAGTATACCCAGCAACGGCCCATCTCCTCGCAGGAGAAATAAAACCGCTCACAAGGTCTTAGGATCATCTAGATAAACCAAATTCTGAGAGCATCAAACCAGTTTCCACTGAGCTCTACTGTACTGGGGTGAGCTACAGGGGTACCTCTAAACACATTACACCAAAACTACTCAAGTTTGGTTGTTATTGAGGATTAACTATCCCTTTTTTAAGCATTTATTGAGAAATTGTCGACCTTAAAGATTCTATGGTTCTATGGTTGACTGCTGACTTCTGCATTTAGTTCTCCAAGTAAAGTTAGCGCTCTGATTGTCTTCCATGTCTCATTTGAATAGGTAAATAAAACTAAACATTTCATCCGTGCTGTCTTTGCTCTAGCTCCACCTGTGTTTATCAAGACACCACCAACTTTCGTGGAGGTTCTGCTTGGAGACTCGCTGACTCTCAGCTGTGGAGCCCATGGCAACCCTCGACCAACTGTTGTCTGGCATAAAGATGAGAGCCAAATTGAGAAACATGAAAAAATAAAAGTGAGTTGAAATTAACAGATGGCATTTGCAGTATTTTTATTAAATACTTTATAATTAGCATGTTCTGTAGGAGTTGTAGCTTTAATGTTCCTTTGAAGAAAACTGCCGTGTTGTAATCTCCACAACAGCCTCACGATCTTCCTCCAACTTTTCTCTTTGATCCTCTTACTCTTTTACCTTCGCCTCCTTTTAGGTGCTCAATGGTACCTTGTCTCTGGCCTCTGTCACAAGAAATATTTCAGGAGTGTACAAATGTCACGTGTCCAACACAGAGGGGAACCTGACCCACTATACGCAGCTGCAGGTCAAAGGTCAGTGTTGAACGTTCAATCATCAGGAAGAGACTGAATCACTGCTGATCTCATGATAAGAATATAGTGTGGTGTGCAGGTGAACAAGCCATAGAATTTGTGTTTTGAAAATAAGATCTACCTTTTGTTTGTCTAGGATAAAAGGTCTATTCTATTAAATAGATTACATTGTCTTCTGTTCTACTCAAAGGCTTTATGATCTTGCCGTGCTACTACAAACCCAGTGAACACTTTAACAATCATGAATACAGAGTCAATACTGCCACCTACAGTTCGCCCCCTGCTGTTGCATTAAATCAAGGCTTGCCAACATTCAACACTGATCTCTGTAATCCTCTAAAGTCCTGACTGACTGCATGACTATATAAACACAGCATTAATATTAGTGTGTTGTGTTTTTTTTCTGTTCAGGACCTCCACTCATCATCATCTCCCCAGAGGACACCACTCTCAACATGTCCCAGGATGCAGTTCTGCAGTGTCAGGCTGACGCGTACCCCTCTAACCTCACCTATGAGTGGTTGAAACAAGGGCAGAATGTTTACCATATTGAGTGAGTACAGGTCTTCACAAACCAAAGATATTTAATATAGCACATAGGTTTTTTTTCTGTCAAATATAAAATAAGGTTAATATGACTTCCTGATTCCCAGACATAATCACCGACTATATCCGAATTTACAGTGGAATACTGGGAAGAATATTTAAAGCAAGCCTTTAAATACACACAATGGATCTATTAGGTGTTTTTCCAAAGCATGCCGCTAATACAATCAGTTCTAATTAGATTATTTACAAGACTATTATATCATGTGGTCATGAGCGTGCTATAAACCGTAGACAAAGGAGATTACTGTTCAGATTATTGCGATATTTTCCATGCCCTGATAAATAACCCTCTCAATCAATCAATTTACAATACAGTAAAGTTAGTTGTCTTGTCACTTTAATCACCTCTTAATTTTCCCCATGTCTTGTATCTTTTGGCTTTAGGTCCTTAAAGTCCAGAGTGAAGGTTTTGGTGGATGGAACACTTCTTATCCCTAATCTCATCCCGGAAGATGCTGGCAACTACACCTGTATCCCAACTAATGGGATACTGACCCCGCCCTCAGCCTCCGCACACCTGAAAGTGAAACGTAAGGGTTTAATCTCTTATGAGAGGCAGCATTGGTGTTTCTAACCCTAACACTGGTCAGGATGTCAGGGCGCTTGAGGGAAATCTTTAGTTTCTTTTTTTGTGATTAATTCCTCTTCCTCTACCTCAGACCCTGCACGCGTGGGCCGAATGTCCCGGGAAACATACTTGCCTGCGGGCATGGAGGGGGTCATTGTCTGCCCTGTCCAGGCTGATCCCCCTGTGCTGTATGTAAACTGGACCAAAGATGGGAACGATTTGAATCTTGACAAGGTAGAAAAGCAATGTGTCACACAGAGGAAATTGTCACAAACTGCACACATGCCTCGTATTTTACAGTTCCTAATTTTTCCCTCCTTTGACCTGTCCAGTTACCAGGTTGGATAGTGAACTCTGAGGGCTCAGTTTTCATAACAACAGCCAATGACAATGCTGTGGGCATGTACACATGTACGGCCTATAACAGTTACGGCACCATGGGCCAGTCTGAACCCACCCAGGTCATTTTGCAGGTAAGGCTGGCGTTCTTGATTCGACTCTTGAGTCTAGACTACAGAGAAAAACCCTTTCCTATTAGTTTGCACAGTTATAAAGACATAAAAATGCCCCCTCCCTCCTCCAGGACCCACCATCTTTCCGAGTGCCACCTCGGCCTGAGTATCTCCAGGAGGTGGGAAGAGAGTTGATCATCCCCTGTGAAGCCATTGGGGACCCCACTCCAAACATAACATGGAGCAAGGTAAAGGAGATTTTCAAGTCTGACATACAGAGGTGCTGTACAAACACAAAATTGTTATTATTAGTCCTTTGTTTGATCTTGCTGCTGTCTTTCCTCACAGATTGGCCCTACTCCTCGCTCCCTGTACACTGTGTTGGCTAACGGCTCCCTCCTGCTGCAGCCTCTCAGTAAAGATCACCATGGCGGCTGGGAGTGCTTGGCCACTAACCGTGTAGCGACTGTCAGTGCAGGCACTGTGGTCATGGTGCTGGGTGAGTGGGCCCACCTTATTTCTACAAACCAACTTCATTTGAATGTATTGTGGACAATTCAAACTTACAGAATAGTTTTTTCTGTTCTCAGGCACCAGTCCTCATGTTGTGTCATCAGTATCTGTCACCACGGAGCTGAACCAGGCCAACGTGTCCTGGGTGCCAGGCTTTGATGGTGGATACACCCAGAAGTTCACTGTATGGTCAGTAACATATAATACAAAAAGTATGACACAGATTCCAGCTGTTCAGTCCTTTATGCTCTGTCTTTATTCTGGTTGTTTTGAATTTCTTTTTTCCAGGGTCAAGCAGGCATCCAGAGGGAAACACGAATGGGCGTCTTTGCCTGTGCCGACATCCAAAAACTACCTGCTGGTGACCGGGCTGCTTGCTGGCACCTGGTATCAGTTCAGTGTCCTACCTCAGAATAAACTCGGCTCTGGACCTTTCAGTGAAATTGTTTCTGTGCGAACACAAGGTTTGTGCAAGTAAATTTGTGTTCTGTTTAGAGTTTCCCTCACTCTCTCTCTAATTCTGTTTAGCTGTATCAGCTTATATTTTGTTCCTCTTCTCAGCTGTGCCAACAGAAACACCTACAGCTGTCACCACTCTCCCAATCCTGGATCCACCCATACTTCTGTCAGCCAATCGCACCGAGCAAGGCGTTCTCCTGCAGTGGTGGCCTCCTGAGGATCCATCCTCTCCACTGACGGGCTATGTGCTGCAGGCCCGCAGGGATCAGGCCCAGTGGGTCATTCTCAGCAGCAACATCAGTGCCAATCAGAGTGAACTACTTGTACAAGGACTTCTAAGGGTAATGAGTAGTTTATTTCTTATTCAGCTTATGGACAAGGATCAGTCAGTGTTTTAAAAAAAAAGAAAAAAGAAAGAAAAATAAAAAGCTATTTTGCCAAAGAAATATGTTAAATTTAACTGATGTTATGATTTATAATGAAAAAACCTTTATCACAAGCATACTAGTTTATATCTAATAACTTGATCTGTCGTTCTCTCAGGACTCCAGTTATGATCTGAGGCTGATGTCTCGTAGCAACAAAGTACTCAGTGAACCGAGTGAGTCTGTCAGTGTCTCCACCATTGGTAAGTGGCTTTGTATAGATTACCATAAGTATTACTTGCATATTGAGTCAAGGTTGCAGCATTGGTATAATACTGGATATTTACTAAATTAGCATT
>NW_023339718.1:2591256-2612009 GCF_004916995.1 Morone saxatilis
AACCTTATTGGTTCTCTGGTCTGATTACAGGGATGGAAATTTACCCCCTGCGTCCAAGTTTCTTGGAGGTCATCCCTGAGCCCCTGTTGGCTGGTGTGTTGGCTGGAGTGTGCTTCTTGTTTGTGGCCATCGTCCTCTCTTTGGTAACAGCGTGCTATATGAGTCAGAGGAGACAGCGTCGGCGCAGAAAGAGAAGACAAGGTGAAACATCAGATTTAAGGACACAATTTCAACACAATTTCAACTGTGCTGTTTGAAATTTTAATCCTTCCTTTTCATCTTTCCTTAGATATCCCATCTGCCTTCCAGAAGAACTCATCTCCAGAGTAAGTGTCCTCATGTATATTTTCATTAAACATTTCTGCCTTCAAATCTTCATTTGCATTTTGATTTTAACAGCCAATGTAATGTATCTATCACTTATTTGTGGCTCTTTTGTAAAGCTTTAATGTTTTTGTAATCAATTCATCATTAATATAGCCATTGGTAGAATGTGGTTAAACACTAAAACCAATCTTTCTTCATACTACATAACTTTAGTAAATTATATACGTTATCTACTTTGCACCTTTAATATTTTTTTGTTAAAATCTGCATTACTATTAAGTTGTTTTAAGCTTTTTTTTCTTATCCATGTCTTCCTCAGCGCTCGCTCGCCTCCTCGCAGCCCAGACAGCGTCCTAAAGCTGAAGTTGTGTCCACCACTTCCCTTCTTCCCCAACTCCTCCTCCTCACAGTCCGATCGGGCGTCCTTCGATAAAGGCAGCCGCGGGGAATACCACGACCAGCGGAAACAACTCCTCTCCAACTCGTCTCCTCCACCACATTACACACTCTTTGAGAGTCACTTGGGGTCTCAGGCACCCTCACCAACTGCTCTGGAGTCCATCTCCAGAGGCCCAGATGGACGCTTCATTGTCCAACCTCTGCAAGTGGGTTCCAGTCCCTCCAATAGGAAAAACCTCAAGGACGACATCCTGCAAATTAATGGTGGGGCAAGTGGCTCAGGGAGCAACAGGACATCATTCAGGGACTCTCCAAAGTCAAGCGTTTTGAGCTCAGAGAAGGACGAGAGGAAGAATTCTCCTCTTACTGTGGACGTCCCAGAGCTGAGCAGACCTCCTTCCTCCCCTGGAAGAGTACGGGCCATGGCCAGAAACTTCTCCCGTCACGGCTGCTTTTACTCTGACGATGAACAAGGCTCAGAGGCCCTGCTGGAAAGAGCCAGCTTTTATTCAGACAACAGTGAGAAAAAACCCAGTGATTCTCTCAGGAGATATCGCAACACTGAAAATCTGTTCCCCACTTTGGGCAGGAAAACTAGGCTTCTGGATGGAGACAGACAACCACATACAGGCTACCAGCCTATGGAGAGTCAGTTGACTAATAACAGTACCCTGGTCTCACAACTTGACAGTGAGCTGGAGAGAGATAGTATTAACAAGTGTGTCCAATTGGCAAAGGAGAGGGAAAAAATGGAGAGGGAGCTGGAGAGCTACACAGCCGATCAGAGAAGTCGTGGTCGTGGAAGAGACGAGCGACAGTCTAATAAGACAGAAAGCCCTCAAAGGGACACACCCAAGTCAGAGGAAGAGCCGGTATGGAAGCCACAAGATGTTAACATCAGACAGAAACACAGGCCCTCGGGTCAGACAAATCGAGTTTCTGACTACCGGAAGGCGTGCTACTTTGGGAACACCAGCAGTCCCATGGACCGGCTCCCTACGTCTCGCATACAGTGGGACATTAGCCCTGTTACGTCCATCACCAGCCTCATTCCTGTACAGACCCCCCGGGGGACCACATCGCCCAGGTCACAGCATCCTCGCACACGTAGGGAGACCACAGAGGACTCTTTTGGTGTTGATTCATCATGCTCTCCAGTCACCCATAACACCTCCCTCTCCATGCTGTCCCCTGATGTCACCTCCGAAAGCCCCCCTGTCCTGTGTCTACAAACACCAGAAAGAGCCAGGTCATTGAGTCCTCAGACAGAGACAGATATATGCAGGAAGTCCATGACTGAGCAGGGTTTAAGGGAAAAGACACAAGACAGAGGTGTTACTTCAAGGTCCAGACACTCATATGCTTATGCAGGCACTTCAGCTGCCAGAGGTCCTTTGGTTGGCAGTAAGAGGCCTGAAAGTTCTCCCTCTGCTCCATATAATCATCCTGAGAGCACAGCCACAAGGGATCCCAGTCCATCAAGTTATTCTACCTTGCCCTATGAACATCATGAAGCACGAGTAAAGGCCAAAGAGAAAGAGTCTCAGGCCCGGGATGACCGACGGAGTTCAGGGTTTTACTCTGAGTTAGAGAGAGAGGGTGTGCGAACACGCTCCAGGAGGAGTGACAAATGTCTCTTCTCTGATAGTCCAAGCCCTATTTCAACATTGACTCTTGTAGAAGAGGTCGAAAGCGACCAGTCCCAGTTTTCTGTCCCTGGAATGTCAGGGTCCTTCAAGGCCAAACCTGCAGCTCCATCTCCCAAAATGTCCCCACTGGAGACAAGTGCAATTCTTGAATACCTGAGCCTTCCAGGTTTCATTGAAATGAGCGTGGATGAGCCTGTGGAAGACGCTGAAGCTACAGATGGTGCTGGACAAAGTTCAGAACTAAAACCAGAAAAATCCCCAGAGACTAAGCCTGATGTGGTTCCTAAAAACTGGGAGGTTCATGTTCAGGAAACCGTAGAAACAGACTCAAGCCAAAAGGTTTGCTTTAAAGAAACTCATTCAGCGGGTGCTGACAGGGAGTCCAGCTTTTATGCTAGCAACAAACAAGGCCATAAACACTCCCTTCACGGGGAAGGTAGAGATTCTTCACACAGAGTAAGATTCCCAGATGAGAGACCATTGTCACCTGGTCCAGAAAAAACTAGCAAGCAACTTTACGATGAGAAAACACAAATTCGACTTGGGAATAAAAACACAGACAGACCTGAATCCAGACTTGCATCCAGGTCTGCTCACACCTTGTTCAGTGCAGCTAAAGGCATGGCAGATATAGTGTCAAAGCACTCACACGGTTTTGTTGACAGTAGTGAGTCTTTATCAGAGCAATCCCAAAGACAAACTTCTCAGGGCAGCAGGACTAATAACATTGCATCACGTATATGTCAAGCCCCTGTGCCATTTCTAAAGAAATCCTTAAGCATGGGCCCTTGTAGGACCCTCTCAGGTTTGGGACAGCCTCGTCCTTTCCTAAAGAAATCCATCAGTTTAGGCTCACATAGGTGGGAGCACTTCGAGAGCCCGAGGACGTATATCTCTGAGAAATGTTACTGGGACGAGTTCCCAAACCCAGATGTCAGGATGAAGTCCTATAGTTTGGGTCACAGTCCCTCTTCCCTTCCCAGGCCCGGCCCCTCCTGGAGGGAGTATGTCCCCTTCAGACGCCCCAGCATGGGGAGCTTAGAGAGACCTCACCATGCACAAAGACCTTTAGCTAGTCCTTCCTACCTCACTCCTTCAATGTACCCACCCAGACAAACCTCACTCTCCCCGATGCTGGAACCCTCCGATCCACGACGGCAAGCCGCTGTTTTCCCAGAGTCCTCCAGGTGGTCTCCTTCTTATCAAGAAACCCTGAGATCTGCCCAGCATAAATATGTCCCCATGCCTTCCTCCATCCCTGTCCCCCAGTACCAACACTGGCCAGGATCCCGAGGGGAAAGCATGAGACCCGTGGACCCCAGGGGGGGCCCTCCGAGGTCTTACCTGCCCAGGGGCACCAGTTGGCCCTCGCCGTACTACGCCCCCTTCCCTCCCAGGGAGGTAGAGTGTTACAGACAGCCAGAAAGGATGATGGTGAGGAGAGGGGAGACAGAGATGCGGGAGGGCAGAGACATCAGGGAGGGAGGGAGGACCAGTTATGCCAGTCAGAGCAGTGGTAGAGGTAGCGCCGGTCTCTTCCGTCAGTCCCTGTCCATCACTCCCACACTGCTCAGCTCCCCCGAAACCACAGAGGAAAGCGAGCGGCACAGAGCTGAGACGGAGCTGCCTGAGAGGAGAGCGAAAAGGTGAAACGCCACCCACACCTGGCCAGTAACAACCAACACACTGGAGCGTCTCCTTGGCAGAGGGATTTATTTATGTTGCCAAAATAACTGATTTTGTTTGTTGTTTTTCTTTCTTGCCTGTGATAACTGTTATCTGACCACTGTTTCTGTGTATCTCGTTAGAAGGAACACATCAGTAGATGAGAGTTATGAGTGGGACTCTGCTGATGCCTGTGTGGACTCGGAGGTCCTGGAGGCCATGAGGTTTGATCAGTCAAAGACGGGTTTTCGGAAAGGCAAGGGGGAGCTCAGATATGATCAGGCTGGTGGCCTCCAGGACCAGCGACGGAAAGGTGATCACTTTTTCTCTTTGTTTATGATGTTGCATGTCTTTGTGAGTGTAATGCTTGATGTGATGCTGCATGTGTTCATCCCGTGCCCTTGTGCTGTTGTTGTGAGCTTGTCCCATGACGTGCCCATCCATGCATTTCCTCTCCCTGATGCCCTCCCCAGGCCCGTCTCCCTCAGTCAGCCCGCCAGTTTCCAACCAACCTCGCTGCCAGTACAGCCGCTCCCTAAGCGAGGCGCGTTTCAACGCTCTCCGCCAGGAGTACCAAGATTACAGGCGGGCTCAGGAATCCATCTGTTCCCGTGAGCCCTGCCTCACCCCTGGCCACGATTCAGACTCTGACTCCAACTCAGCACTGCTCTAGCAGCTTAACTCGGTCCGTTACTCTGCCTGCCCTCTCACCTCTCTCCTCTTTTTTTCCACCTTGCACTAGAGATGTTCCGATACCTGTGTGTATATAGTATAAGAAATTCCTCTGATACTGCATATTTTAGGCAGATTTGCCCACTCTGACTCTGACTGGCTTACCCTATATACCCATATTCTCACTGGACACTGGAAACTACTGTTTAAGAATGACGAAGAAGAGTTTATTTCTGGTAGTGTGGCGTTAGCCAGAACTAGCTAGACTGTCAAACTAGATAATAAAAGGAAGTTCTATGGCTTTTATTCTCTGAAATTTCAATCATGCAGGGGTAGTAGTATACAGTTTTCTTTTAAATGCACTTGTATCAGATCAGTACTCAGAATCGGCCGATATGTAAAGTTCAGGTATTGGAATCAGTATGAGGATGGTATCGGAACATCTCTGCCTCTCACTGCTCGTCCACCTGCGTCTTTTTTCTTGCCTGCTACTGTGTCATCCATGTGAAGTTATGTTGTGCATGCCAAAACCTCTGCTCCTCAGTGTACAGTTTTTACCCTTTAAGGACTTGTTTTCTAATGCTGCACTGCTCTTTGTCTTTCACAGGTATCTAAGACCGACACCAAATAGCAGTTTTAATGAACAGACGACAGCACTGTGGTCCCGGACACTGTCACAACCTCACTGGAGCTCTCTCATGTGAAAGAACCTATTGTTTAAGGTTTTTATTCTCTGTTACAGCAGACTAAAGTTAAACAATTTGAAGATACGCCATCAAATGCGACAGACTGCAACACCTCAGTTGTTATCAGATGACACATACTCTTTTTTTGTGTTTGTTACATTGTGCTTTGCACAGAAGGGATTATTTATTTTTCTAAAATACTCGTGCAACTGTATTTTGGGATTATTTTCTTTAACCTTGACAATCAGGCACACAGGGCTGCTTTGAGAAATGAAATGCTCCCCCTTGACGAAGACGTTTACAGTTGAGAGTTGCTTTATAAAAGCAGCAGCATGCTACATAATGAAGGTAGTATTTCAAGTCCATGTCCATTGCAAAGACTTCCCTTTAATAATTAATTAAAGGGATAATTACTACACTAATGACAATTATGTAGGTCTGTGTCCAAGATAACATCTGCTGGTGGAAATGTCTGTAGCCGTTATGTTGCCAATCAAACAGTGCTCAAAGCATTTTCACCATCATCTCCTACATATGACAAAGTACTTAAAATAGTAATAATTGTACTTAAAGATCAAATAATTAGGCAACTGTCAAACTCTAAACAATAATTAACTGTATTAAAGAGAAGAATTTATTTGTTATTTGCCACTGTGATTCCCCTGCTGGTTCCCTGAACTCGTTTCCTGTTTTATACATTTTATGTGTCACAATAATGCTCCCCTGTTGAGACTTTATAAATGAAACGACTTCAAATAGCTTCCCCCATATTTGTCCAAGTTGTACAAATGTTTATATGTACCTTAATGTGAATGAACCCTGCTGTTTTATTGTATATTCCACGTCATCAAATGCTACTTTACTCCACCTGAATCGGTCTAACCTCGCCTCTGTGATTAAATGATATATTCACACTTGATAAGAATAACAGGGAAGTGATTTTTGCCTTATTTTTTGTTGATGTCAGAAGCTCGCACTAGTTGATTGACCACAGACGGTTTGAGCTATAATCAAACAAAACTGATCAGAGGTTTAAAAAGGTTTTGCTCACGATGAGTACTTCTGTATATTTATTGAGGCGAGTTATGATATGCAACGATGTTTACAATTCACATCATTGATGTGAAGGCAACACTGTGAATATTTCACTGACTTCTGGTTCTGTATTTGAAGTCTTATGAATTTTGTGCCCTTTTGCCCTACTTTTTTTTGTTTTGTTTTGTTTTTTACAGAAAAATTACAAAAGCCGTTTTGTTTTTTTACATCACCTGACAAACAGATTTAAAGAATATCTTTGTAGCTACACTACAAGTTTCAAGATTTGTACTATATTTACTTAAATAACCCAGATGAGAAGCTTCATATGGAGTGAGTATGCATTTCTGATGATGGTTTTGGAAGTTTTGTACAAAATGGAAATTTTTATATCTTACCACCTGGTTGTTTTTGTCATTTTTATATGTTTGTAATAAATAAATTGTTTTATTCTGAATGGAGACTGAGCGGATGTGTTGTTTGCTTTTTTTGTCCTTTGAGGGAAAACAGTGAAGACAGTTGCTCTTTAACTTAATGAAGTTAGCTCGTTAACTTAATTTTCTGAGCAGGCCCGCGCCTCAACCACACCTGTAATCACCTGTCAAGTCAACTTAAATCTGGTGAACCCATCCTCTCCTTTTGCCTCAGTTCTTATTTTTATGGAACAAAATATACACACAGAGTGCACAACAGATTTTACACAGATTAACACATTTTGTTTATATAATACAAACAGTATAAATATTTAGATATAATCAGTAATAGATACAATCACAAGACTTATGTTTCTGATCTGGACTGTGATTCCACTGAACTCCAGGTGTCACTGTGGGTTGTCTCCTGGGTCCAACCAGAAGACTCCAGAGAAATGGAGATCTGTGACCTTTGGTCGCTGATCTCGCAGCCAATCCACTTTATATTTATTTTGGATAAGATGGCAAAGCTGAGAGCCGCTGGACTCGGAGTGCAGGAATCCAGCGGCCGTCTGCAGACTAATATCTCAGGACATGGAAACATGGGAGTGGCAACAGACAGATAACCCTCTTGGGGAGCTTAACAGAAGCTTTGCACTTACTCTGTAGTAGTTACAGAAATACAGCTGATCTGCAATATCAGGGTCAGGACATTCAAATATTAGATTCAGCTTAGAGGAACAAAGTCTGCTCACTGTGAGGAAAAAGATGCATCCTATTTTACAGTAAACAAGCAAGTGCAGTGAACTGATGCATGAAAGCAAGTTACATTAACTTTAAGAGGTTACATACAGAAACTACAACATATTACAATTACATTAGTTGATTCCTTTATATCATTGTCTCAAATTGCTATATAGTAGCATATGTTTCACATAGTCCAGGCCCTCTTGTTGTGTTTTTTTTTTTTTTTTGTTACTCCAAAGGTCACTGATGTAAAAAGAAGTTAAAGATTTAAAGATTTAAGGCAGCCAACACTCAGCTCAACCCTCAAGACAACTGTTTGTTGCTTCAAGATGAAGAGTGACAACGAGAACTCTGGTGAGATATTTATTCTTTGTCTTCAGCCTTTACAGAGAACTTTATAGCTTATTTACAGTACTGCTTGTAATGTCAATAAGGTCCTGTGATAACCACAATTTGTCAATTTGCCAAAATTAAAGTTTTTATGTTATTTCTAAACTAAATACTAAGAATAAGTAATGAGTGACAATTTATATTTTTTAGTTGTTGTCAACAAAACAGATAATTCATGCCAAAGATATGTTAATTTGGTATAAAAACAGCTCTTACAGTTCAGTTTTTAATGTATCATTAAAACATCCATATTTAAATTTTTTTCAAGAGCTACTGGGAGCCACTATTCTGCCCATTAAATTTTCACTACTGCTAAAAATCTGTGAGATACAAATCAGAAATTAGGTCTTTTCTTGTCACTTGTAAGAGCTGTAAAACAGATGATTGCAAATGAAGACTTGAAATGTAGGCGTAAATAAGGATTTATGACAGAACAGGGTAGCAGGCTGGCGTTTTACCAAACGGGAGATAAACTTTGCAGTAATTTCACACATTTTCACAACCTTTTCCACCTAGGAAAAGCGACATTTGCAGTGCAAGAAGAGGATATGATATGAGTACAAACGTGGTAACAGCAATGTGGCTGAACAACAAACAATTTTACTTGATCTAATGGAAAAATCCTAATCAAGGAGAACGATAAGAAGACCTGGAACGGCGAGTTGATGATATTGAACAATATTCATATAAACAACTTGATCGTCAGCAAAAAAAGAAACCACTGAATTTGTGTCGGACTACAGCTGGAAGAAAGTGAAAGTTCCCCACCAATCTACAAGAAGATACTGTATCAAGTCACGTTGTGCCTCGCCTAGACCTACACGTGTGTATGTAGGTGCAGTACCAGCAGTAATATAAGAGTGTATAAGAGTGACAAAGTCCGTGTTTGGAGGAGGTGGAAGAAACACAGGACTTTGTCACCTGGGAGACAGCTGTTTGAGTCCCGTGTGAAACCACAAGTCAATGTCAGGTATGTGCTTAATAGAGTATAATCTTTTTCTAAACCTAACTAAACTTCATAAATAAAAGGATTTTTAACTCCAATTGACAATGAAGACTGCAGTGGAAGTATTTATAGATCTTAAAAAAGCGTTGATCATTTATATGACGAAGCTAGTAAGCGTGGTATTAGAGGGGTAATACTCTCCTGCAAACATGGCTAACTGTGTTTTTGTTTCTTTGCAGTTGAGTCAGAGAGTTCACATTGGTGCGGCCTGTGCTGCCTCGGCCCTCTGACCTTCCACGGTCAGGCTGTGGGAGATCAGATCTGCCTGAGTCACAGAGATCGGCTCGCAGAGAGGAGGGAGTCCACTTTCAAAAATGGCCTGGTGTTCAGCAGCCGCCCAGTGAATATCCGGGAGAGGATTCGTCTGAGGGTGCAGAAGGATTTGTTTACCTGGCATGGAGCTCTGCGTTTGGGCTTCACCAACATCCCACCTTCAGACAGACCTCTGCCTCTGCCCACCATAACCATCCCAAACCTCACTGACACACATGGACACTGGTCTGCTCCTGTGCCTGAATCCTACTGCCATGCAGGTTCAGAGCTGGAGTTCTGGGTTTCTAATGGAGGCAACATATACATTGCTAACGAAAGCTTCGGGCAGCGCAAGATATTTACAGGAGTGGATCTCAGGCACCGCTGTGGGCGGATGGTAGACACTACGGACAGACGTTGCTCCGTGTTTACTCCTTGGGTCAGTTTAGCTTGTAAATAACAATGATGGGTGTTCTTACAGTAATTTGAGGGCCAGGACATTTCACCTGCACTGATAAATTCAAGTAATGTTTGGAATTACTGTTAGAAATAGATTAATGATTAAATGCCTCTACTCTTTGCTACAGGCTCAGAGAAACGAGGACTGCCCTCAAACTAAGACGGTCCATGTCCTGCACCTGATGACCTCCCTGCACCAACGTTGACAACCACTACAGTTTGATTCCTGATGGATACAGTGATAAAAGCATGTCCCGGTTCTTGACATGGATCTAGCAGGTGAGGAACGAGTTCCTCCAACTTATTAATTATCTGATTTCATTTTGAGCCAGAGAGGATGACTGATGTAAAAATCAGTGAGATCAGGTCGTAGGAGTGTTTGTTATGGCTCGCTCTGATGTCAGTCTTGTAATTGTGATTTCTCTGTTTTGATCACAGATGAAGACAGTGTTACGGTCTGTGTGGTGTGCATGGGAAGAGAGGCCAGAATCACTCTGCCTTGTGGTCACCGGTGTCTGTGTAACCACTGCGCCTCAAAATTCATCCATCAGTGCGGCAGCTGCCCGCTGTGCCGACACGAGATCCTAGCTCCATTAGTGGGGATGGGGAGGTCTGTCTCTGGGGTTGTCTAAGCTAAGTTTAGAAGAATCCATGCAGGAATCACCAGATAAAAGCTACTGAGTGACTGTAACAAAGATAACACTAAGAGTAAACCCTGGTGGAGGAGGTTTACCGTATGGTCACAGTGTCGCCGATTAAAGCCCAGCCAGGAAACGTATTATCTTATTGAAGATATTGAGCGTGTGTGATATGATATTCTCTTTTCTATAATTCTACTTGTGTGTGTGTGTGTGTGTGTGTGTGTGTGTGTGTGGTTCCTAAATGTCTGTGCTTTAGGCCTGTTGTGGACAGCTGACTTCCAATGATTTTCATGTTCTTCATATTCTGCGTGTTGGCCAGTTTGCTTATTTAGATATTTCAAAAATGCAAGAGGAGATCAACTTATTCCCAAAAGAACCTGAAATAGGGAATAAACCCAGGAAAAATGGGAGTGTTTGTCAAGTATGTCATGGTCGTGCTATTGGAAAAATCACCAGTCAGTACTTTTTATCCTCTGGGGACCATCAGTGTTTGTTGTCATCCATCCATCCAACCATCCATCAAATTGTTGCTGAGATATTTCAATCTGGACCGAAGTGGTTGACCAACTGCGTGATGGACCAACAGTGCCATCCACTGAGTCTCTGCACATGTAATCATGTTTAGTTTCAATGTTTTGACCTCTCTGTAAACACTATAGCCTGATTGCTCCCCAAGGTGTTACAAATGTAACATATAAACAAGTGTTTATGGAGTTTATGAGACAAAGTAAAACTAGAAAGCTTCTGAGAGAAGCAGATGATCCCGTGGAGATTTTTTAGGGAAAGAACAAACTGGACCTGTGGGTGAATTAGCAGAGGGTTGCTAATCTGTAACAGCCAGAAAGGCTAAAGCAGATACCTTTGAAGGGGGGTAGATGAGAATGAAACCAGACAAGGATGTGGGGGGAGCACAAACAGAAAAAAAAGTGATATATGACCGCTCCAAGGTAAAAAAAGGGTGAGAGCAGCTTCTCATCTGCAACCAATCTTCGTCTTGTGTACCATTCTCGAAGTGTTAATAAAAGTGTGAAAACACTGTAAGAGATTTTCCTCTTCTTTCTCTTTGTCAGAGTTAAAAAAATTTCCAATATTTCAACATACTGTAAATACTGAGTCATCCGTCTGGAGGGGGGCGAGTCACAGGTGGTTCACTTCGGCAAGCAGCAGCAACAAACAGTGCACAACATCGCCAGTAATTGTCCATACATTTCCGTTTATTTCAAAGATTCTGGGGAGAGATCGGACATCTTAGGATTTTTTGTTTCAGTCAGTGAATTTGAGAGAATAAGGAGAGAACATACAAGGTGTAGATCCTCACTGGTTAAGCCTAAATGAGACCAAAGAAACAATAATTTTGTGAATCTTGTTTGTAGATTATGTGGTGCAGTGTACTGTTTTTGTGTTTTTATCATGACTCCAGAACTGTAAACTATAAACCGCTGATCCTACAGTTTACACGGTCAGTGTTAGCTCTGATTGAATTTTTGGTTGACTGTGAGGACAATTGCTTCCTCCGTGCCTTTCATGATCAAAAAATTATGTCTCCAGTTTGAAACATGGGTCAAGATAAACACATAGTGACCTATATGCCCCTAAGATATGCAGCTCTGTATACGTTATCTGCACTAATATACATGTTTGCCTATATAAACCAATACCATCAATTACACACGACAAGCTGTTTGCTCTTTAACTAAAGCATTTATATTTTTTCAGGTAAGAATTCATCGCAGTACAGAGAGGTGTACAGTATATGCTGCACATAAAACACCAACTTCCTCTATTTCTTTTTCCAGACTTGTCACATTACTTGGATGACATACGCATGACATGTTTGACCATATTTCCAATGCCATCGAAAATATAGTGATAGTGATACTCGGTTTCCCACATGAAGGTAGGAGTGCTGACCACCTTGTTCTTCTCGTCCACATAGGCTTCGTGAAAGAGAGGGTTAAGGTCAACGCAGGAGCAAAAAACAATAAATAAATGCATATAAATCTGTTATTGATTAAGTTAACTAACACTAATCGTAAAAAATAGACCTCTGAAAGGATATATATGGCTCGCGGCCATTGTGGCGGGCGCCCATGCTCTTCACGGCCTGCACCATGTTCGTGTGAGGCCAGTTGCCCCAGCGAGTGTTCTCGTCCCGCTCGTAGCCCATGGTCACCTCGATGTTGGGCAGCACACGGCAGGCCAACACAGGAGCCATGCTGGCCAATCTGAAACGGGAGTCAGTTGAGGTTTTTTTATTAAATCAAGATTAAGAAACTGATCAGGGTGTGAGAATAATTGCCTTACCAGTGTCAGATAGGTGAGATGTAAAGATAGAGGAAGAATCTTCCAACATAAAGCACTGGGATATCAGTGTGAAGCCCAGTGTGTACTGTACTACAGTGTGTATAAAACTACTTTCACTGACCAGAAGATGAGTATGAGGCAATATTACAGACTGTCAGCTGTTTATTATCACCATTGGTCCCATTAATGAAACCATGGGAGAATATCTATCTAACAATCTGAAGCCTAAACCAGGTAACATACACCTGTACAAGGCATTTCATGAATTTTTCCTACAGTCTTACACTTGGTTTTTACTTTAAGTCAGAAGGATCCCAATAATCGTACCTGCTGCTACTACTACAAAACCTTATGTGCCCACAGGATCAGTCATTTCTACATTTGCCATTCATTGTCATGTAAGCAGCCATGCAATGCATCCTCATTTGCATAAAGTAGAGGTCTAGGCTACTGAGACCTGCTGCCTCTGGAAACTCCTGAAAAACGTTTAAACTAACCGTTATTAATCTAAAATAAAGACAGATTCAGCAACTGGATGTGCATGGTAGCAACTGTGGTACCATGATGGTATGTGTCCACAGAGGGGGGTTTTGTACGATGTTGCACGGTTTCCCAACTTTGGACGCTTGTGGTCATATTAGCCAACAAAAGGCTACACCTTCCTACACTTCCTGGCTGCAACTGATTGGACAAACCCTTCCTGCTCTGGGGGTTTCAAACTGGACCAACATGGCGGCTCTTTTGGAAACGTTCTCTCATACTAGAGTTCACCGAAATGAGCCATTCAATTACTGAAATTGTCTTATCTTAAGACCTGACTGATATCTCTCATTCTGCTGATGATTTTATTTGATAGTAAAAACAGGAAACATGGAGGGAGAGGAGACACAGGCTCCAGATTGTAGCAGGGCTGAGGGAGAAAACATTTATACCTTCGTCATCCTTACAAAGACACGTAGTTTGGTGGCCTCACATTATTCCCTGCACAGCTCCTACCAACTTGAACCTGAGCACAGGTCCAATCAGCCAAAGTGGAAACACCTGTGTGGGAGTGCTGTGGCTTTAAAGATATGCAGGTGCTAGTTTGTGCTTATACTTTTTACTATTTATTGAAGATATCGTGCCAACAACAGTCTGGTCACAACTTGTAGTCTACATGAGGGAATTGTGTAGATTTTGCTGTGCATGTTTGCATGTCAACAACAGGCCTTTTTTTCTAATTTTGTGGGCATTTTTTATTTAACTATTCTTAGAAGAAAACATGCACCAGCAGTAAGGACTCGGCCTTAAAGCATGGGGCGAGTGCTCTACCAGGTGATCTACCCAGCAATGTTTTGACTGTCGTAACTTAACTTTAATGAAGGCTCTGTTTTATTCAGGTATCCCTGTAAAGTGGTTACCAACCTAGGGGTCAGGGCCCCCACTAGGGTTCGCCAAAGCTACATGGAGGGGTTGCGAGGCCTCCTTGATTTTAAGCAGTGCTACAAAACTAAATTAAAATATACACAGTAGGCCTATATCTCTGCATTTGGTTCACTCCTGTGAAGAAAAGTAAATGTAAATTGTTATTATTATAAATTTAAGGAATAGCTGTAATTCACAGTTAGAGATTCTCAGTACATCAGTGAGTAATCAAGCTCACATATCGCTGTTAATGGAATTTAACCCCGACTTTAAAGGCGCTTTATTTAAGAGCCAGTCTAAAACCACAGTCCACTTCTTATAGTGCAACTGTGACTCGTGATCTGCAGCGTTGCTTCAGTGAAACTCTGGATGATTCGTGCAGTATAGCGGGAACAACGCTGCTTAAGTTATACAATACCAGTACACAGGAAGAATGATTAACTTTTTGGCCTGTTACAGCAACAGAACTGGGCATAGTATCAGTTAAATAGTAATCTGTGTCTTCCACATATTCAAATAATCACTGATATAACCACAAATATGGTTAATAAAGGCTGCTCATTAAAAGACACTCACTAACCCAGTTTACACTCTCAATTCCTCACTTATATTTTAAGAGTAAATAGGCCACTGACACCATTATTAAAGCATATATGTCGAGGACCTCAACATACAGCTAAGTTCAACTATTTCTCATGAGAAATGCATCCTGCTTTTTTTAATCAGAGTGAGCAATTTCTGAGACTCTCAAAGGGAAATTTGCAAAAGGTCTACTGGGGATTGAATTCAGCACAGTCTGTGATAATAAAGAGCAATCGTCTGCCTGAAGCACTTCACAGACACTGAACATCACCTCCAACTCAACTGCACCTTTCCAAAGCCACACAGATACATAGTAATATCTGCCTCTAACCCTGTAAGTCAACATGTCTCAGTGTTTGCTTATAAAGCTAACAAAATCCAACTTATTTCAGGTTAATTTTGAGGTAAGGCTACATGGAATTGATTTATGTTCTACTACTAAATCAAACAAGCGTGAAACACTGCTAAATCCCTGAGGGCACAGCTGCAGCTGGAGGGTTTATACTGCGGAGGAGCTGCAGATAAGTGTTAAAGTTTGCCACCGGGGGGCTAAATCATGGTCTAATTCTAAATTTACACTCGTTTTGTCGAAAGATCAGGACACCAATTACAACTCTGACAAACCAGAACAATGGAGAGGGGCTGTGTGTGGAAGCAGTGAGGCTCCAGCAACATGTGAATCACCGTGTGATACAGACTCCTACAATACCCACTCTGCATATCTTTTTATGGCCTTTGTCATGGAATTATCCTCAATGGATCAAACTCTTTATAGCCCTCAATGTCAATGGGGAAGGATTACACCTTATCCTTTTTAAAGGTGAAAACTTGACATACCCTTTTAACTCTGTGGTGTCATACTATGGGCTGCTTTATCCTCTTCCTCCTCTGCCTGCCTCCAACTCCACTCTTTAATTCCTGTAATCCTGCATCTTGTCATCTCAGACCTGCCATTCTGCACCTGGCCTTCCGCTACCTCCTCACCTGACCTTGCACAGTTGCCCAATCGCCAACGCATCCATCCACGTGTGCCATCGTAGTAGCCAAAGGATCACTGGCTACCAGATCAGCTGAGCCTTCATTCTGTCCGGTCTGCTTTAAAGGATTTGCCCCGGTCCGACTGCCTTCATCAAGCTTTTCCTCTTTAGAGAGCAAAGACTGTTTATGCCACACCTGCTCCTCCTGCTGCGTCTGCTGTGGTCAGTCACAGCCAAAGTTGAGACTAGATAAATCATCTTAAACTGTGCATCAACTTGCATGAGAAAGTGATGTTAAAAGCACATTTCCCCCCCATCATTACTTAAGACTTTTAATGCTAAGCAGGTTTTCATTTAATTTTCAGTTGAACTTGAAGCATTTTATGTTTATGTGGTAAAAGTACAAATTCCAGGAAATGCAAATAAAATTCAGATAATAAGACTTTATGTTGTCTAGTTTCTCATGTTTATGCCTTTATATTTGTATTTTGTCTCCCAATGTAAAGCACATTGAGTTTACATATAATTAAATGTGCTGTATAAATAAAATGTCCATTACTACTACTGCTACTAATGGTAATAATAACTTATGTCAGTAATAGGATATATTTTTTCCAAACTTCATGACAAAGTCTGCAACATTTCTATGCAAGATCTGTCAATAAATACTTTATTTCTATTTATCAACTTCTATAAACAGCTCAGTCTTCATTGTCTGACTTTTTTCCTCTCAAAAGCTGCTCCAATGTCCCAATTCCATTACAGGGATCTTTTAAATCTGGTGTATTTATCTAGTGGAATGTAATCTAATGTAATCTGATTTAAAGTGGTACGAATCCGTGTCAGTCTGCAATTTCGCCTGCAAACACGTTTGGATTTAAAATGTGAAATTTAAGTGATTCTACAGCCCAAAAAATACCAATACATATATATACATATATATAATATATAATATATAATACAAAAGCCACAATGTCACACACTGCTGCGTAATACTTGAACATCTGAAGTTATGAATACATACCCAATAGGCTTGCGTGAACGGTGGAAGTCTTTAAGCACCCTTTCCACATCACTGTGCAGCTTGCAGTCTTTGCCATCCTTAACAAAAGAGGATCTAAAGAGTTGAAAGGTATATAATAACATCAGTGCTCCATCTTCATCATGCCAGCTTTTTATTGTACATCATTTTACTACACAGTCTCAAAGTGATTACACCATATTTCATTATCCCTTACAGGTTCTTGGTGACGCCGTGTCCTCCAGGAAAGATGACAGCATCAAAGCTGTTAGCGTCCAACTTGGCCAGGTCTTGCATTTGCATCTGTCCTTGACCATGACTGAAGCGAGCCGCCTCCATCATCATGTTCCTATGTAATGGCCAGAAATAATCATAAATACTACCTTTATGGAATTAGTCAAGTCAGGTGTATAGTATATATACTGTGTGTATATACACATACAAAGTGAAACCCTGATCCTAATCCACCTCAAAAGTGCATCAGTGTTTCCAAACAAGCCTACCGGTTCTCGCCAGAGGAAGGCTGCTTCCTCATGTGGTCCATCACATGCATCTGCTGCTGATTTGGAGCAAACATCTGGAAGCGAGCACCGTTGCGGCTCAGGTGGTACATGGTGCTGCAGAGAGAGTGATCAATTACTACCTCTATCTCTGCACAGTGACACATGTTCATGCAATGGTGTGACGATTCCTGTCCTGAGCTCTGCAGGAGTGATACTCACTATACACCCTCATGGACATCAGTCCCATCCCACCAGCCACAGCCTGAGAAAACCTGGAATACATTGTGATTCACTGATCACAATAAAGCCCACACTAATTACTTTGTTTGTTTTCACTGACCCCAGATTGTTTCACTTACCACTGCAATATTGGTGTTTCCCCAGTTGCCATAGTCACCGTGGTGAACAAAGCAGGCAGGCTGGCGAGAAAGCACAGCCAGTGTTTGTTTAGACAGCAAAGTCCTTGTTGCCATCATGATTTAGCTTTAGTCTCACTGTTTAAGGAGGAAAATATGACTCAACAGTTTGCCACTGCAAAGACTTTTGGTTGTAACGTTGAACTCGCCGTCTGTATATATACCACTCAGAGTTTGGCCAAGTGACGTTACCACGTAAGCTCCATCTTCTGAGAAGAGCCATCGCTTCTTTGCCTTGTATGACCTATTCCCCTCCTGAACACCGTACCCTATTAATACCTTGTTTATTCATCTGATTACCTTAAGTCATTTGGCCACCGTGTGAAACTTCAGCTTTGGAGAGTAATCTAAACATGTAGCGCTTTAACCCGTGAAATATCTCGACCCCATTATGAGTTAACTTTTAGTAAGGTATCAAGATGGAGAAACCTGCAGAAATAACACAACATGTCTTTTAAAATATATTTTTTATGTTAAAAGGAGGTAGATTTACTTTTATACAGCAGTCTGCATCCGGGGTGCAGTTTCTGAAAATGCTTCCTGTATTTCTGTGAGGTAGCAGTGGATGCAATGCCTTTATGCAGTACGAGGCATACTGTATGCCCTTTAAAGTCCATTAGGTTGTAAGGCTCTTACCCCATGTAATGCCGTGTTGCGTCTAGACAGTAAACCCGGAAATACCTCGGTCAGACTCAAAATGTCAAAGTCAATATATTGTTACATTAAAACTTGCAGCTCCGACCTATAGGCTGCTTTCTGTGGAAGACATTTGTAAAGTTACAGATGACAAATGTGAGGCAAAATATGGCATTTGTTTTATTATGTCCACTTTTTATGTATAAACAATCAATATTTACATACTGGTGATGAAAGTATAGCGACAATTTGAGGAACAAAATGCAGAAATGGAGGAAACAGAACAATACAATCAACTAGTGTAACCACATCAATCACAACTTTAAGCCTCAGCCGGAACCTTAACAGATGCTCTCTTAAAGATTCTGCCTGATGGTTTAAAATTTGCACACGAAAAGAACTCATGCATAGAAAACACATACTCAAACTGTCACATATGGAAATCACAAAATACAAATAAAAAGGTTTCTTTTTCTTTTTTTTTCAAATCAAATACAAGAAACATGACGCAACCAACGTATGCGACGGACGAGGTTCCTGTTACTAAATGTCAGTTATTGTGAAACATACATTCTCAGTTTCTCCGTGGCTGCTAGCTCTCGACACATAACACACTGCCATGAACCTCTTTTAAAACACCACAAAGAACGGTTTCACATTTTAAAATTTCCAGATGTTATTTTCAAGTACAAATGTGATTAAATAAGACTAAACCAGTGACAGATGTCTACAAAGCGAAAGAAAGAAAGAAAGAAAGAAAGAAAGAAAGAAAGAAAGAAAGAAAGAAAGACAGACACAGCACAGACGGCTAAATAATAAATAATAAGGTCAATTTGATATTTTATATAAAAGAAATATAGTCTAAAACTTCTCAGTGTATTTCGCCATTTCTGATGTCTCCGTAAAATAAAACCATACACATGGCAAGCTTATCAAAAATTACATCAAAATGATGCTTCACAAAGCTCGATCCACGTCCAACCCAGACCAATACACTCGCTGACAATCTGCCGACAGCCCGGCTTCAATAATTGGCACTGATCGGGCTGCGGCCGTTTTCATCTATTACTTGTGATGAGCCATGTTGAGCACTCCTCGCAGTTTAGTTTGCTTCACATGTAAGAACCAAATCCTAAAAGCCATTTACATGCAAATCACTAACAACCTCAGTGGTGAGTGTAAGAATCATCTCCTAAATTTCTGCCACCACTAAAGAAAGCTTTTCATGCACCCAAGCACTGTCATTAAAGGAGTTTGCGCACTAACTGTGCACATCGCCGTGTTCGTTATGGAGAGTATTTGCAAAGATATCCATTTGATAAAGAGTGGGGGGGGGTTTTTTTGCTCATCAAGCCAATAGCCGTGCTGAGAGAGAAGCGTGTGTTAACAAGGCCAGTCTGGCGGCATTAGGGCGTGTAGGCAGGCGGCGGCTGAAACTGATTGGCAATGTCATAATCAGCAGGAAAAGTTTCGCTGCTGTCCTCCATCTCCGAGAGCAGCTCTAAAGCCTGCTCCTCCTCCTCGGTGGGGTAGTGGCGCAGGAGGTTCGCGGCTGTGGCGAGGATAGAGGCTCCGCCGGCCCCCGCCACCAGGTAGAAGCTGATGGCGAAAGTGACGTATATGAGAGAGCCGTGGTACTTTTTGTGCTGCTGCTGTAGTGACAGGATGAGCTCCGAGGCCCAGTAGCAGAAGCCTATGACTGTGGCACACTGCAGCACTGAAAGAGGAGGAGAAAACAATTAGGTACTCCCGAAAAGAGCTCCAGTGGGTGTTTGATATTCGAAACAGATGCACATTTCCGGTAAACATTTAAATCTTTGTGTCGACATTTAGAATAACCAGCGATGGCGTGAACATTTGCTGGAGTATTTCCATTTTATGCTACTTTAAACTCCAACTCAACTACGTTTAAGAGGCAAATATTGTACTTTTTCTACTCCTCTACGTGTATTTAATGACTTTACAGATTCATATTATTAATAAAAAGCATAAATAAACTAATAAATTATGACCTATTGTTATAGATTAAGCTACCCAGCAGTGTAAAGTAACATTCAACACCGATAGCAATCGTACAGAGTTAGTGGTATGTTAAATAATAATAATAATATACTCAAAGTGCAGGTATCAGAACAGAGAAAACGGTATCAGACTGTCGTTTATTTCATCGGCTATCAGACACACAACAGATAATAATCGATCAGATGTTTCCTGATGAATACCTGTGAGAATGTGAGCAAATGCATATCTGCGTGTGATCTTCAGCGCGGGGTGCTTGGGGCCAAACACATCCAGGAGGAAAGCCGTCAGACTGCAGAGGATGCCCAGGAAGCAGAAGGCAGCGATCACCCTCAGCAGCAGGATGGTCTGCGGGTTCACACAGTAATCTGGAAAGGAGACAACACGAAGCGTCACAGGTGAGCCACCACATTAATCTACGGGGACGAGGAGGTTTACTGACAGATTAATGATTAAATAACATGAAAATAACTCATATAATGTCTTCTTATTGCTCTTTACAGCTCTTATCGTGTTAGTTAACAGTATAATGTTATTTAATGCTTCAGTT
>NW_023339718.1:2612098-2612493 GCF_004916995.1 Morone saxatilis
AAACGCTTTAAATCATTGTATATAAACTTCACTAACATTTCTATGTATAATATCTAGTATGGGAGTAGTTTTTAATGTGATTGTGAGTGCAACAAAACAGTTATTTAGAGGGTTTATTATCTAAACTCATCTTAGTTTCTGGTTCTGTGAGTTAAAATGTTAAATTATTTGATTCATTTGTACTCCAGGTTATATGTGGCTGCTGTGGTATAATATGTACAATTATATAAATCAGGTAAACTTTATTTATATAGATTTATGTATAGGTGAGTTCAGTTCAAAGTGCTTCACAGAATAATTGTGAATCATAATAGAGAGAAATAACTACGAGATAATGTACATTTAAAAATACAAATACAGTAAAATAGAATAGATTTAACAGGTAGAATAATAAA
>NW_023339718.1:2612593-2628002 GCF_004916995.1 Morone saxatilis
AAAAAAGAGATGATTCAAGTTCAAAGTGCTTTCACAGAGCGAGTGTTGGATCATAATAGAGAGAATATAACCATATAGATATATGTACATTTAAAAATACAAATACAGTAAAATAGAATAGATTAACAGGTAGAAATAATAAAATGCTGTAGTAGAAACTGATAAAGTAGAGTAGAAGACAAAATAGTTGCACAACTGATATAAGATAACATTCTTACATCAACATCCTTCAGTTTTTAGTACTCAACAGAGAAAAACTTCTTAGACCAAAACAAACAACACAGGAATGTCTCCATTTTATCGATTAACGCTTGTGTTTGCTCTCACCAGTCCAGAAGCCTTGGGGTCAATGTAGCCCAGGACCGTCCGCCACCCCGAGCTCCTGCTCGGACATGTTCCTCCGTGGACCCGGAGCCGGCCAGGTTCCGCCAGAGCGGGGTACACAGCCCGGTGATGACGAGCTCCGGGCAGGGCCACACCAGGCTCCGCTCGGCTGCTTGGGCAGCGAGTGAACGCTCTCCTCCTGCGCCTCCGGGCGCAGAACCCTGCGGTGGCTAATGGTGATCCGTCTCCTTCACCTCATGTCGTCGGTGGGGACGAGTCCAGAACCGGTTGCATGCTGCGGTACCGGGGCCGGTGGGGTGGATCAGCGGTGCGGCGGGTTGCCCAAGTCATATCTAGTGTTTCCAAGCGACTGTGGATGTGTAACACGCGGCTGTCTGCGCACCAGGAGCAGAATCCGACGCGTCGCACGGACAATGACACACGATCTTCTGCCTGTTAGCTCTGTTGTTAGCGTCTGGAAGCTAACGCGCAGTTAAAACGTTGAAAAGTGCGTGAAAAATAAAGTCACAGAGGCGGACGGGTGGAGTGCGAGCCTGTTGAGCAATCAGCTACCTTCCTGGCGATAAAACCTCACCATGTTGAACTCGGCTAGAGTAAACAGAAGACAATAACAAAACAAAAGGCAAGCTTCGCGGCTCACTTTCCTGTAAGACACACACTTCCTTTGTTCGCGCCCGGTCATTCTTCGTGGCTTCGATTGGCTTCGCGGTGGAACGCGAGGAAGGCGAGGCAGTGCTGCGCCTACTGGTGACGGCCTCCCAGCGGCGGCAGATGCAGCAAACAGCGGGTCATCCAGAGTTTCATTGATTACGTAGAAAACTGAAATAATTACTCAGAAAAAACAGAAATAAATACTCGAAAAACAGACCAAAAATAATTACTCAGAAAAAAGAAATAAATACTCAGAAAAACAGAAATAATTACCTCAGAAAAACAGACAAAAAAAATTACTCGGAAAACAGAAATAATTACTCAAAAAACAGACCAAAAATAAATTCTCCAGAAAAACAGACAAAAAAATAAATTACTCCAAGAAAAACAGACAAAAAAATAAATTACTCCCAGAAAAACAGAATAATTACTCCAGAAAAACAGAAATAATTAACTCACAAAACAACCCAAAAAAAAAATTACCGAAAAACAGACAAAAAAATAAATTACTCGAAAAAACAAAGCCAAAAAAATAAATTACTCAGAAAAAAAGAAATAATTAACTCAGAAAAACAGACAAGAAAATAAATTACTCAGAAAAACAGAATAATTACTCCCAGAAATAACAAACAAAAATAAATTAGCAGGTAGAAAAACAAGAAATAATTTATCCCAGAAAAAACAGACAACAATAAATAGCTCAGAAAAACAGACCAAAAATACAAATAAAAATTACTCCGAAAACTGAATAATTAACTCCCAGAAAAACAGACAAAAATACAATTACTCAAGAAAAAGACAAAAAAAAAAATTACCAGAAAAACAAACCAAAAATAAATTACTCAGAAAACAGACAAAAAATATATTACTCCAGAAAAAACAGACAAAAAAAATAAATTACTCGAAAAACAAACCAAAAAATAAATTACTCAGGAAAAACAGAAAATTACTCAAGAAAAACAAACAAAAAATAATTACTTAGAAAAAACAGAAATATTACTCAGAAAACTGAAAAAAATAATTAACTCCAAAAAAACAGACCCAAAAATAAATTACTTCAGAAACGACAAAAAATAAAATTACTAAAAAAGACCCAAAAAATAAATTACTCCCCAGAAAACAGAAATAATTACTCCAGAAAAACTAGGAAATAATTACTAAACAAAAACAGACCAAAAAAATAAATTACTCGAAAAACAGAAAAAAAAAATTACTACGAAAAACAAACCAAAAATAATTACTAAGAAAAAACAAACCCAAAAAAAAATTAATTAGAAAAACAGAAATATAAATTACTCAGAAAAAAGACAAAAATAAATTACTCAGAATCAAACAGAAAATAATTACTCGAAAAACAAACCGAAAAAAATTAAATACATAGAAAACAGAAATAATTACGCCGAAAAACAGACCAAAATAAATTACTCCCAGAAAAACAAACCAAAAAATAATTAACTTAGAAAACAGAAATTTCTCAGAAAAACAGACAAAAATATAATTACTCAGAAAAACAGAAATAATTACTCAGAAACAAACCCAAAAAATAATTCAGCATAAGAAAAACAGAAATAATACTAGAAAACAGACAAAAAATAAATTACTCAGAAAACAAACCAGAAAATACAATTACTAGAAAAAAGAGAAATAGATTACTCCAGAAACAGACCAAAAATAAATTATCAGAAAAACAGAAATAAATTACTCAGAAAAAACAAAACCCAAAAATAATTACCTAGAAAACCAGAAATTAATTACTCGAAAAGCAGACAAATAAATTACTCAAGAAAAAACAGAAAATAAATACTCAGAAAAACAGACCAAAAATAAATTACTCAAAAAACAACCAAAAATAAATTTACTCAGAAAAAACAGACAAAAAATAAATTATCAGAAAATAACAGAAATACATTACTCACAAAAACAGACAAAAAAATAAATTACTCCCGAAAAACAGACAAAAAAAATAAATTACTCGAAAAACAACCAAAAAATTAAAAAATTTACCTTCAAAAGAAAAAAAACATGAAATAATTATCCGAAAAAGCAAACAAAAATATAAATGACTCAGAATAATATGAAATAGCCATAAAATATGTCACTGAGTCAGGCTTACTAATCAACAAATAATAAAACAAATAGTATATAAATAATCCAACAACTATCAAAAGGGAGGAAAACGGTTTTTGAAACCCAGTGGCTGTAAGTGAACTGTAACGTAAACGCGCGGCTCCCTCCAAGTCGCGGCAAGGTGGCCGGTAATAGTTTCCAACAATAAAGCCCATCGAAGAAGAAAGCGAACGCAACACCTAAGGGCAAACCATGGCGGTATTTCCGAACATTTTGTGCGTGTGAACTTTTGCAATTTTGTTCTCGGCTGCAATTAATTAATTGCTCTTCCCGAACCTCCAACTCGAGGCCCGACACATCGCGCCGTAAGTTTAGGCAACGCACTGTTTGTCCTGCGCGGATCGTCACAGCGAGCGCGGCGGATTTCCATCACGGGAGTCAGTAAACCGTAAGAACGGACGGAAGCCATGCGCGCTCCAGAAAAAGCCAAACCCGTTTTTGAACCACCGAAAGCTCGGACATGAAGGAGGCTTTGGACCCTGGTCCAGAGACCTGAGCGCACAACCCCGGGACTCTCCGTATGCTGGTTCGGAGGCTGGAGCCCGTCCCGCGGGACTCTGCGGCCTCATGCGCGGTGACAAGGCCGTGAGGATATGGGGACGAGAAGGTTTTACTTGGCAGATTAATGATTAAATAACATGAATATCATAAATGTCTTGCCCTTATTGCTCTTTTACAGGCTCTTATCGTGTTAGGTAACAGTATAATGTTATTTAATGCTTCAGTTGTGGTGTTTTTATTGTCTTTTTTAATCAAATTTTTTGCCTTAATGAAAGCAGTGCAACCCGGCTTTAAATCATTGTATATAAACTTAACCTAAACATTTCTATGGTATAATATCTAGTATAGGGAGTTGTTTTTAATGTGATTGTGAGTGCAACCAAAAACAGTTATTAGAGGGGTTTATTATCTAAACTCCATCCTTAGGTTTCTGGTTTCTTGGTTTTTGGGAAAAGGTTTTTAAAAAATGTTAAAATTATTTGATTCATTTGTACTCCCCAGGTTATATTGGCTGCTGTGGGTATAATATGTAGCAAATTATATAACAATCAGGTAAATTTATTTAATAGAGGTAATGTATAGGTTTAGATTCAGTTCAAAGTGCTCACAGAATATTGGGAATCATAATGAGAGAAAAACTACCGAGATAATGTACATTTAAAAAAATACAAATACAGTACAAATAGAATAGAATTTAACAGGTAGAATAATAAATGGTGTTTAATAAAGGCTGTACTACAAACTGGATAAAATAGAGTAAGAAGACAAATAAATATAAAACAATAAGAAGGATCAAACAGTATAAAAATAGTTGACACAAACTGATAAAATAACAACATTTTAATATCAATATCATTAATTTTTGGTAATTCAACAGAGAAAACACTTCTTAGATAAAATAACAACACAGGAATGTCTGTTTTTGGCTGATTTTATTGATTAAATACCTGAAAAACAAACAACTCATTACATTGATGCACAAATCTATTTTACAATAAAGCAGCACATTAATATTTAAAATTGCCCTCGATGTTTATTAAGAGAAATAAAAGGGACGGCCACCCTCGTATAAACCAGAGCTGCAAAATTATTTTCATTAATGATTAATTACTGTTTCCCAAAGCCCACAACTCAAAGATATTCAGTTTACTGTCACAGAGAAGGAAAGAAACCAGAAATAAATCACACTTGAGAAGCTGAAACCAGAGAAATTTTACATTTTTCTTTTAAAAAAAGTACTCAAGATTATCCAAATAGTTAGTAATCGATTAATCGACTGTTCGTTGCAGCTCCAGTATAAACGGTACATCCATATCTCTGTTGGCCTCCTTTAGGTGACTCTTGGATATGTAAGAGTGTGCTTCAGGACGGACACCAGCGCACCGTGAGGAAAGTGGCGTGGTCTCCCTGCGGGAAATATCTGGCCTCTGCCAGCTTCGACGCAACCACGTGCATCTGGAAAAAGAACAACGAGGATTTTGAGGTTAGATTTGTTTTGTTTTTTTAATCTTCACTTCAAAATATGCTGCGCCGTATGTGGATTTTACCCACAGTTCCTTCCTTGTCCTCTAGAGTTTGACCGTGCTGGAAGGACATGAAAACGAGGTCAAATGCGTGGCGTGGGCCCCTTCAGGGAACCTGCTGGCAACGTGTAGCCGAGACAAGAGCGTCTGGGTCTGGGAAGGTTTGTGTTAAACGTACAGCGTGTCACCGCCTCAGATGCACGGCAGGGAAATCAACAAACCGACTGATGTGTGTCTCTCTCCTTTTGTGTTCCACAGTGGACGAAGAAGACGAGTACGAGTGTGTGACCGTCATAAACTCCCACACGCAAGATGTCAAGCATGTTGTGTGGCACCCGACCCAGGAGGTAGGTCCCACTCTGCTCCGCTCAGTCATTTCTCGCTTTGTGGCACCGTTATCTTACTACGTTACTCTCCATGTGTTCGTACAGCTCCTGGCTTCAGCGAGCTACGACAACAACGTTTGTATTTACAAGGAAGAGGACGACGACTGGGAGTGCCGGGCCACCTTGCAAGGACACACGTCCACAGTCTGGAGTTTGTCTTTTGAGGGAAGTGGACAGAGGCTGGCCTCCTGCAGCGACGACCGCACCGTGAAGATCTGGAAGGAGTATCCAAATGAAAGTGGACAGGGTGAGTTGTTAGTGGTAGGCAGGATTATTCTTGTGATAAATAAAGTCACTAATCAGAAAAGTCTTTAACAAAACATAATATCCAATCAGTGACAGAACTAGATATCATTTTGTGTCATTATGAATGTTATTTATACGATATTCACCGCTACTGGATGTCACATACAGCACCAGCATCTGAGACCAAAGCAATTGGACGCTACGGCAGACCAGACTCATTAAGAAAACCAGTAATTTTACCTTGCAGATTATCATAAAACACACTTGAAACTGGATGGAAACAAAATAATACTTCTTTCTTTCTACTTAACGTCTTTGTTAGTCTTGTCACAGTCTTTCCAATAATCAATAGCACTGGTGTGGTCGACAACATAAGCCATGTCCACTCAAAGTGTCTGACAACATTATGGAGAAGATCCCTAATGAGACAGAACTTTGTTTAACCAGAAACAGCCACAGTATCACTCGCCACCAGACTCCATAGACGAAAACGGTCATTTTAGATTAGATTAGATTGAACTTTATTGTCATTGCACAAAGTACAATTACTAAGACAATGAAAACTCGTTTTACCATCATAACTTCATTGGTTGTTTCAACATTTCACCACAACTCCATTAATTATTGCTGAAGAGAGGTGAAGGAGGTAAAGCTCACAGTTAAAGCTTTAAGTCTACCAAGTAGAGAGACTGCTTTCATTGGAGACCTCGTTTAATATCAGCCACATATTGGAATTGATTTATACAACATGGTGTGATTTTAATAATCTAAAAATATCAGACAGGTCTCAGGTTATTGCTGCTGCAGATATTTCTGTCAGTGTTATTATTCCTGATGATTAAATGAGAATTGTGGGGATGAGCGAACAGATATTGGTGGGTTATTTTATCTCAACCTTTTTTTATCTGCTCTGCTTGTTAAACAGGAGACTTGTCGTGGAAGTGTGTGTGCACTCTGTCCGGGTACCACGGACGAACAGTGTACGACGTCGCCTGGTAAGACTCATCGTTATATATTGTCTGTATACTCTGTTGGGTTTGGTCTGTGGATCAGTCTGCTCGTCCATTAAGGTTATCTCATCAGTGTCAGCTGTCTGTAAGCTCCACGTTGTCCATTAATTCTGATAACGAACACCTCGTCGGGCGTTATCCTCTACATATTTTGGCATAATCTGGTTGGAAAATGGCTCATTTAATTGTAAACATTCTCACCCTTCCTTTATTATTGGTGGTGGTAAATTGACATAATGTAGGTAAAAACATGTCCACCATCTTGTGACCAGAAAAGTCTAAAATGTCCCAGTTTTCACCACAATAAAGATAATTTGAGTTTTATACTTAATGTGTTGCAGTTGGGTGGATTAGAGTAAAACCTCTCACCATTTATGTACGAGGTCACCCTAATTTTTAACCTCACCAATGAGCTTATCTGCTGCAAGATGTCACCAAATGCATGCACCTGTCCTCTTATAAGCTCAAACTGAGAATGTTTATCTGTCGTTCAGGTGTCGGCTGACCGGCGCCCTGGCTACCGCCTGCGGTGACGACGCAGTGCGAGTGTTTAAGGAGGATGAGGCGTCCGATCCAGACCAGCCGGTGTTCTCGCTGGCTGCTCAGGTGACCAAAGCTCACAGCCAGGATGTCAACTGCGTCGCCTGGAACCCAAAGGAGGCGGGACTCCTGGCCTCCTGCAGCGATGAAGGAGACATCTCCATCTGGAGGTTCCACGAGGAAGACTGAGCGCTCAACTGGCCCCTCACTGAGTTCCACTGGGAACTGTGGTCACCACACACATTCTTCATTCAACTCTTACAGCTTCTCATAGCTCCGCAAGGATTCAGCTTAATAACAGTGTACCAACACATCATGTTACAATTCTGAACTGACAATAACGCTTCAGTGCATCTTGTGCTTTCTGTGAGTCTACATATTTCTGTATAACAGCTCAATTAAGATTTTATTGACAATTAATGTTTATATAAATAAAGAATCTAAAAAACAATTATGTGGCTTCTCTTTATTGCAAAAAATATTCCAGACAGCACATCATACTAAAAACATCTCCACCAGTCCAATCATTCGATTTCACAACAAAAAGTTTTAAGTATTTAAAGACCCAATCTGGATACATTTGTATTTTTTTTTTATTTTTATAAATCTTCATCAAAATTCCGGTCAGACCTGAGAACTGACAGATCAGTAAGCACAAAGTTTTATGTACTTAATACACTCAGAACCCAGATTGGGGCTTCATTACAACAGTGAGCGCAGTTCGCCATGTACCTGTAATACATGTCTGATTATATTAACTAAACTGATCCTGTACACTATAATTCTGGACTGGTGTACATCATTCAGGTGATTTAAACTGACACAAATGTATTGAATAAAATGACGTTTTCACAAGAGTAGAGGTGATAATGACAAAGTAAAGGGACATGAATCAGGCTGAATATCTACAGTAAAAAAAACAAAAAACACCCACCGATCCCTCTCAATATAAAACAAAAGGCAGAAGACTGCAAGTTACTGATTAGTCTGAGTCACTGTCTCCATCGCTGTCAGCCTCCTTCACATCCGCACTGAACTTGTACTCCTGGTCGCAACCCATGTATGCGTCACTCATGAAGTACAGGGTGTAGTTATGAACGCCCATCGCTGGTGCAACAAAGTCCAGCTTGACCTGCAGAGGGGGAAGATGAGCGATACACAACGTGAGGATTCTCTGTTGGTTTAAAGTGTTTATTTTTGGTGGTGAGATATCATTGCAGTGGGCGGCTCTCACTGACCTTTGCTTTCTGCTGGAGAGTCAGCCTCTTGATAGAGATAAGGCTGTTACTCTTGGGGTCTCCGATCACCACCCACCAGCCCTCCTCACGTTTCTGCAACAATGGAAAACAGTTACAGAACGGTCATTATGTGTAAATGGGGAAAAAATGATCATAGAAACTCTTGGAAATGCAAGAACACAGTGCATTTACCTGAGGGAAGAGAGGTGCGATGACAGGCCCGGTCACCTCCTCCTCTCTCTCCAGCTGAACCTGAACCAGAACTGGACTGCCACTGTGAGGAAACATGGGAATATACATCAACATGTGACAAAAATAACAGTGTGGGAGGAAAATGATGAAAATAGACACCATTGTCCTCGGCAAGCAGCTGTTAAACTTCGGTATTTCTTCCTTTGCAACATTATGAATTAGTGCTGCCCCCTAAAAGACGCTGATTTGATTCATCAAAAATCAGTTGAACTTTTTGTTGCATGGCGGGTTGTAAACTTTACAGAGGTTCATAATGGCCACAAACCACAAAACTCCCTGCGATGAAAGCAGAGAAGAGTGACAGTTAACAGAGGGCGGCGGGGCAGTGGATGCTCTCTGCTCCGGTGCTGACTCAGTAAAGTAAAACTTTTGAACCAGACGGTAGTAAAACTTCTAATTGACATAAGTGATTGACAGCGCTGTCAGCAGCCCGGCAGAAGAGACACTGAGATTTTATAACTGAACTATGAGCAGTATGCACGCTTTTACTTTCTGACTGTGGAAATCTTTTCACATGATGAAGAAATTTAGGCTAAAACGTGACAATAATGTAGCGTCATGTTTCTGCTGCAGGAACTGCTGACACAGGAGTTTAGTGTGGCAAAAAAGGAATGTCTTTATATTGAACTGCTAAATCCAATTTAATTCAACCAATCGGGTACAGCCCTGGACTGTATGTAGTCACTCAGTCTGCTGACAGCACCCATACATACCTCTTGATGTTCTCCTTTTCTGCCACTTCGTAGGACAGCTCGATGTTGGGGTAGCGGTTACAGAAGCGAGCCACATCGGCCATCTGGTTGTCTGAGAGCTGCAGCAACGCAGTTCTGTCTTCATCCTCCATCTCCATGATGTCAAAGATACTCTCCACGCCCTGGTGAAAAGAGCAGCGATTTATACAACGGGTTGTGTACAACAACAACATGTTGACACAAGATCTAGATTTTATGAAGCACATTTTGTAGAAAGAGCAAACACTGATGTACCTTATCTGTGCAGCGCTTGATGTGCTCTCCGGTGAAGAAGGGCAGCTGTTTAAGGTACGAGTCCTTGGACCACATGGCCTGGGTGACCATCTGAGCCAGCTCCATAGCTGCAAGTGCGGGACTCAGCCAGCCGTTACTGGACAGCACGTCAACGCAGGCCTGGATCAGACGAACCGCCTACAAACACACAACACGAGGGTTAAATATACGCAAGGAATCGAGAAATTTGAGTTTATTCACACTCCAAAATCACCATAAATCTGTACCTTGCTCAGGATCTCCTCTGTGTCCGACTGCAGCTCAGCACTCAGCTGCATCCTGGAGAGGTGGGCTTGCAGCAGCAGGTTGGTCTTCACGTGGGGATCGTTGAACTTGGGGTTGTTCAGCTTGTGAGGCACCTTCTGTGCCAACTGAAATACAAAAATAGGTCGTTCCAACACAATCAGTTTCAACTAGTGCGATTCATTTAAAATGTTTAAAGCAAAACCCAAACATCCTAGCTAAAGAATGGAGAAGGATGTTTTAGGTGGAAAGTTTCATTTAAAGGTCGAATGTTTTAATCAATCTACAGTTCTAGTTTCAACGTACCAACTTTGTAGGAAAGTGTTAACGTTATTATGTTATGAGATCAGTCATGTTTGAGTTCTGTCAGTGCTGTTTCTTTACCTGTCGGAGAAGTGCATCCTCGTGATGTCTAATGGGAATGTTCTTGTACTCGGCAGCATTGGAGATGATCTCAATCAACCCACGGATCTTTGTCTTGGCATTCAGGGACATGCTGAACAACTCTGCAAAACACAGACAGACACCAAGTCAGTTATGTGTGAGTTCATTCCATTTTTCATTCCATAAAGGTATCCTTGACTTTTTATTATTTTTGGTGCGATAGGACAGTTGTTCTGGCACAAACCGATGGTGGTGTAGTTGATGTAGTAGTAGGCAGCGATCATGCCCAAATTGAGCGGTGCTACATCCATCTCGTCCTCTATGCTGATGCACTTGGACTGCTCCAGGTCATGTAACGTGTGCTCCACCAGCTCAGACAGGTGGTCTGACAGGTGACGATGGGACATGCCTGCCAGAGTAAACACAAAACTGGATATTTATAGGTTGTTCCAAACATCTGATGGGGTACAAGTAAAACCATATGTATCCTCTCCTTTAAAACTGTTCTTTCAGACTCACCCTGCAGGTTGTAGTAGTTGGGGTTCTGGGTCATACGGCGGTAGAGGAATGTCCACGTCAGGTAGTCCACGGCGTCCTGCTTGTTCTCCACAGTCTTGGTGACAATCTCAGCATTGAAGTGGTCGTGGAGGCAGTGGTCCAAGTGAGACTCCACCGGCAGCGGCTCGTACAGGAACTTCTTGAAGAAGTCCTATCAAGAAAAGAAAAAGAAACTGGTTTGTTCTTACTGTCACACAGTTATTGCTTTAGCACAAGTCACTGTCTTCAAAAGGGAACAAGACAGAAACAACAGAGGTCTTTCTACCTTCTTGGAGCCCTGGCACATGATGACACAGCGTCCCTCGTCATCCAGCATGGGTCTGTTCGCCTTGCCCACCATCTGGAGGACGTCATATATGGGATAGTCCACATATCTGAGAGAAAGAGCGAAAACAGGAGGAGAATGTCACCGACACAATCTGATTAGTTACAGTATAATGAGAACAGCAAACTAGTGGGAGAACTTACGCGTGGATTTTGCCGTTGTAGTACTGGGTGTCCATGACAATGACGAGGTGTGCAGAGATGTTGATGCCCCAGCAGAGTGAACGAGAGGACACCACCACCTGAACAGCGCCTGTAAAAGGAGAAGAAAAGAATTATAAACCCAAAACTTTCATAGACCAAGCTGGAAGCGCAGAGCAGGAGTGAGTCATACCTGAGTTGAAGAGCTGCTCCACTATTTTGCGCTCGGTCGCAGAGAGGCCCTCGTGCAGGTAGCCCACACCGTTGGCCACGGTCTCTTTCAGAGTTGGGTCATTTATTTTGTCCAGGAATGGAACGAGGTCTTTCTCAGTGCAGTGCAAGAACCTACAGAGAGACAAACTGTTATTCTGCGGCCACAGCCTCAATATGTAATGGCAACACCAGTGCTATCACAACCCATTCCTCACCCACAGCCCGTGATATCACTGTAGTGACTGACCTCTGAGGAACCACATCGGCAGCACAGAAAGTGAGGATGTCGATGGCTGTGAGGCGAGTCTGTCTGCGGGACGGGACGAACACCACGGCCGGCTTGGAGGGAGAGTGCTTCATGATGGCGTGATATACCGGCTTAGCCATGGACAGCAGGCGAGTCTGAGTGTGACTCACATTGAAGCCCTAAACAGACCAGAAGAGTTAACAGCAAATCACAAGCTGGATAGGAATTTATGTCTCTATGTTTGTTGTTGTTTTATGTTTTTTTAAATTGTTGACTAGCACACTGTTCACAGACCTGGATGTGCAGCTCCAGAGGCACAGGCCTGACGTTGGGGTGGAAGTTGAACGTGGCTGTGGTGCTGCAGCCCAGCCAGTGGGCCACGTCTTTGGCGTTGGACAAGGAGGAGCTGAGGGCGACGATGCGGATGGGACGCTCAATCTGAGAGGAGATGTACCTCATCCTGGAGCAGATGACCTCTAACACGGGCTAATGAAAAGAAACAAAGGACATGATTATCCAGAAACCATTAATGGCACTTAACCTACTGAAGTCATTTAACCTTACTGTTAATTAAGAAACAAATATTCCTATTGCAGTACACACCTAATGTATATGACATAAAATCACTGAAATGCAGCAGCACTTACTCCATTTTCTCCTCCGATCAGGTGTGTTTCATCCACGACGAAAAGGCTGACGTTTTGGACGTTCTTCCTTTGTTTCCAGCGACGAGACAGGATGTCCCATTTGTCGGGGGTACTGACAATGATGTCACCTTTCCCCAAGAGCTTCAGATCTGTGCTCGTTTCTCCCGTCAGCAGCACCACCTTTTTGTTCAGGATGTCCTGGAACTTCTGGTGCCAATCGATAAACACCTAAAAGATGAACATAAATATGAATTATGTAGGACGGGAAAAGTGTTGATATAATCACGCTTCCAACTTCTAAATGGCTTTGTACCTGTTCAGCCAGTGCTTCCATCGGGGTGATGTAGACACAGCGACCTTCTGCGTTGTGCAGCAGCATCCTCAGAATCGCAAACTCAGCACAGATGGTCTTTCCACTGCCAGTAGGAGCTCCCACAAACACATTATCATCACTGTTGTACACCGCGTTGAACACTGGAGGCACAGAAACAATGCAACTTAGTCAAGAAAATAATATGAAATGATTGGTGAACTGATACAACGGAAACACACAGGGCGAAGTCTTCTGATTGAATGATGATGGAAATATATGATGTAGTACAGAGTAGCACACTTTGCTTTATCTCGTTCTCTACCTTGTGTCTGAATGGGGTTGAAGAAGGGGAACTTGTTCTGGTAGAGAGCCTCAAAGGCAGAGTTCCTGAGAGCGGTGACGGGCAGTGGCTGCAGGTCCAGCAGCTCGGTAGGTGGGGGGTACTTCTCTGGTAGGATCAGGTGACGGAAGGATACTGGGAGCTGAGTCTCACAGGCTGAAAAGAAACAGAAAAAGTAAAGCACTTAGTTGGAATGCCTCCATAAAAAGGTGACTTCAATCGTTTCAATCAGGTTACTTACAGAGCCATCGGTCTGAGACGACACGGATGAAGTACTGCGGTGGCAGAGGCTCGAACACTGGGACAAAGAAAGTCACAAGGTGCTCGTCCTGGGCGTACTTGGCCTTGAGCAGGAAGTACTCGTGGTGGAGGATGACCTCACTGTCCACATCCTCAACCAGGATCCAGAAAGCCTCGGATGATCCATGAATCTAATGGAGAAAATGAGATGATGCATCAGGACAAAAACAGAAGCCTATGCAAATGTATTGCAAATTCTAATAGAACCTCAAAGTGTGTAAAACAATGCAGAAAACGAAAATGATGAAAATATGACATTTCTGTTTGTTTCATGTATTAATGTGAGGAAGGTTACATCAGATCTGTTTGGAAAAATCATGGTTGTATTTAGAGCCATTGGAGCAACAAGGAGAGTTAAATGTGTAATATGTGTTTTCATCTCCCATTAAGTGCATTAACTCCTTTAGAAAAGTCTTATGGACAACTCTTTTTCCGTCAGACTTACACCTAGAGATAGTGTAGGTCTAACTACTGACCTTATCATCCCACTGGAAGTCAGGCGTGATGGTGAGCTCCACTTTCAGTGTAGAGCGGGTGATAGGCTGCAGATGGACAGCCAGGTCCAGCTTGGGGAACTGGTGGACATATTTGTGGATGGTCTTCCCCATTTTGGGCATTCGTATGAGCTCACCTAATAAATAAAACACACTTTTAATTACTCTGCAAGCTGAGGGAGGGATTTAGCGAGCATGTTGTGGAGGAAGAGAACTCACCGATCTCATTGTGGTTGAGGTCATAGAGGCGCTCAAAGGGGAAGTTTTTCTTCTCGATCTTCTTGATCACCTCCTCTGGCAGCTTCTTGAACTGTCTCAGCGGAGACATCGACTGCCACCTGTGGAGAATCGGGATAGAGATTATCAGCTGCCTGCCATGGCCAACAAAACACAGCATAGCCTGGTTGGAAGAGGAAATAATTGCAGCCTTACATTCTCTTGTCAATCATCTTGCAAAGATTCATGGTCTTGTCTGTCAGTTGAGCCCAGCCTCTGTTGAGTACAATCTCAAATATGGCCCGCATTAATCGTCCAGCACTCTGAAAGAAGAAGGAAAGAAAATCAATCTCACAACAGCTTCATTTTAAGAACAAAAACTTGATGTTTTCTCAAAGTTTATTTCATTATTAATATGTGTTCAACAGTAATTATGGACAGTTGTATGACAGAAAACCAATATTGCATTTCTTTCAATCATATCAGGGTACGTAATGTCTACAAAATTCCTGAACTGAAGGAAAAAATGCTGCTGGGAAAATGTGTGAAACTGCAGTTTTAGAGAGAAAAATAAAAACCTAAAAGTTGACCAAAACAATAAAAAAAGGAGGTACTCCTGTACCTGTGTAACGTAAACCATGTCAGCCATGAGAGCAAAGCCTTCCAGTTTGAGTTGAGAGATGAATGCCTGGAGCAGCACATTGATCTGAAATGATAAGACGCAACAAAATGCTTCTACTTTTAGATGCTGACAATTTGATGTAATTTTTATAAACTGATCACTGGGTATGAATGCTACCTTAGCACTGGGCTCCTCAATGCTTTCCTTCACTGGAATAGGAACTCTTTCCAACAACTTCTGCAGCTCCAGCTTCTCCTCCTAAAAGACATAACCATATGTCAGTATTTGATTGGATTTAGTATGTTATGTGAATGTTCTGTTGAGGGTTACAACTGGAGACCAACCATACCTCTCTCACAGTGATGTTCCTGAACTCTGAGGAGAGTGAAAAGACTCTGAAGAGCTCAATCTCACTGAGCGTGGGCTTCAGCAGCTGGTTGTATGTTTGAATGGAGTCATGAGTGATGTAGAAGTGACTGGCAATGCGTCCCAGGTCTGTAACCTTCAGGTAAAGAGGCAAAAA
>NW_023339718.1:2628182-2633345 GCF_004916995.1 Morone saxatilis
GTCCTCTTGTCATATTTGACGAGGCTGTTCTTGTCCAGGACGTTGGCTGCTGTGTGCACCAGGTCCGTTCTGCGTCTCTCTAGCAGGGGGTCTGAACTCCGGTCATCGTGGGAGACTCCATACAAGGTGGGGTTGCGGAGCATGCGAACATACAGGTAGGTGTAGCCGAGCCAGTTCACAGCGTCCTGACAAAACAAGTATATGAAATTACAGAAGCTGTAGAAGAAGGACAATATTTGCTCAGCTCTGTATACATCTGATGTGTCTTTCCACTAACCTTTACGGTCTGCACATTGCCCAGTACTATCTCAGCATTGAGCATGTCAGGCAGCTTGCCCACCATCTGACTCTCTATGGGCAGCTGCTGGTTGAGCAGGGACAGATAGTACTGCAGCTCCCCGTGGGACGTGATCAGGATTCCCTCTCCCTTGGTGTCGTACTGAGGACGGCCAGCTCGACCAAGCATCTGAAATAAGACACGATTAATCGAGTTATTACTGTTAGTAAAAAGGTATGAATCACTCTTTCCTGCACTCTAGTATCCAGCCACCACAGACTGACCTGTAAAATGTCCAGGGCTCCGAGTTCAGTCCATCTGCCCTTCTCTGGGCTGTACACCTGGGTCCCTTTGATGATGACAGTGTGTGCCGGCAGATTGACACCCCAAGCCAGAGTAGCCGTGGACACCAGAACCTGGATGTGTCGATCAGCAAACAGATCCTCCACCAGCGTACGGTCCACTCTGGTCATACCGGCGTGGTGGATTGCGAAGCCGTAAGGCAGCAAATCCTTCAGCTCCAGGTTCTAGATAAGGAAGGTTCAGGTATAAGCTAATCAAGCACTAAAAGAACTTTGAATCCTGTCATGTACTGCATCTTATTTTGTTGCAGTGATGTTTCAGGTTTAGTTGCGTTCGCTCACCTTGCACTGCTCTGCCTCAGTTCTCAACACTTCAGTGGAGGCTGAACCCTCTCTGAGGAACAGACCCAGTGTGTCCTTCTCCAAACACATGTCTCTTATGGCCCTGGCAGTCTTTCCCGTCTCCTTCCTGGAGTGGACAAACACGAGCACCTGATGGAGAAAAGTGAACGTCAGACGTCTCTCAAATCTGGTTACACATGGACCAACATTTCTTCCTTATAGGAAATAGGTAACTGAATCAGGTCACTTGAGTCAGACGGGACTCACCTGGTTCTTTCCAGCATGCTCCATTATCTTTTCATAGACAATCTCGTTCATGATCTGGAAACGCTTGATGGCCTTCTTCTCTGTGATGCCGACATAAGTCTGCTCCAGGGGCACGGGGCGGAAACTACAGACACGGAGAATGCAGTTATGGAAAGCGTCCTTCTCCAATGTGAACAAAACGTGATTACTTATGCGTTACCCTCTTTGTCATTCTCTAAACGGCATACCTGTTGTCAAAGTAGAAGAGCCCCTTTGCAGGATCCACTCGCAGGCAGGTAGCCACATCCTCGTAGTTGGGCAGTGTGGCACTGAGGCCCAGCAGACGCACATCCTCTTGGGTCAGCTCCACGTTGCGGATGGTCCTTGCCACCAGAGATTCCAGCACGGGTCCACGGTCGTCATGCAGCAGGTGGATTTCATCCTGAACAACACATTCACCTTGTTACCATAACCGTTTCATGTCAAATTATCTGCACATGAAAATACACACGTACTATACTATGTGTGTTTCATGACTTTGGCACTTACAATGATAATGAGCCGCACAAGCTGGGTATAGGTACGCTCTCCACCTTTACGGGTGATGATGTCCCATTTCTCAGGGGTGCAGACGATGATTTGAGTGGCGTTGATCTCCTCTTTGCAGAGCTGGTGATCTCCTGTCAGCTCGGACACTGTGATGCCGTAACTTGCCAAACGCTGGCAAAAGAGAAAAGTAAGTAAATCACTAAAATCACACAGACTGAAACAAACTGATTTATTTCAAATGAACTGTTATATGTAGAGCTGTATATACACAAATCTCTGCAGGACAGGGGTGGGGCTCACCTTACTAAAGCTTCCCACCATCTCCTGTACTAGAGAGCGCATGGGTGCGATGTAGATGATTTTGAAGTCGTCCACATTGATGGTTCCATCCAGGTTTATGTGTTTTCCAATTTCTCTCAGCATTGCCATCAAAGCAACATTGGTCTTACCAGCTCCCTGTGTGCCGTAACGAAGAACACAGTTATACGGGGAAATAAAATCATGAAAAACTGCTACAATGCTTTTGGCCTTACACTTCGCTTACCGTAGGTGCACACACTAACAGGTTCTCATCGGTGTCCATGGCCGTCTTGAACAGCTTGCTCTGAATGCGGTTCAGCGTTTTGAACCCTTCAAATCCAGCCTGTGCATACTTGGGCAACTTCTCAATGGCAACAAGCACCTGATGACAGAGTAATATGACGAATGATGGACATGAACACACCTTTAACACGGCTCATCACTGAAACTTTTGTATTAGTTGACAAGTTTTTCAGAATGAGACCGAGAACCAACAAACCTCATCATCAGAAAAGGCTTTGGGTTTGAGGGCCGGCACGTGGACTTCTTCATAACCTTTGCGCTGTTTGCGGAATGAACCGTCTGGCAGCTGGCAACGCTTGTTGGCCATGAAATGGCTTCCCTGTGTGAAGGTCAGGTCCTCGAGGTCTAGCAACTGTCGAGGGGCCATTGACTGTGGGAGAAGAATGGATAATATAAACAACATGTCAACTTCAGTGTGTATATACAGTAGAGGTGGCAGTGTCACTGAGGCTTTTATGATGTGCAGTTGATCTATGAACAGTTATATTATTTACCTCTCCATGGTCAATGTCCATGGCTTCCATGTCATCAACACGAGACTTCCTCACCCTCTCCCTGCGAGATCGCTCCTCCTAAGAACACAACAACCTGTGAATAACATGTGACAGACAAAACCAATAGATCTTTTTAAAACAATTTCTTAGAAACTTTTATAAGCAAGAGGTCTTACCCGAATAATATCCTCCTTCTCAGTCTCCTGCAGCTGGTAAAGAATCTTTGAAAGTTCCTGATCAGACTCCATCTTTCCTATGATTCGTTCCTTTTCTGCCTCACTCTGAGCGCTTGCCAGCATGGTACAATACTGAACTGTATATCAACAGAAAGAAAGTGATTAAAAACTTCAAAAAGATCCAATAATCTGAAACTTCATGATTCCACACCACTGACTTACTCATGCGACGGTGCTGACGGAGGATCTTGATGAAGTCAAAGGTGTTGAAGCCCAGCAGCAACACCAGCTGGTTCTCACATTCTCTGTCATCGCTGGCAGTCTGAAATACAGAGAGACAATGGGTGAGCTAGTCTGACAAACGTAGAAGCATATGCACAAAACAAAAAGCTCACAGCAGACGAAATGTCAGACATACCTTGAGAATTTCTAAGACTTCATCAGCTTTCTTTTGGGAGACAATGGCATCATCGTAGAAACGGCTGAGCTGACGCTGGAGCCAGAAGGCATCGATGTCTCGGGGGTGTAGATCCTTTTTCTTCACTGTCATCACATCCCCAGTGGCACCAAGCTAAACGAAGAGTGATTTATTAACTTTAAGTGTAAGGTGGTGTACAATAATAACAAAATATATAAACATAATGGCTTAATTCAGCACGAATATTAATTCAGATGTTGCACTTACGTTGGCTGACAGAATGCCGCTCACGACTGCCTCCTCTCCTTCGCTGTCTTCATCCGAGTGTTCGTCTCGTACCTCTCCAAACTGGTCTTCATCCCCCTCCTAAATAACAAGGAAAGAGAAAATCAGGGACAAATTTGGCTTAAAATCTAAGTACGGAGCTACAAATCAGGGATAATTTAAAAGCAGGAAGCAACAAAAAGGGCCTCACCTCCTCATCAGATTCAAACTGGACATTCACACCATACGTTTCATCGATGTTGTCATCTGTAAATATAGTAGATATAATCCGCAATCAAAAGAATATCTTCATTTAAAACTGACCGTTGATGTGAGACTGTAAATAAATACTGTACTTTTATATTACAAATAGTAAACAATACTACATAGTTATTTCCAGTGCACGTACCCATATTCTGTAAGTCCTTGTCTCCTCCGTAATCAGTGATCTTCTTGCCCAAATTAACCAACACATGGTAGCGTGTGTCATCAGCAGGTCCAAGAAGCTGCTCTACTTCACGCCGCCTTTCCTTATCCCTCATTTTATCGTTCTTCAACACAGCTAAAACTTCATCAGCTGCTCCACACAGAATATCACGCGGCTGCAAAGACATGTAATAACCAGGTCAATAAAAAGCTTCATGTGTTGGCTATTAATGAAAAATAGCGTTTTAAAGTTTTCTGACCTGATCTCCCAAAGCCGCGTGGATGAAGCTAAGCAACACTTCATAGGTCTCTCTGGTTTCTTTGGTTTTAGGCTTGTACACGATGCCCACCATTTCATCAATGCCTTCAGACAGAAGAGTAAAACCCTTCATTTTGTTGATATCGTGCCTGTCCTCGTCTCTTTTTCGCCTCCTGTATAGACAGAACAACAGATGAAAGGGATTCATTGTAGTGTCACTTAAAGAACACAGAAACAGCACGGCTGAGGTGTATAACATGGATCACATAATAAATGCTTTACCCATCTTAAAGCCCATAGGATAACAGTTTTTTTTTTTACTACCTTGCAGGAAACTACTGATTTCAGTTCATATAAGGTTGGATGGTTGGATGAATATGAAGTGTGTTTTAAGGTGAGTTAACGGGCAATTAAGCTGGTCTTAGTTCGGTAAAAGAGAAAAACTTGAATTCAGAGCTGTTTTTATATATTTTCTTTTCCTTTCTTGACACTTTGAGAGTGTATTGTGTTTATTAAAGCTATGAGCACTTCTTGCATGCAGCATACTTGTTAAAGTTGATACCTGACAGACATGAACAGAGACCAATAAACATGTACTTAGTAAATTATGCTTTTTATGATGCTGATGTCTTCATGTTTACATTTTTATGTGCTGTCATGTATGGTTGTTGATGTTCTTTTGACACTGCATATGATCTTCGTGCAAAGCAAATTCCCCTAATTCTTTTCATTCATTCATTAATAGTCTAACAGAGTTCCCACTCTTTTGAAGAAAGGATTTTGCAGGAGTTTTTCTTAACAATTCAG
>NW_023339718.1:2633370-2636618 GCF_004916995.1 Morone saxatilis
TTTCAAAATTCAAAAAAAAAAGCTTTTCTTTTTTTGGGGGAAAAAGGAAACCCAAATTGGCAAAAATTTTTCATCGGTAGGAAAAAAACGGCTGAAAAAAGCTACGGCTGAAAAAAAGGCCCAGAAAGGGCAATCGGATTGGTTTCTCGGGGTGTTTTTTTAAAGAATCCTTTTTTCTTCCCACTGTCATTTTTCACATTCCCCCCAGTTTTTGGCACCAAAAAAAAAAAAAAAGGGCTTTTTAAACGAAAAAAGGAGTTTTGATTTTATTTTAAAAAAACTTTTAAAAAAGTTTTGGTAAAAAAGGTTTTGGTGTTTAAACAAAAATTTTAATTTTTAAAACAAAAAAAAAAAAAAAAATATATAAACAATTTTAAAAAATGGGCTTTAATTTCAGGCAACGAATATTTAATTTTCAAAGATGTTTGGGCAACTTTTAACCGTTGGCTTTTGAACAGAAATGCCGGCTCACGACTTTTGGGCCTCCCTCTCCTTTCGCTTTGGTTCTATCAAATTTTTTTTCCGAAGTGGTTCCGTTTCTCGTTTTACCTCCCTCCAAAAAACTTTGGTTCTTTTTTCAATCCCCCTTCCTAAAAATAAAACAAAAGGAAAATAGAAAATCTTTTTCAGGGGGAACAAAAAAAATTTGGCTTTAAAAAAAAAATCTAAAGTTACGGAGCTTAACAAAAAAATTCAAAAGGGGATAAAAATTTAAAAAAAAAAGCCAGGGAAAAGCAAAAAACAAAAAAAAAAAAAAAGGGGGCCTCCCCACCTCCTCATTTCAGATTTCAAAAAAAAAAACTGGGGGACAATTCACAACCATTACGGTTTTTTCAAAATCGATTGTTTTTGTCAAAAAATTCTGTAAAAAAATATAAAGTTAGAATAATTAAATCCGCAAAAAAAATCAAAAAAAAAAAAAGAATTTTAAAATTCTTTTCAATTTTTAAAAAAAAAAAAACTGGGGGACCGGGTTTGAATGTTGGAGGGAAACCTGGTAAAAAAAAAAAAAATTAAAAATAAACTGTACTTTTTAAAATATTAAAAACAAAAAAAAATAGTAAAAAAAAAAAAAAACAAAATAACTTACATAGTTAAAATTTCCAAAAGTTGGGCACGTTTTAAACCCCATTTAAATTTTTTCTGTAAAAAGTCCTTTGGTTTCTCCTTCCCGAAAAAATCAAGGTTGATCTTTCTGCCCAAAAAAAATTTTAAAAAAAAAACCAAAAAAAAAAAAAACAAACCAAAAATGTTAGGCGTGTTTTTTTTGTCCAAATCAAAAAAAAAAGCAAGGTCCAAAAAAGAAGCTTGCTCCTACTTCAACGTTCCGCCTTTTTTTTTTCCTTATCCCCTCAAATTTTTTTATCGTTCTTTTCAAAAAACCCCACAGCTTTAAAAAAAAAAAAAAAAAACCTTCATCCAAAAGGCTGCTCCACAAACAGAAATATTTTTTTTTTCACGCGGCTGCAAAAAAAAAAAGGACAATGTAAAAAACCAAGGGTTCAAATAAAAAAAAAAAAAAAGCTTTCATTTGTTGTTTAGCTATTAAAAATGGAAAAAATTTTTTAGCGTTTTTTTTTAAAAAAAAGTTTTTTCTTTTGGGACCTGATCTTCCCAAAAAGCCGCGTGGATTTGAAAAGCTAAAGCAAAACCAAACTTTTTTCATTAAAGGGTCTCTTCTTCTTGGTTTTCTTTGGTTTTTTAGTTGCTTGTTAAACCACGATTTGCCCAAACCATTTCAAATTAAAAATTTGCCTTTCCAGGGACAGAAAGAAAGTTAAAAAAAAAAAAAAACCCTTCATTTTGTTTTGATTTATCTGGGTTTGCCTGGTCCTTCGTCTCTTTTTCGCTTTTCCTTGTTAATTAAAAGACAAGAACAAAAAAACAAAGATTGAAAGGGGGATTTCCATTGCCTAGTGTCACTTAAAGAACACAGAAACAGCACGGCTGGGAGCGTGCTATAAACATGGCATCAACATAATAAATGCTTTACCATTCTTAAAGCCCCATTAGGCATAACAGTTTTTTTTTTACTACCTTGCCAGGAAACTACTGCATTTCAGTTCATATAAGCGTTTGGGGGATGGTTGCCGCATGAATATGAAGTAGCTGTTTTAAGGTGAGTTAACGCGGCAATTAAGCTGGTCTTAGTTCGGTAAAAGCGAGAAAAACTTTGGAATTTCAGAAGCCTGTTTTATATATTTTCTTTTCCTTTCTTGACACTTGCAGGAGTGTATTGTGTTTATTAAAGCTATGAGCCACTTCTTGCAGCAGCATACTTTGTTAAAGTTGATACCGGACAGACATGAACAGAGCACCAATAAAACAATGTACTTTATTAAATTATGCCTTTTTATGATGCTGATGTCTTCATGTTTACATTTTTATGTGCTGTCATGTATGCGGTGTTGCATGTTCTTTTTACACTGCATTATGATCTTCGCTGCAAATTCAAATTCCCTAATTCTTTCATTCATTCATTAATAGTCTAACAGAGCTTCCACTCTTTTGAAAGAAAGGGATTTTGCAGGAGTTTTTCTTAACAATTCAGGACAGCAGTCGCTCATAAACAGTCCTACAATTTATGAGTGGCGCCGATCATTGACCTTTAATAAAGTCAACAACTTTGAACAGCTAGATGATCAGCCATTTAAAATCCCAAATTGGTTGACCTCTAGTCGTGTTTCAAACAAACGAGAGAGGGGCTTAAATAAAATAAACAGTTTTCAGGACAACTAAGATTCCAGGATATCTTCTCATTTTAATCAATTTCCAGGTCTTTCCATGACCTAAAAACTAGTGTCTAAATTTCCAGATTTTCCAGGACGCGTGGGAACCCTGTCTAAATTAAATAAAGCTTGTACAAACATCAATATGTTGCTTTCACTTGATAAACACAATAAACTCTGTCGTTGACAGCACTGACTTGTCTCGTCTCTCCTCCAGCTTCTGAGGTTTGGTCCTCTGAGACTTGTCACCCATCTTGGTCCCCTCCAGCTTCCCCACCAGGGACAGCACCTCTCCGGTGGGCTCATCTCTCCGTGTGCGGTCGATCAGAGATCGATCAGCTTGTAACACCAAGTTGGAGTTCTAGAAATTCAACACAAACACATTGCGACCACAGTCAGTACAACCAGTGTGCACAGCATGAATTAAAAACACAGCTATGAACTTTACTCTTGTACATAGAGTTTTATTATTTCCCTACTCTTACTGGTTTTATCCTGTTTTTTCTCTTTCCACTTTGC
>NW_023339718.1:2636734-2637784 GCF_004916995.1 Morone saxatilis
GTTTTCTACACTCAACATCTGTAACTATTAAAACAAAATACTTATTTGGTACTCTGAGCGTAGCTGCTAGAAAAGCAATTACAAAGAAATGACTTAAGCCAAATGGCCTATCTATAGAGGAATGGTATGACATTATTTATGAAATCTATGTAATGGAAAGAATTACCTTTGATTTGATTTGATTTGAGGAAATTTGGGAAAAGTGGAAAATGTATATTGCTCCCAAACGCCCTTCTTTTGTTTAACTGTTTGTAATTTTAGTTTCTTCTTAGTTTTTTTTTGCCATTTTGAAACACCCCATGTTGTGTTCATATATATTTGTATATTTAAACACAAAACAGTAAAGATGAATCTCTGTATACTTCTATCAAACTATGTGGAAGGTGCTCATATGTGATTCTAAATAAAGAGAAAAAACACAGGTAGTCAGCTCGATAACGTAAAATAACGTATTAAAAGCTGGTATATCCATACATAACCTACTATGTGTTGGTGTTTTATAAGTTTATCTACAAACATACTCACCGCTTTGTACTCGTACTGCAGGCTACGGGCTGTAACATCCGCCATGGTGCGGCTTTAGTCTTTTAGCTTTTTACCGCACTTTTACTCAACGTGAACCGACCCAAGCTCACTCAAAACATCCGCAGACTTCACTTCACTCCGGCCTTTCTTTATGGAGACAACGGGAGCATCGGTGCAGGTGTTTAGATGTGCAGCATGAGGTTGTTTGTCCCCGAGTTTCACAGAATAAAAGTGCGTCTGCTGTGCGTTACAAAGGCAGCGCTAACACGAGCGGACAACAAGCCGAGAGTTTCCGCTTCTGGCGTCAAAGGTTACAGCCAGAGTGGAAAACAAGCAGCGCCCCCTGTAGGTTGCGTTTATTTCACAGAAGACAAAAAGCAGAGGGGAAGAAAGACTCAACAAGTTGTTTTTTTATTATTAGTTAGTGCCTTTTTATTTCATATTCATTAGTCTGACACTTTATTCTTTATTCTTTATTGAATGCAGGTAAGATTGTGGCCGGTCACAAACTCTTTGAGATACTTC
>NW_023339718.1:2637809-2642088 GCF_004916995.1 Morone saxatilis
GAGATACTTCCCTCTGGCCAGGAGGGCCTGCGGACCATCAGGACTTCCTCTCTAAAACCTCTTAGCCATAAAAACAGGTTTCTTCCTGTCTGCAGCTGCCTCCTTTAACAAGGCCCCACTGTCACTGACTCTTATACCACCCTGTATTATTAAAGTATGCATTACATTAATACACCCACGTTCTTCTGCCCACAGCTTTCTCTTCTTATCTTTCTTATCTTTATCTATTTATATCTTGAAAGTACTTTATTTTCTGGTGTGATTTTTGGTGTGATTGTGAATTAATTGTATATTTGTATATTTTATTTGTGTATGTAGATATTTATATGCACCAACTGCATCAGGTCTACTATATCCTCGTAGCGTAAAAACCTACTTGGCAATAAACAAAATTCTGATTCTATTCTGAATCCCAATTAGCTTCCAGTAAGATTCAGCTGTGCTAGGACTTTGCTTGGCGACCGGAGGGTCGCCCGGTTCAAGCTCCACCAGCCCACAATAATATATAATCGGGAGTGCTGGACAGGTAGACTGAGAGGTGCCAGTTCCACACTCCGGTGCATCTGCTGAGAGGCCTTGAGCACAAGCAACCTACCCCAAACTAGTATGGGGCGCTGGGGTAACTGATAGGCAACCATCACTCCAAACATCTCTTCCCCTGTTGGCATGTTAACCACATATGTGCATGAAGCTGTGCATTTCAACCTGTGTGTGTGAATTTAAAAAGTGAGAAAAAACAAATTTACCCTAGGGATCAATTAAAGTAAATCTATATCTAAAAGACAAAAAAAAGGTTATTTTAGGACACACAGAACACGAATAACAATATAAAAACAATCAACACATTTAAAATCACATAGCTATTCACATTTCTTATATGCTTTTTATATTGCTTTTTTACAAGGTGGAAACTCAAATCATATTATGTCTAGGTTTATAAGCGTCCATAAAGTGGTTGCTAGTCCACCTGGGGTCCAAACAAAAACAATAACAATCCAGAATTTAAAATCAAACAGGATAAAAAGCTAGGTATTGACAGTGAAATGATTCTTAAAAAACAATTAACAAAGTAGCCAACAATGTAAACAAAAACAAACACACAACACCAAAACAATAAATATACTGTAAACAACCAAAAAGATTCCCGAAATAGTAAAATAATATATCTATGTAAGATTCATTCACTTTTTAAAAGAGTATATGCTTTTATATTCCAGGAAGAAGAACTATTCCTGTACAACTCTTCATTTATTTAAGTATTTGGCCATATTGTACATATTGTCTCTATTTTTATCTTTGTTTATAATGTTCTATGTTTAATTGTTATACACCAACTTACCAAGGAACATTTCTTGTATTTGAATATATATATATATAATATACAATGAAAGCAACTATTAAGTGCAAACATAAAAAAAAAAACCTCAATTGGCTTTTGATTCTTGGCTGAATCCAGCTTTTTATAATTAGCAGGGGCGGATCTAAAGAAATATTAATGGTGGCATGGAGACTTTAAGGGGGAGGCAGAAATATATGCTGATTTAACTGAAAACGATCACATATATCAATAGTTGCTTGCCCTGAAATTAAGATATTTTAACAACAAAAAAACATATAGTGGCACATTAGTGAAGCATAGAAAAGAAATATTTAAAGGTGGCATTAGCAATACAATGTTTTATCTTCAGACATTCTTCCAAATACAAGTCTCATTTCATTGAATTTGAGCCAATCACTCAGTCTAACATGTGGCCATAACAGATCATTAAATAATTTCCATTTTTTGAACACATTATTTTTAAACTTAATCTAAATTAATGTGTTAAATTTCACAGCATTTGACACCAAACTGGGGTGGCCAGACATTTTTTAGCCACCTCCCTAGATCTGCCTCTGTAAGATAAGGCTTATCAAACCCCAAATAATGAACTCTCTCAGGACAACTACATTGTGAATGTGATGGTTGGTTGTCACAGCTACAGTCTCTGTGATACCACATCCCAAATTCAATATTTTAAAAAGTGAGACAATTTTTTTTTCTATTTAGGTATGATGTTGTTATTCTGTGTACAATGTCATACCACACATAAATTGTTTTTATAGGAACAAATATACATTTAATTATACTTTACATTCATTCATTCTGAAAAGAAATATAATTAGAAGTGTAACTAATTACTGTTGGCAGGGAGTAATAAGTAAAGTTATAAAATAATAAACATTTTTTGAGTAACTAGCCCAACACTGTCCAAAAGTGAAGGACAAATTCTCCATTTGTGTGTATACACACTTTATATGTAAGTATGTGTCTCAGTATGTATACAGAGTTGTTTTGCTTGGATGTCCATGGGTGCTTTGTACATGTATGGTAACTGGACTGCACTTATAGTATTCACACACAGATGGCAGCAAAGAGAGCAATTTGAAATCCAGTTTCTTGCTCAAGGGTACTTTAGTACAGGAGGAGCCGGTGACCCACTCCGTCTCCTGGGTCACAGCTGCCCCCATAACTGTGCAAATGCTTCCTGTGTATGTGAGTGTTCATTATGCATGGATGTGAAAGTGATTAAATAAGTGTGTGCTTTGTATGTGTATATGTGTAAGCGCTGAAGAGTAGAGGAGGAAGAGGTCGTTAACGTGGGTGTGACGGTTTTCTTGAGAGAGATGTTTGTATTTACTGTCTGCAGCCTCATATAACTTCCAACCTCTCTGCACATCTGGCAACAACATCTGTCATTTCTCGCCAGTCAGAATCTCTGATGTTTCACGTCTACTGAGCCAGCTTTTTTTCACCTCAGTCACACCCAACGACAGACAGGGAGAGAGAGAGAGGGTGACACCGATAAATGGGCTGCACACATCAGTGAAACAAATTATAGGGTGATGTTCGCGTGGGGGGCGAGAGATTACTGACACTGTGTGTAAAAACATGTGATTCAGGATGCCTGCAGTTTTTCCAGGTCATATTTGGAGTGTGTTGATCCTCCTCTCATCTGTCACTGCATTAGTTATGAAGTCCTCTCTGGCTCACTGGCTGGATTTAGACGGCTCGGTAGAAACTTTGAGTTTGAACACTTAAAGGATCTGATGTTTTTCTCTCACCCAGTATGCCTTTTGTGTAATTACTCCATTGTACTTCAGACTTGTGTCCAGACAATGTGATCTCTGTCAGAGGAACACCACATGAGCCCACCTCAGCTGTCTGAGCAGCTGTTGCTGTGACGCCATCTGTGAACTCACTCTGCCCAGGAACCCCCAACAGGATTGTGAGAAAACACATTGTTTCTGAAACACACACACAATATGTGTCCTGCATGTACAGCGATCAGTGATTCCCAACCTTGGCAGAGCTTCTCGGGGCCGCAAGGACTACTTGGTTTTATATTCAGTAGGCCTATGTCTCAGAAATGGTTATTTTTAAAGATTAGATTATTATTTAAGATATTAACAGAATAAGAGCATAGTGAAGACGTGAGCACAAGCTATATTCACAGAGCTTTTACTCTGTCAAACAGCCTTGTCTGTCAAGTTAATAGAACAATGTGAAGAAAAACTGAATGTCAAAAAAGCCAATGAAGTATATGTAGTTATTAAAAATACAAAAAGAACATTATACAGACAGAGAATTTTTTAAAAGTTTATAATAAAAAAAATCAGGAAAACTCATCTCTGACGCAAAATTCACAGGAAATAATCATTCAAACTGCTCGTTTTACACAAACTTCCTGCAGTTATTGCGTTCACTATTTGGGTTCATTGTAAATATCCATAAAATATGTCACTTAATCAGTTTACACATTGATAGAAAACGGGTCTCTTTAAGAAAAAAGGTTGGGGCGCCCCTGGCCTAGATAGAGTGGAACAGGATCGCTTTCTTCCAGGGTGCGGGGGATTAATACTTCCTGTGTGACCCAGACGAGGTTTGGACAAGATTCTCTGGAGCGAGGTTTACAGCCTGTGCTGCCAGCGCTCAGTATTAACATGAGGATGCTAAAGAGGCCGGGTTAGCCAGGGTAAGGTGTTACAGGGTAATGTGTACCCTGGCATGTAGCCCGTACACTATTCTTGTCCTGACTGAAATTAGTTCACTCATAACTGTCTTGTGCTGATTCATCACTTACTTTATATACCTAAAAATGGGGAATGTTTTAGTTATACTATTATTTCATTGGCTAAAAGTTACTCCAATGAGAGATTGTGTAAGTATGGCTATTCTCTTCTCTCTCACACTCTTCTGTGTTAATCTACTAAATCTACATTTAAGATATAGAATAACTAG
>NW_023339718.1:2642188-2646585 GCF_004916995.1 Morone saxatilis
GTGGGGTGGGGTGGGGTGGGGGGGATCCTTTACCCATTATGTCCATTGAAAATGTTTAGATTCAGTGAAACGTGGAGTTATTCGTTTGTCCCTGTCTAGCGTGATACCTCCAGCCATAATGGAACAGCCTTATCACAATCAAACCGATCAAAGTCAACACAGACATGCTGATCAGAGGGTCACTGAGGCTGACTATCAAGATGATCCATTGTTCTGCTGGGGTCAAAGCTGATGAAAACAAAAAAGTAAAAGGGAAGACAACAAAGCTTAACACAGCAGCTGTGAGGTAGGTAAAGCTAGGAAAGACAGAGACAAGGTAACAAAGCCCCTTGTGCATGGTGGGGGACAGTTGTACGGTTCTCCAAACGCTGACTGACTCCAGTACCAATGGAGCACAGAACAAGAAGTTCAAAAAGGTTAAGGGACACAACTCTGTTACACTGTGTAGTCTGAATGTTTTAAAAGACCCGCCAGTGTCTGACACTGGACAGGGCCTGAGTAAAATGGTTGTCTACGGTTTGGCACAAAATGGCGCCTGGTTTTGGGGGTGAGAGGAGCACAGCGTATCCTGGACAGTTAGCCTGGGCTGCTTTTAATAAGACAATACATATTCTTAGAAAAAAAAAAAAGAAGGACTGAACAGCGGCAAAGTCACACCACAGAAAATAGGATAAAACAAACTAATGAATTAATCAAAAAAAAGGAGAAAAGTGATCATTCATGCATCTCCCTCAGACAGGATCTTTTTTTATCTTCTTTTTTTTCCCTCCATCATTTTTCTTGAGGTTGTTATTTTGTAAATCAAGTCCTTTTAATCCTCACTTAGCCACTCATGCCAGTGCTCATTTCAAAAGGTTCACACTCATACTCCAGTCTTTGTCAAAGTTGTTGTCATCGTTGCCGCCGCCGCCGCCGCTGCTATTGTTGTTGTTGTTGTTGTTGTTATTTTGTCACATCTATATTCTCTGGATCTTGTCGGCCACCACCACGGGGTTCTCCTTACGGATCTTGGCGGCAGCCTCGGCTTTGTAATCATAGGGACAGTTGTGCTTGTCGGAATATCGGTGGATGCCACAGAACAGGTTGCCACAGCGACAGTCAAACCCTGAAAGCATAAAAGGGTCAGAGGTCAGAGCTAGAACACGAGAGGGGGAAAGAAAGAACCCTTTGTCTTTCCACAGAGGACCAGTAAAACAACTTGTGTCGCCCCCTTTGTGCTCTGTGCTCCAATAACTGTTGAGCAAACCTCGGTCAACTGTTCTCAGATATGTGCCATGTTGAAAAGACAACCAAATTCTGAAGATGGTTAAAAAGATAAAAGCGACAACTGTTATTGGAGCACAGAGCAAAAAGGGGGCGGGACTTAGGAAGGGTCACAACCTGAATCACTGACAGGAATAATTTGCTTCAGATGCCCCTTCGTGTACCCCGCCCTGCTCACCTGTAAGGCCCACCCTTTTGCGGCACATGAAGCACCTATTCTTCTTGGGTTTGGGGGTGTCACCCTTGCTATCTTCACTGCTGGAAGAAGCTACAGGAGTAGGGCTAGAAGCAGCAGGCTGGTTTACAACTGGAAAGAAAACAGAAACACATTAGTCATGCTAGGTTTAATTAGCCATTATCTGATTTACAAGATCATTTGGATTAATGAGTTCGGTTCATAGTTCTAGAAGACACGCAAACAACTCTTGCAACTGAAATTGTGTACTTTTGTCCCAAATAATAGTAATTAGTATGTTCCTTATCTCTAAATTGCTCCTGTTGTTTTTGGCAGAAAATAGCGCTCTACTCTGAGAAAGCCTCTGGCAGGCAGCACCGAATCTGAGAATGCCCTCCGGTGTAGAGGTATTTTTAAACAGGTTTATTTTTAGACCTCCTCTCTCTCTCTCTCTCTCTCTCTCTCTCTTTTTCTTGGAGGCTGTAAGTAAAACCAACAGTTGGGTTTAGGGTACGCCGCGAAGCATCAAAAATAAACTGTGGCTACGGTGGGTCCTACAAGGCGATGTTTGCCTTAAAAGAAAGTGTATGTGCGCGGTCACCTGCATGTCCCAAATGCTCGTGCTTACGTCTGTTACTACACGTGTGTTTATGTGGCGTCTGTGGGTTTTTTACCAGGCTCTAGGGGTTCTGGTTTGTCCTCTCTCGAGATGCTCATCTCTGTCATTTGCTGAGTCACAGGAAGAGATCCTTGAATATTTCTGAAGGTTAAATAAAAATAAAAAAAGGGAGCAGTCAGCCAGCAAGTTCACACATTCTCCAATTTTAAAAAGAAAGCCCACCAACTATCTCGTCAACTGTCAAACACGACCAATACTGACCTAGACATGTCTGGCGAGGAGGCAGGGGAGGCATCAACCTTAGCTAGACTTGCTTCTAGTCTCTGGATGGCCGAGGCCTCTGAGGTAGGACTAGCAGCTGAGCCTGGATGAGAACAGAGTGAATTTAATTAGACAAAACTCAAACAGAAACAAAAACAATCATAGGTGAATTCAGTGAAAAACACTCTTGTGCATTACCAACTAATTATTCATTTAAAAGCTCTTCAGACTTGATAGAAGTTATGAGGCCAGGTTTCCTTCACAAAGCTGTATTTATCTTTCTTTGCTTTTTTCTAATGTGTTTGGTCTTGTTTGAAACAGCTTCAAAAAAAAAAAAAAAAAGGCCACCGGTGTCACATTGTGGGAGAAACTTCAGTGTTTGACCTTAGAAATGTCTGAAGGAGTAAAAACACCCACATAACCTTGAACACTATAATGAAGAAAACAGCTGCCTTTCATTACAGAGTGGAAAAACAGAGACGAGGGGGGGGCAGGGAGGGAAAGAAAGAGAGCTGGGAAAACACACCTGGCCTACAACTGGTGTCTAAACTTCCTGTAGCCCCTCCTTATCTCTAGCTGTAAATGTATAGGGTGAGGTACGTCCATATGTTTACATTATGAACGTCTGAAATCAATGTGGACTGCAGTGTTGGTTCCACTCTTTCTGAAAAGACAGAATCTGTTGTTAAAGTCTTTTTGTGTGTGTGTGTGTGAGAACCGACTTACCCATAGGGCTGTGGGGGCTCATGCGGTCGCTGCTCTGCTGCCGTGTCAGGTGTTCCTTGTAGCATACGGAGCACATACCGTTGGTTCTCGGGTTGCCGTAGAAGCCGCAGCCGGTGGCACAAAGCATGGGCACCGGGCTCTGGTTCGTCTCTTGGGCCATTGCTAACAGAACGAGAGAGAGAGAGAGAGAGAGGTTTGGTTATTAGACAGCACCAGAGGAAGAGAAAGACACCAGTTAGTGTGAAATACAGCAGTGTTTTCCCACCGGAGGACACATTTCCCTGTAAAAAAAGACGCCGCTGTCCACATGAAGTGATCGGGGCGGACAGATAACAGGAGCGATATTATGAAAATGTTTTGAGAATAACATGCCCCGTCTGTTCAGACTCGACCTTTAGCCTGAATACAGTAATGACCGTTTCTCCACAGGAAGTCCGGAGAACAAACAACAACTCACTGTTCTGTTCAGCACCTTGGCAGAAGCTGGACTCTGTTCTGTCCCCACAGCTTTATTCACTGTTGTTATCCCCCTTTTCCTCCCTCTATCTCCCCCCCCTCACAAACCCCCTCTTTTCACAGCTTCTGAGGAACAGTTGGTTTCGTTCTCCAGAACATTTGACCCACGATCTCATTTTCACATCAGCTTCAGAGAGAAAACACTTGACAAACGGTGCCCCGAGGCAACTAGCGCACCACTATTGTGTGTCATGATTATCATATGACTAAAAGAAATGACTCTTCAGGACGACTAACGCTACCTCCTCGGCCCATTTACTTCCTCCTGACAGAGAAAAGACGAAGCTCTGACTCACCAGCTCGTATCTCGGCCGCAAAAAGGAACAAAAAAAAAAAAACACAGACGGTAAAATAATATCCTGTTCTCACTAAAAGGACGAGATAACGAAAGACAAAGTAGGCCCCCTTCCTCCTTGCCTCACGAGGCGTTTCAAAACGTCCCGAGTCACTTTGCTCCACGCACACGCCCATCAACAAAGCATGTATGTGCGTAACTTGGCCGAACGTGCAGCCCTATGACGTCGCCGCCCACGCTCTGCTGCAATGCAATACAACAAGACGATGAATGAACAAACAAGACCTGCAGGAAGTCTTCGGTTAGTTGTGTAAGAAGCATCCTGACCTGCTCGTTCAGGGATCAGCACGTCTCCCCTAACACGGCAGCAGCACCGCGTCCCTCCTGTAAACAGCCTCTGGGCCTTTTGTGCTGTAACACGGCAGCTGCTCGGCGTGAAGCTCCTACATATTCTGGTCACCACACAAACAGTTGTTTCAGGTCGTCCCGTCGGTTCACTCGAGGTGGCCGAACAAGTGCTAAACAGGCCTCTTCTCTGTCTG
>NW_023339718.1:2646685-2648491 GCF_004916995.1 Morone saxatilis
CTTTTAATACCTAGTAAGATGTCGACTTTATTTACTTGATTTAATTTCTTATTTTGATTGCTTTTTATTGCGTGGCTGTTATTCTTGCTCATGTTTTATGTCTTTTCATTTTATTGTTGTAATTTTGCACCTCATGTGAGCGGTTATGTCTTTTATTTATTCTCCTGTACAGCACTTTGGTTCTTTTAAAAGTGCTTAACAAATAAAAGCTGGATTGGATATTAAATGTAGACCCCCACCCCCACCTCTGAACCCTCCCCCTCCTCCCTTTCTCTAAACCCAGCGTGTTATCACTGTCGTGTCAACAAAGGGTTTCCTTGGAAAAGCCCACAAAGACCTTGTCTCCCTTTACGCGTCACATGTTCAGCTGCTGAGAAACACCAGCCAGAGGTTGGTAACTCCCATGTGGCTCCAGAGGAATGTTTCTGCACACGTGATCAGTCAGTGTCTTTCTCTTTAAAACCAGAAACACCGGTTTATAATGTAGACTGCTAAACTGGGACCTACAAGGTCTCTGAGCAGCTCATCAGTAGGAATATTAAGACAAAAGACGACGTCACATCTGACAACAAGAACAACAAATAAAGACACAAACAAAAGGGCTTGAAGAGAGGCCCGTGGCAGCTTACAGATTAACCGTGACTGCTGACTTTCTGACACAAAGGAACAACGGACGACGTGGCTCAGCTGTCACATTTGGGACCAGCTGTCAGACAAACAGCAGGCACGTTAACCTGAACCTGTACCGAGACCCACCAACGAGACGAGGAGCGAGAGCGCAGCATAATGAAATGAATAAATGTACTCTTTAAAATCTGCAGCAGCTTTCAACCGGACACTAATCCGCACCTTTAAATGTTTTATGATCAAAAAGGAGGTCGTTTGGAGAGAAAAAGACGACTGTTCGTTAAATAAAACCGGTATTCATGTGTTTTAATCATACATACACCTCCATTAATTCATCCATTAACTACATTACTGCTTGTGAGGGGAGAAAACAAATACCTGTGCCTCGTCTTGTTCCAATTAGCAGCTGAAATGTTCTTAAAACACGCTCGATGTGCTGTAAAACACTACACATCCGACAGGGCAAGTCAGGGGGTTTCCAGCACAGGGCAGATCACCAGTCAGTCATTCACCACCAACTTCCTTTCACCAAAAAACACCCTCACAGCAAACCTGACGTCTGACTTCTAAACCGCGTGGTTTGAGGTGGTTTCTAAGCGAAGTGGAACAACTTAAAGTCGGTCATCTGAAGATCATGTGTGTTCAAATCTGTAGCAGAACCAAAAAAACAAGAAGGGGGGGGAGAAAGCTGGTGTATCAGTCGCAGGCTTAGCTCGTATTTCAGGGCCCTGCTGGGGCTGAAAACTACTGAGTCACACTGGAGGACAGAACAGGAAAAAGCCCAGTTTGGTTCTGTAACAAGCAGCAGAACGATTCTCTTTGGAGATTAAAACAAAAAGGGGACTCGGTGCTTGCAGATAATCACAGGAGGTGCGCAGGAAGGGAACTGGTGTTTTCTGAAATAACCCAGTCTAGACAGTGTGGTCTCTGCTCCCTTTGTTTCTTCCTTTGTCTACAATCTCTCTGCTTCCTGTTTTCTAGCTCTTCTTCCTCGCCCTCGTTTTCACTTCATAACCATTTTATCTACGCATTTTTTTTTTAAATTCGTTTTTTTTGTGTGTGCACACAACCAAGATTATATAATCACTCTTAAGTACTTAAGAAAACGACTTGCTGGTTGCCACACAGCTTCCTAACATCTTTGTTTTCTCCCTAATGCAGAAACTACAGCATTTTTAA
>NW_023339718.1:2648514-2657739 GCF_004916995.1 Morone saxatilis
AACAAAAGCTTTGTAGTCATTTGAGTGCATTTCTCTCGCTCTAACCTTACTTGCCTATTCGGCTTATGAATTTTCTATTTCTAGACAGGAATTAGCTGGCTTTGCTGCCCCCCCATCCCCCAGCTCGGGGCAAAAAACAGCACCCATGGCAGCAGATATCTCCCTCCCTTGTTTTCTCCTCCTGAAACCAGACGGAGTCACGTTTTTTTTTTTTTTTCTTTAAAAACAGGGGAGCTTGTGAAGGGAAGGAGACGGAGTGGTGTTGACAACTTAAACGAGCAAATAGGCTGAAGAAAAATGGTGGTGAGGGAGGAAGAGGAGGAGGAGGAGGAAGGTGGGGGAGTCTTGTTTACCACACAATACCCTCTCTCTCTCTCTCTCTCTCTCTCTCTCACACACTCACACACACTCTCAACAACAACACACACAACACACACCACACACACACACACACACACACACACCTGACCTTTCAATCCACCGCTAAAGGTCGCCATGACCGACCATCAGCTTTGTTTTTTTTAAGTCAACAAACAACCCCCCTCCTTCTTTTTCGTTGTTTACCTCGGTCAGGTGAGCTCACTTCAAAAGGCATCCTTGTTAAGAAAAAAAAGAGCAATAATCCAAGATCATCACCTGCTGAAAATCGATGAAGTTTTCTCGCGAGACGACAGGAAAAGTGGCCGTTTTTGTTTTTTGTTTTTTTTTGTGTGTTATAATTATTTTTTATATCCCTCGAAAACGAAAAAAAGGTCGTTTTGTTTCTTCAGGTCCTCCCCAACGATAGCGTCCTTTTTATTGTGTCTTTCAGTTGTTTGCTGTGTCCCTTCGGTGTCAGACAGCCTCTTTTTCTTTCAGGTGTTGCTAGTTGGTTTTAATTCTTCCCTTCCTCGCCCTCCTACCTCTCTTTCTTTCTCTCTCTCTCTCTCTTTCTCTCCGTCTCCCGTTTCTTCTGGATGGATGTTTGTTTCCTTCTTTAGTAAGAGGAGTGGCGGGTGACGTCACGGGGAGAAAAGCGTGTCGCCATTGGCTGCGGCCTGCCAGAGACGGCGCATGCGCGTTGCGGGCGTTCGTCATCCTCCTACAAGGCCACGAATCTTTGTATTGAGTAATCCGCCTAAAATGAATGGACAAATGAGTAGTGCTGACATGACGTGACACAGTTATTGTTTTTTTTAATTAATAAATGTATGATTAAGAGGTTAATCACGTGGGAAAGTCTCTTATTTGTACAATATTTTCTTATCTGGGGACTATTTTGTTGGGGAAAACAGCCTCGCCCCTCCTGCCACCTAGACAGATGATATCTGTCAAGGAGGAACAAAAACAAGTGTAGATTTATGACTTGAAAGACATGCTAGCCTGTTTGTTATGGGAGAGCACACACACACACACATACAAACAAACACTTGTGTTGACATTGAGAGTGTAAACATGTTTTCTGGGAGGTAACAACAGTCAAGCAGTAGGGGTGGGTGATACCACGAGATTCAAGTTATACCAGGACTAGGATCACAGTGACTTATATTTGTTGTAATAAAAGAGGGTTAAAGGAATATGATATATCTACAAGGGTGGCATAAAAAATGCCTTGTCACCCCAGTTTGGTGTCCAATTCTGTCCAATTTAACACACTAATTTACATGAATTACACAAAAGGCTTAAATTCATTTCATTTGGAAAAATGTCTGAAGATTTGGAAGTAAAACAATTTATTGATTTCTACCTGTGATAAAATCAGCTTCTGTCGACCTTTAAAGGCCCTATGCCACCCCATGATCTCTAGATCCACCCCTGCTTCTGAATACTGTTTTGTGATTTTCCATGCATCCATAAATATAAGGCATTTCTTTTTATTCTCTGTTAACACATGTTAAAACACAAGACCACTTTCAATAATAAATGTATATGTAACCTTTATTTAATCAGGTCATCTCAGGCCAATTAGTTTTCAGTATCACTCTCATTGACCTCAGTATTGATATTGAATTAAATTGGTAGCATTGATACTTTAATTCACTCACACTCAGTGAAGACCCTCATTTACATTGTTCAGCCCTTAATTCTGAAACAAAATGTTAACAGCTGTTTGAAGATCCAGCCCAGGTGAAACTGGCTGAAATATCTTCACATTGGAACAATGTCCTCTGAAAGTCTATACCTCACAGTGGTCCTCGCAGAGATACATGTACGCACACACACACACACTTGTGTTGACATTGAGAGTGTAAACATTTCCGTGGGAGGTTACAAAAGATAAGGGCCTGAACAGGCAACCAAGAGAATCCTCTCACCATGTACATCTGTTAGAAAATGGTTGTGAAATTTGTTTAGGTTGTCTCCAGTTTCAGTTGATAAACAGGGTTGTAGTCCCCCCCTCCCCCCAGAGGACCCCTTAGGCATTGATTCAGGGGAATTTGGGGGTTTAAAACAGTCTGAGAGAGAGTTTACAGTTACAGTTTTACAATACACACAAATAAATGGTTAGCTCTCAAGGCTGAATCCAAATTCTTATCCGTATTTTAGACAAAAACAGGTTAAAACTGTTTTTGGTGGCCAGTCAAACATTTTGTGGGATCAAACTGGGATGGACTCCGGACTCTTGGCCTCAGTATTTCTAAAAAATCTTGGCTATAGCCCCTGGTGGTAAAGCCAGATCATGATTCTGAAGATATACATGCGGGCTCCTTTTTGGTCTGTCGAGTTTTTACTTCAGCCTACTGTGTTTTTAACACCAGATATCATCTACTGGGAATGTTTTTGTGAAGTATGAAATCATGTTCCTTTCCGCTCCCTTGTAGTGTGTCATGTGCGCTGTATAGTTTGCCCTGCAGTCTAACGAGTCCCAACGTACCCCCCCCCCCCCCCCNNCCCCCCACTACCTTGTCAGTATAACGTCACACACATCCCCAGGTGCTACAGGCCACGCTGGGTAGAAAACAGACACTTAGCAGGGGGAGGGCTGTGTGGTGTTTGTGTGAGTTTTGAGGGAACATGCTGTCATATATCAGCGAGTGAATTCGTGGAAACCTAAAAGGCTTGTACTCTCTGTTTGCTCCAGTTCAAACCAGAGCTGATGTGGAAACTGGAAAAAGGTGTAACTAAGTGAAAGTAAAACTACGTGCTGCTGCGGATCTTCCCCTAGCTTTCTTAACGGGAATACACACACACACCGTGGTTTCCAATAATTACTTGTTGACAGACATAATTGTTTTATGTCTTATTTTTTCCTTGCAATACAATTTGTGTATTGAACGAAGCATATTTAATTTAAGTCTGTAACTGTAAATAATCACATACATTTTCTTTATATATTTATTCACATATTTTTTTTACAGTGAATCTGTCTCATTTGTATGGGTAATGCTGGCTAACCTTGCTTCTATTAGCTCTAGCATACTGTGCTGGATTAACTGAGTCTCACAATGTTTTATTTCATTCTTTGTTAAGAAAGATTTGTAACTTAAATAATGTGACCTGCATTTCCACATTAATACTCACCTGAATCAGTGTGTTACATCTCTCCGACTACATCTTTGTAAATATTCTTCATTTAAATAACAGTCATATTGTCTTTTTATATTATACAAATTGTCTCTTTTTAGTGTCCTTTTATTGTCTTTATATTCTTGCCTTCTTGATTGCTGTACTTGCTTTCATCTTTATATCTTTCTTGTACTATGTTATGCACCAATATACCAAGGCAAATTCCTTGTATGTGAAAAGCTACTTGGCTTTTTGTTATAGTGTACCTCTGTTTTTGTTGCCTGATGTAATCTTGGCATCATTTAAAATGAGAGTTCACCCCTTAATGTATTCCAGAGAAGAAAATAAGGGTTGAAATAAAGGAGACCTGGCAATTTATTACTACAGTTTTAGTCAGATTGCTAATCTCTGATAAACAAAGAAGCCAGTTGGTGATTATCTGAGTCATTGTGCAGGATGACCAGTGGTTATCTGAGTAAGCCCTACAGTGGTTCTTTGTTACCATGAGGAGTGAGTAACAGAAAAAGAAGAGGAGTCATTATTATTACAAGGGCTTGAAGCAGCACATTCATTCACACTTGTAATTTTCAGTAATTTATTCAATATCACATGATGTTAATGATGTCTTCTGCTCCCGTTTTCTAGGCTTTTCACAAAATACCCGCTTTGATGACAGTGGGTTCATTTGCATACAATTTACAACCAGTGTGTCAGGGGAGGGTCTTTAAAAACCCGGAGCATTATTGGCTGATTAAAGTGACAATGTAATCAAATAATGTAATCAAATAGTGGCAAACTGGTGAATTATTGACAACTACTGTAACGCAGTTTAGCTTTAAAGTCATGCTCACAGAATGGTTAGTCAACTGTGAACAGTGCTTGTGAAAACTCATCATCATGTGGTGTTTTTATGCAAATCGTCCTCCATGTAGTCGATGAAGTAGTAGTAGTCCAGTCCCCTGATTGTACAGACATAAGCTTTTTATACGTGAGGCAAAGAAAGCACAGGGAGGTAGGGGGGGAAGGCAAGGAGAGTGTGTGTTTTACACTGAGGTCTTTGTGTGTGAGTGTTAACACAGCCCTGTATGGAGGAGCAGAAAAGAAGTAGTGTGTGTGTGTGTGTGAAATGTATGTCTGTTCTGTATGTGAAGGTTCATGGGTTTCAGCGAGGGGAGGGGGCAGCTGAGGAGAGTGGGAGGTGTCGAGTATCATTACCCATCCCCCTCGCTGTCATAGCTGGGCTTCTATATTTATGTGTGTGTTTGTAGGTTTCGGTACCACTTAGTGTGTGTGGGTGGTTAGGTATAATGGTGCCGGGGGTTGTACTGAAAAAGGGGCCTTAATAATTTTTTTTCCACCACCATGACATGCACACGTGAGCAGCTGAGAAGTGACAATGTTTCCATGACAACAGATGCACACAATTTTAAAGCTATGCCTTATTGTTGTGTTTGAGTCTGTGTGGGTGTAAGAGGGTGTGAGGATTACTTATGTGGATCTGGAACAGCCTGTCTGTAGTTACTAGGCAGATATTGGCCCCCACCCGACACGACACACACACACACACATAGAGGCACAGCTTGCCTGTGTCTGGCGTCGGTGTGGTGAGACGCTGTTGATAAAGGGGCTCGTGGTGGAAATGGCAGCTTATCCATTTACATAAGCTGTGTGCGGGGCTTGATAAGCTCTGCACTGAGGCTGACTAAAACCCATTGCTTCAAAACTTGATCCCCCACACTGCTCTGTCCACATACAACTTCATGTGCAGCTCCTCATGACGAGGGCGACGATGTGTGTTAACGTGAGTGGAGAGAAGCAGTTCAAGAACAGAGGGTGCCTGTCTGTATGATTCTGGGGGGAGATCAGGGACAGCTTTGTTGTAAATCCTTCAGTTGTTGCTATAATTGTTGAGGTGAAGCTGAATACTTTGCGGTCAAATATGGACAAAAGATATTCTGAAAGAAACTAAAAAGATGCAAAGAGGGAGAGAGAGAAAAAGAACAACAAAAATCAGATCAAATGAATGTGATGTGCTGATTCAGCACTATGCTGACCATTCAGTCCCTCACTTGTGCTGCTACACAACTCCTCTGCAACTCTCATGAATGTGTTTCTTGTTATTTCTGACCAGGGAGGAGTCCCCCCCCAAAAAACTTTCCCAGCACACACACTGTCTAAACTCTCTCCTTCTTCCTTTCTCCTCCCTTCTTCGCACACACAAACCTCACCGTAAATGGGTATCTGGAAGATTGTTGGAATAACATGATGTGTGTGTGTGTGTGTGTAAATGTGTGTGTCTGTGCAAGTGTGGTTCTTGTGGAAAGTTGTGAAGAAGTGGTGCATTATGCAAATAACAATGTGTTCATGTTGCTGCCATTCACATTTACATGCTGCTCTATGTGGGTTTGTCCTTTGCAGCTGACATATGAGACTCCTGCATGTGAGTGCATGTGTGAAAGGGAGAGTGTGTGTGTGTGTACGTGTGTGCAGCAGATGTCCTGTGTTCTGTTCTGTTCCCCAGACTGGCTGGTCTTTGTTGCTGCTCCCTCGTGCAGACGGGCCTGGCCACGTGCTTCTCTGTCTGCAAGGACAAGCCACGCCTCCGACGCTTTAATCTGTCAATTGCAGCGGCCAAGTCCTGCCCCTAAAACACCCACAGTCTGGCAGGGTCCGCCTCCTTGCTTGATGACGCTGTTTTACTCACGCATACTTACCCTGCTCCCTTTTTCCTCTCTCACTCACACCTCCTCTGTCTATCTGCAGCTGTGCCATGAACACAGTCTACAAAATTGAGCAACACACTTCCTCCTCTTCCATCTATGTAAAAACCATCTCGCTCTCGCATTTTCTCTCTTGCTCTTGATATGCTGAGGGTTGCAATTTCCTTCCGGAAAAGTTTTCTTTCTTCCTCTACTTCCATACTGGGACAACAGTCACTTCTCCTCCGCAGAAACACCCAGAAACAAGAAGAAGGAATGTAGTGACGAGCAAAACAAGGGAGGGAGAGATCCAGCTTGGCAAGGGTTGAGTTTTAAAGAAAAGACTTGTGGGTTTATGATGAAATAATGTTCCTTCTATGGATGTTTTAATAACTGAATGGTATTTAACTAGGATGACATTCCAACAGCAATATTCAAAGTAGTAGTCAGTTTCTTTGTCGTCTCTCTTGAACTGAAAAACAAGTCTAACCTCTGCTCACAGGCAATCATTCATCCCAGACAGTCTTTCAGTTAAACAACCTGTACCACATTAAAATTACACTGTGTGCTTTATACATCTTTAATGACAAGTCCATATATGCTCATTTTGAATCCCTTTTGGCGAAAATGTGTCAATAGTCTGAGTCACACCTGATAAACCCGCACTCCCCCCTCAGCTCCCTCCTGCCTCTGACAAAAACAGCCAAGTTTTCGCCCTCTGGGCCAAAACTCCTTTCTGCTTTACGTTTAGTGTCAACAGTTGTGGAGCTGAGGAGAGTTTATTGCTATACAAAGTTCAACGGTTGATTGTTATCAGCGGAGGAAGAATGGCAGAATCAGTCATACTGACAGTGTTTGTGCATTTGTTTTTGATTTGTTACAGTGAAAACAGGATACCCTGACCAACTGCAAAGTACTGGTAACTTTGACTTGAAGACATTTCATCAGCTCTACATTGTTGTGCATAATAACAATGTTTAGCAAGGAACAGTATAATGAACCCACTACACATGCTTCCTCTGAGTCTGTGTTGTTTTTCCTGCCTCTCTAACCTGCATTAGTGTGCAGGGAGCTTGGTGACAGACAGATCATCTGTTACCAAGCTGCTGTTTGACTCATACAGTACATGCAGGACCCTTTGCAGCCTTTTACCGAGCCAACTGTGAGATGAATCAGTCTAATGACTGTGTTGCACAATGATAGCAATAAATGCTTTTAGTGTTTCACTAAACACAACAAAAAAAAACTTGCACAGACAAACTGTGCTGTGTATGTACAGACACACACTCCTATCACTTCCTGCCCTCCGAGGGACGCTGTTCCAGAACAGACAGGAACAAAACAACACACATTCAGACAGATTACCTTTGATTAGATTTTATGATCTCTCTCTATAGAGAAAGTTCTTATTATTTTTTAAATCCCTTTTTACTGAGACTGAAATTCACATCAAACATTTTACCATTTCATACATTTTTGAACAGAAAAGAAAAGAAAGAAAATTAAGATAAGATACGACTGACTGGTTTTATAATTTTCAACACTTTATATTTTATACACATTCTTAATCCCATATAACCCTCCAGTTTTACCTTTACATACAAATTTACATTCATTCATACACACAAAATTTAACAAAAACAATAAATGTAGGAAGAAAAAACTAAACAAAACAACATGCTGAAAACACTCTTACTCTCTCTCCCCCCTTTTTTTTACCCATGTACCTGTATATATCCTGTGCCACATCTTGTGCAATCACTGTTTACTTCTGTTGGAGTAGAGACTTGAAATATTCTAACAATGTAGCAAGTGAAAGAAACAAACTCGCGATGAAGCGATGAACCAAGAGGTTCTCTGGTTTGCACTTTCTATCATTTAAAGTCTAAACTAACTGGAAAGAAAGTTATTTTAAACCAGTAAGCATATTCTAGTTCTTATGATTCCTATAATGCCTATAATTCCCATGTACAGTATATTTCCCATTTTAAAAAGTCATTACGGATGTTTTCATAAGTACCATACATCACACACTCGGCCTCAGTTTGACAGAAAGGTGTGTATTCAAATATTGCTTGACCACATCACCTGTAAAAATCCTTCTCCCACTTGTTCAACCAAATTTGAATAGAATAAAACTCAGATAATTTTGAATTCATTTGTCCAGGGGTTTATTTCTTTGGTAGAAAGTAGTTCCAGTAAAAAAACGTTCACAGTTCGGTCTGTGAATGATCCTGACTAACCCAGGACATTGTTTCTGAGAAAACATATTTTTTAAACCCTATGAGCTTCCCCATAGTTTTGGGGGTGGTGACAAAATACATGGGGAAAATAAACCAAAACTATCTGCATGGCTTGATAGCACAGTTTGTATCGGTCCCTCTTATTTGCCTGGATCAACCTTAATATCAAATATTATGCGTGGTACCCACTTTTATCCACTATAGAAGCTGTACTACAGTTTGGTAGACAGTACGTTATTCCCTAGGTAAGCACCGTGGCTGTACTGCAGTGATGTATCCATTTCCAGTCAGATGCATCTTTGCAGTTTGTTTTGATGTCACTGCTCATGTGGCCCTGATGACCTCCCTCACCTCTCTGCTCAATGACCCCCCCTCTATCTGCAACTAAGTTTGGCAAGAGGAAACTGATATCCCTTCCTACTCTCTGTGCCCCCATATCGCACACACAAGTTGATAAACTTGTACACTGTGACGCTTCGGGCTTTCTCCACACGTGCATGTAGGAACAAACACAGACACACATGCAGAAAGTCAGTTAAAGATAAAAAGATAACCTTTACCGACGCAGACGTGTTGCTTCCAATACAGTCCAGTACAGAGCAACACTGCCCTCTACAGGTTCATTGGCTTAGAACTCACCTCTCTCTCTTTCTTATTGTGTTATGAACAGGAGGCCCATGCTTGCCTCATTCTTTAGTCATGTTAATATGACACCATGCTCACGTGTTCTTTCTAGAATTTTCTTTCTACATTAAAGGTCCAGTGTGTAACATTTGGGAGGATTTATTGGCAGAAAT
>NW_023339718.1:2657759-2658424 GCF_004916995.1 Morone saxatilis
TATTAGTGTATAATTACCTTAATAAAGGACTTTTGTTAACTTAGAATGAGATGTTTTTATCTACAGATGCAGCGGATCGCCTTCCATGGAATCCGCCATGTTTCTACAGTAGCCCAGAACAGACAAACCGTATAATAAATTATGATGGATATATATTGTGAAATACAAATTCATTTGATCAGGTCTGATATAATTACCAGTTAGTTTTAAACTGTTTATATAGTTTATAAGGACAAGAAACCAGCTGGCATTATTGGTGCTAACGAGGGATGTGGAAGGTTAGGTAGTTACTGGATCGTTATAATGACAGTAGAGATGTAAGGTAGTTTGAAAGCTTTAGAACAAGATTGTGTGTGTGTTGCAGCTATTAGAAATGTCAACAGTGTGTCAATATACACACATCAGCTTTCTGCTTTCTGACACACAAACACAGAGATCACTTTGACATCAGTTGGTTCAGTTGGATTGCTGTCACAATCCAAACAGAGGATTGAACTGGCTCCAGGATTGCTGTCACAATTCAATTCAATTTTATTTGTATAGCGCCAATTCATAACAGAAGTTATCTCAGGACAGAGACCCAACAGTACCACCATGAGCAAGCACTTGGCGACAAGGGCAAGGAAAAACTGCCTTTTAACAGGCAGAAACCTAGGACAAACCCT
>NW_023339718.1:2658524-2658736 GCF_004916995.1 Morone saxatilis
TTCAAAATAAAAGGTTGGTGAGGAAAACACACAATAGGAAGACTTGGACAATGTATACTTAAAATACAACATGACACATAATAATATAAGAGTAATAACATATGGAGACATAAAAAAAACTAGACAGTTATTCATTTAAACTTGAGGCATAAATAGGAAACAAAATGAACTCATGAGGGGAAAGAAATTAAAAAAACAAAACAAAACATAAA
>NW_023339718.1:2658761-2661970 GCF_004916995.1 Morone saxatilis
ATTGGTTTATTATGTATTATCTTGAGATGTTACAGTTTCGTTTTACGTTGCCATGGTCGACTATTAGGAAAAAAAAAAAAGAAAAAAAAAAAAAAGAAACCGGTAGGGAAAACTTTTTGATCCGTTTAATTTGATTTATCCTCGTTAGCACTAATAATGCCACATCTGGTTTCTTGTCCTTATAAACTATATAAACAGTTTAAAACTAAATGGTAAGCCTGAAATGATATCAGACCTGATCAAATGAATTTGTATTTCACAATATACATCCATTCCAATATTTCTGTCCAAGACATTGATCTGACTAATGTGGATAGCCTGGTAACTCCATTAGGAGGGACTCCTACTTTTGATGTCTTTACAACATATAAAGCTAAATAATACTTCTGGTTCTTTTTATGATTAACCATCAAAGATGGTTGGATGAAACTCATCCCATGTCCTCTTCAGCCAGCAGCAACACAGTCAGGACACCCTCCTCCCTCATGTATTGGTCATGGTTTCCTGTTATAAGTGGAGAGTTAACTATTGGCGCCAACCTGGAACAGAAATACATTACTGCAGTTTTTAGTGGTCAAGCCATCCAACACTGTACCTTAGACTATAAATACAAGGGAGTATTGTAATTGACTACAGACAGACTTTGTAGATGTTTGTTCTGGTAACATGTGAGGACTGAACTTTTAAAACCTCAACAACACTGACAGAGTTCCCTCAAAACTCCTCTTTCTATCTACTGTCAACTGATTACTGATCACAAGATCTCAGTCCTCTATGATCTAAGGGATGGTGTCGAGGTCCCAGAGTCTCAGGATGAACAGTTTAAAGGACGAGTCCAGTGTGACAAAGACGTCCTCAGAGAAGGACGAATCAGACTTCATGTGTCCAGACTCAGGACTGAAGACTCGGGCCTGTACCTGTGTGAAGTGAGAACAAATTATGGCTTGAGCTCTGACAGATGTCGACTCAGAGTCAGTGGTAAGTTGATTTTATAGAACTCAGTTAGTAAAAGAGCACTCAGAGTCTAAGACTATTAGTTTGGTGTGTTAGCATGCTAACATGAGCTAATTAGCACTAAACACAAACTAATAGCTGAGCTGAGTTACTTTAGTGTTAAGTTAAATTCCTCCTGAGGGGGACACGGATGGACAGACTGATATTTCCATCCACAGAGCTGCTGCCAGCGGCTGAAACTGTCCATCATAACGACCTGGAGCCATGAACCAGGAAACAGAGAAAATCAGCAAATCCTCACATTGGAGAAGCTGTAACTAGATAATGTTTGCTGTTTGTACCCTAAAAGTTGCAGATCATTAATGTTTTCACTGAAATGGACATCGTAACTTCATTCAAGTAATAAATAATAACACTGATTTTAATTGATTGATTGATTGTTACCATGACAAACAGATGCAGAATATGATTATATTCAGTCTTTCTTTTCTCAATCTGCTTTTCTGTCTCAGTAAAATATTTCAACCTTCAGACAATTATCCACATTTTATATAATGTCCTTTACAGCAGCTGATGAGCCCAAACCTCAGAGACCAACAGAGAGTCCACAACCAGAGAGTCCGGGAATGATCGTCCTCTATGTTGTACTGGGACTGGCAGCAGCAGCAGCAGCAGCAGCAGTTCTACTGGCTGTCTTTTGTTACTTCTGCCGTTGAGGACCCCAGCTACCGCCACTAGCTTTATCTGACTGTCAGCTATTTTCAGCAGAATGAGAGCTTCATGGGGACATGCTGCTATCATGTGACCTGAGTCAAAAGCCTTTTCATAAATATCCTAAATATTTCTTCAGGTTGTAAAATGTCCCAGTTGTTTGAGTTGTCAGTGTATGAAGAGTTTCTCATTCACTCATTCATTCAGGAATCATTCACATTGAGCTGTAAGTTGGTTCACTCATTGATCGCTCTGTTCTCCCTCCAGCTGTTATCAATCATCAGTCTTAAACAATGAGTCTGAATCAACAAGACAACAGAATGAGAAGAGAATTGTTCATTATTATATCTTAATCCTCCTGATGGATATTGTTACAATGCACTGACTTTGTGCTCTTTATAATGTGTACATATTGTAAATAAATCTCTATTTATATGAGCAGAAGTTGTTAATGAATCTTCTGTGTGTAAATCTTTTAATATCAGACACCCAGAAGCTGTGAATATTTTCAATAAAGTGCACACAGTGCAGATCTCAGATCTGTCTAATAAGTGATAGAGTTTGATGAGGCGTCCTATCAAAATAAAGGACAGCGTAAAGGTGAACAACAGTCCATTATTAAATTGTCTTATAAAACATGTTATACTCTTTTCCAGTTTCCACTTTCACTTCAAATCTCATTCAATTTCTCTGAGGCTTCATATTAAAATCATCAACTGAAGGCGGCTGCAGTTTTCAGAAGCAGCGTCTCTCCACTGACCACAGTAATAATAATAAATAATAATACATTTTTTGGTCACCTTACAGGTAAAAACAATATAAAATACATATAAAATTACAAAGAGAATACGAGTGCATGATGGGAAACTCTCTGCCCCCTAATATAAAACTTGTTATGCAATGCATATTAGTAGTAGCCTCTTTGTTAGTCATTATAAAGTATGAATGCCTTATTCTGAATGAGCTCATTCTACAACTACTAGGCCATGAAGAGTTTCCCCTCAATAACCTGCTAATTCCTGCTTATTGACACTAACTGAGGAAGTTGTTGTCATCAATTATGATCTTAATGTGCTTTGCTCAGTATGGACATTATAAGGTGGTTGTACCACAAGAATGCTCATTCTCTCTTAATAACACTTAATAAATATGCTCTATTCTTCTGTAACAAAACACACACTTGAACTATTAAAGGTGGTGGGCTGTTTTATTCATTTCATGATGTTTTTTTTTAAAAGAAATCCATGAAAGAAAATTACCTAAATAGACACATCAGTTTGTAACTGTTTTAAGTCTTAATGTTTATTGTCATTGTTTTTGATAAACTTTAACTTCTTGACATTCTGGGTGTCACACCCAAGTCATAACAGCCTCTCTCATATGAAAATAGGATTAAAAAATAAATATGTACAAACAGTACATTAGGAAACTCTGAATCAACAAGACAACAGAATTATAACAACTCATTTAAACACAAAGCCAAAGAACACAATTGAATACACAAATCTACATTTCATATTACAAATACATGTTCTGACACTTCA
>NW_023339718.1:2662060-2691706 GCF_004916995.1 Morone saxatilis
GTCCTGTTAGTCCTGATGGGTTGTGTCAACATCTGTACAGCTGCAGAGACGTTTCCTGTTCATCAAACAATGACAGGAGGCAGAGCAGAGTCCGACACACACATCACACACCGTAGCAAACTCTTTTAGCATGTTGCGTTGTTAGCACGTTTCACTCTCACGACCGGAGACTTTTCTTTTCTTTGGTTCTTTTTTTTTCTCCGTGGCTCTCCCGTGGCAACTCTTCCGTCCGTAGCTGCTCACGGCCACTTGTGACACCACGTGTTGTCTCCTTTAACGTGAATAAACAGACGAGGCGTGATAGCGGCTCTGTCATGTTTACTTGACAACTGGAGTTCTTAACCTAGTGTACTCATAACATCACAGTAGGAGGTCCTCTAATGGAGCTACAGGCTATCTACAGTACTCAGATCAATGTCTGGATATAATAACAATGGCTTTAGATAGGGAGTTTTGTGGCCACTGTAGTTTCTCCTTCACGCTTGTTTTTATTCCAAAATTTGTCAAGATACAGATGCGAGTGGTGTTCAGTTGGTTGCAATCTGCAACTTCACCGCTAGAAGCAACTAAATTCTCAACACTGGTTCTTTTACCTCTGAGGTTTCACATGATCACATGTTTCTGCACACACAGACTCACCTCAGGAGAAAGTTATATTATGGATGGAATACGTCATACGGACATAATTAAGTGCAATATCTCATAGGTGAAAAGTACACTAACCCTAACCTTAAATCTTCAGTGTAGCAGTTTACTTTACTTCATGGGTACCAGCTTTTCATCCCTAAATGGGAGGTGAGTCTGCCAAATGGGATTTTCTTTCCATCACATAATTATTATGTGAGCACACAAACATTCAGATGTGTCAGATGGCTTAATTAGTCCAGATGCCTCCCCAGACACACGAGACTGAGACAATATCTGTGACTCATTTCATATTCTTCACCAGCCAGGATCAAAACACACTAACACACTGTGAAATGTCAGTGTTGGCCTTTATTTCAGCTTCATAAGATAAAGACAGAGAAATTGTTCCGTAACCAGAAACATCTGCACAACTCACATATAAATTACTACCATTACTTTGACAATAAGAGCCCAGTTAACAGACTGAATGATGGTATATGGTAGTTATTTTTACATAAACCTGTGAGACACATATTCAAACAATAATAACTAATAATAATAATAACTTTTATTTATATAGAATCTTTCATACATGAAATGGAGCTCAAACCGTGTTACAGTATGGCATTAAAAACAAAACAGTAAGAAATAAAAAAAAAAACACAACTTCATAAAGATAGAGTCAATGATCTGATAAAAAGGCATTAATGACAGAAAAAGAGATAAAGTTGTAACACATTAATTGCAAATCTAAAGTGTTGGAGCGTAGCCAAAAGCAGTTTTCCCACTTGTTTTGTGGGATACTTTTAGGGCTGTAGTCAACCAAAGAACTGAAATCCCACCCACTTTTCAATCAATCGATTGGCCGATGGGGGTTTATTTATCTAGGTTGACTAATTCTGCCACAGTGCACTGTGTGTGTAGCTGCTGGGTGATAATCAAAGTTACACATTACGTTGCCAATAAAAATGAATTCCTGCAGTTTGACCATTTCTTTTTCAAACCTAGCCATATTGTGTTTATTAAGTAGATTTACATACAGTAGCAACACACACACACACGCATACACACACTGGCAAAACGGGTTTCAACAAAGCTGACGCAGTACAAAGCGATGCAGCTCCAGACAAAGCCTCATGTAAAAACAGCTACCGCCGTCCAACCTACGTCTCTCATTTTTTAGTTGGCTTCAAATGAGACGTTCACACAGTTTCTCTCGACTGTCCCTCAGTTTTACAACATTAGTCCAAATTCTCCCAGCCTGAGGCGGTAGCCACTTACCCACATGCTAAGGCAAAGTTCAGCAGGCTAAACAACACAATTAAACAACATAAAACATGATCCATCACTGAGCTCGAACCTTCCAATGAGGGTTCAGTTGGATGAGAGCACATCGACCGACCATGAAGGTGTCAGCCCTAGCTCCTCTTGTTGGCTGATATGGGGTTAAAAAGTGAGTACAATGACCTTAAAATGAATTCTACAGGAATTAAGAAGCCAGTGCAGGGAAGCTAAAACAGGAATAATGTGCTCTTTTCCTCTTTGTTAAAAGTCTGGCAGCAGAGTTCTGTACAAGCTGAAGTTTCCCAATCGAGTTTATAATAGGCGAGTGAAGAGTGCATCAATCCAACCTGCTACTAATAAAGACATGGATTCATTGATCATACTTTGTTAAGAATAGCCATACTTTGGCAACATCTCTCAGGTTCAGGCTCCCATTTTATTTTTTACTGGCACTTTTAATGTTTTGCTACTTCTAGCCATCGGGGCTCATTCCCAAATGTGAATCAAGGGTCAGTGTGTGGGAACAGAAGGAAAACAGCTAGAACTAACCGATGTGCAAATAAACAAAAATCAAGAATCCATCTGCACACTGATAAAACACAAGAAGATATTCAGCGCCATGAGGTGAATGTGATTTTTTAAATGTCACTTCCTCACTGTATCATAACAGCTGAGTCATCTGTTAGCCTCGCTTAGGCCTGCTGCTCTCATAACCCTTCTGTTTTAGTCTTGACACATACACACACACACACACTCATAAACATTCACAAACACACACACAGCTGCATAAAGGCAGTCATAACTGTTTTGAATAATTGATCACTAGTGAAATTGCGTGGCTCTAGGGTTTCCATGCTGTCATTGTCCCTGTTTCGGGTCGATGGGTGGTGAGGAAAAAGTAAACTTCTCATGCGAGTTACTCATCATGTACCAGCCCCTCAACACACACACATATATAAACACGCACTCGTTCATTCCCATGGCGCTGTGTGGGTTTGGACGAGCTGCATCCTTCCCTGTAAAAGATGCAGAAGGAGAGAGACCACTGAAACCCTGCAGCTCTTTCATTTCCACCTCACCTATGCACCACTGGATGCTGGGGCGACTGCTTTAAGGGGGTACAGGACCATGAGAGGAGGATGCCTCGAGACAGTCTGATCACCTCTGAGAATGACAGTAAGACCAAGCTGCTATTCCGGTTTTCACTTTGTGTGACGCAGGAGTTTTGTTAACGTGTTGACGTTCATTCTTTGTGCCCGTTGTTATTATCTTACATTTTTAGTTGATGTTCACTGGGAGGAAATATTACTGATTATTGAAATAAAGCAGCAGCCTTTGGTTTCTATGTTCATGGCGTATATGTATTAATAGATTTAAACCTATTTGTGGACAAGAACATCCACATTTATTGAGTTAACAGAACCCCAAGTTCAGTAATATGAGTAAAAACAGTGCGGCCACTTACACTGGACTTCTGATTTCACTCATCAATAAAAAGCCAACGATCGAAAACCTCAGAATTTTCTCTCATCCTCACTCAGCTGCATATTTGGGAGCTGGCCTCTGGCCCTTGGCTGTCTCCCCTGTCCTTGTGGGCTTAGCCACCCCGTCTCCCTTCATTAGGCCATTGTTTGTCTCTTTTGTGCCCCTCTGCTGCACACGGCCGTAATGACCCGTGTGCCGGCCACTCCGGTTACACTAAGGACACACATCAAAGGGCCGACTACATAAATATCTGCTCAATTTGTCAGTGGTCCTCTTTGTTTTCCTCTTGATCCCCCTTTACTGCAGGACAATAGAGGCAGGTATACAATAAGGTTAGGCTAAACTCTAGCAGTGAAAGGGGTCAGTGTCCTAAGAAAAGAAAAAGAAAAATGGACTGGATTAAAAAGAAATCTGATTACCTCAGAAAAACGTAATTAAAGCAGAAATTAATCAAATAATAGAAATAAAATATATTAAATATTTCATATTGCAGCATGTTTTCAGAAAGACGTTTAAATAATGGTGCTCATTTAGCTACAACACTGTAAAAATGTATATATAATATTATATTCTTTGGTAATAATAAGGATTACAAGTTGGTCGGACTTTAAAATATAAACTTTCAGCATTTAAAGAAGTCAGTCTCTTCAACAAAACTGTCCCGATAACCTTTAGCTGTTAACAAGAGAAAATCTTGTTTATTTGTTTCTTTTGTAGTTTACTCCATGTTTATTTCATAACCTCTCTGGACTGTGAAATCTCATTATCTGCTGTATTGAACAAACTCCTCTTTTATGATTACCTCGGTGTAATTAGACAAGTCGGTGTATATGCCCCTCTCTCGAATATTTTGTTCACCCAAAAGTGGGCCAGTAATATTTGCACATTACCTCTGCTGCTTAAAGCAGGGAGTAAAAATCATTATAACATTCAAATTATCAAGAGAAGGCCGACAGACAAATAATTATGCAAATAAGTATTCCTTATTCCTTTTTCCATTCGCTCATAAAAATCAGACAAATACTGTGTGTGTTATGTCTATTTCAGATGGGTTATGTAAATAATGTGTGTAAATAAAATTCTCATTGTATTTTCTAATCTGAAGAATGGTACATGATTGAGGCTGGTATGTGTCTTTGGACTTTATATCTGTCATAATAACAAAAACAGTGCAAACTGAAGATTGTGTCTGTGTGCATATCAGTAAAAGTTTCACCATCTTCAATCTATGGAAGCATCGTTTTAATATATGATCACATTGTAAAGAGAGAAAGAGATGAGAATGAACTGATGTTATACATAATGTACGGATGTAAATTAGCATAACTTGGTGTAAATTAATAGATGAGTTGTAACAGTTTAAAAAACTTTTACATTTTCACAGTGAAATAATCTCCCTCTCCTACAGTTGACATTGGACTGGAATTTGCAGGTGAGTGAGTTCTTGTGTTATGAATCAATAAAGGTGCCCTATTGTAACGGATGAAAAACTTCACATTACTGTAAGATAATTTGGTGATAATGGGTTTATATTATATTATACGGTAAATAATCTGTTCACCATGTTACATTAATGCTTACTGCAACACTTAACAAACACCTGCGTCTTTACTGCAGGTGACGAGGATGAAGTTTCCAGTTTTCAAGAGGAACATGAGAGGGAGAGACACAGAGCAAAAAGAAGGGACGGTGATAGAGAGAAAAAGAAGAGGAGGAACGGGAGGAGAAGACGAGCATCAAGAGCAGGAGAAAGAGAAGAGGAGCTACAGGCCCGGAATGAGAAAAGAGAGGCAGGCAGGAGAAGGAGAGCAAAGAATGATCGAGAATCAGAAGAAAGAGAGAGGGACGAGGAGGAGCAGGCCCAAATAAAAACAGGTAAGACGGCAAAAACTAAGAAGAATATCAAAAATAAAAAAACAAGACAAGTGGAGCAGGAGGAGGGAGAAGCTGAAGAACGAAATGCCAAGGGAAAAAAGAAACATGGGAGTGCCAAAAAAGAAGAGAAAGACGAGGACAGAGGTAAACGTGCAGTGAAGGAGAAGACACAGGAAGGGAAGAAGAAGACAAAGCACAAGAGAGTAGTTGAAACAAGGTAAAGTTGTAAACTATTTCACAACTATCATACACACAAGAAAGTGTTAAACACGCTGCCCTTCTGTCCCTTCAGCTCAGAGCAGGAGAGCAGTGAGGAAGATGTCGATGAAGAAGAGGACAGTGAGGAGAAGGAGCTCAGGCCAGAGTCTCTGTCACCGGAGGAGCTGGAGAAGCTGAAGGAGGCCGTGGACGAGAGGAAGAAACTGATCCAAGGTCTGAGGGGGAAACCCTGGTCAATGAAAAAGAAACTTGTGACTTTGAGGTGAATTCCCTCACCGTGTTATCGCTGAGGTTCACTTTGAATTAGGATCCTGAAACAATCAGAATCCTTTTCAGGATCAGCTGTAATACAACACATGAGCTGTAATTCCCTCTGAATCAAATCATCCTCTTGCTTGTAGGGAGTCTCAGGAGTTTGTGGAGAAATATGAAGGAGCACTGGGGAAAGGGAAAGGCAGGAAGCTCTATGCTTACAAGGTCATGATGGCTAAGGTATGGAATCACACAGCATTAAATGACTATGTTATATAATTTTATTTTATTGGTTTTATTCTCTCTTATTTTGTATGTATTGTAAACACTTTTTAAGGGTGCGATATAACTAAAGTTATTATTATTATTATTATTATTATTATTATTATTATATTGAATATATGATTCTTTTTTATTTATTTGTCTTTCTTTTGTAGAAATGGATGAAGTTTCAACGGGACTTTGAAAACTTCAAAACTGCCTGTATTCCATGGGAGATGAAAATCAAGGAGATTGAAAGTAAAGTTTGGTTTATTTTTTATAAGTCTGCAGCTTCATATCAAATATTCAAGACTTCAAATAGTTTGAAGCTCATACTGTATGCAGTAGAAAGGATTTTCTATTCATTTTAATCCATTTTTAGAGTAACAATAATCACTTAAGAAATAATGAAAAGATTATTGCCCAGTGTGTAAGTAGGCTACTAATGGGTAAAAGATCCTCTCTGCGTTCACAAAGTCTTCACTGGTGTACCATTTTATTTCCTCAGGTCATTTCGGCTCCTCAGTTGCCTCTTACTTCATCTTCCTGAGGTGGATGTATGGCATCAACATGATTCTGTTTGGTCTGACCTTTGGCCTGGTCATGGTGCCAGAGGTACTGTACACGGCTGTATTTATCAGAAACAACTCATAATTTCCTTGTATTGTATTTGCAGTATTGCTCTCATGTTTGTTTGCATGCTTTGAGGTAACCTGCGTTCTCCTGTGTATTGCTAACAGGCATTGATGGGGCGACCTTATGGCAGCATCCCAAGAAAGACCGTCCCCAGGGCTGAGGAGGCCAGTGCCATGGACTTTGCTGTCTTATGGGACTTTGGAGTCAGTTAATTAATTAGTTAATTCAACCTTACACTCACATCAAGCTCTTGAAATAAGATTTTTGTTATTTATTTTGTTATTACATTTGAAAATACAGCTCAGACTAAAATCTGTATCCACAGGGTTACGCTCAGTATTCAGTCCTCTTCTATGGTTTCTACAACAACCAGCGTGCCATTGGCTGGCTCAAGTTCCGCATGCCTCTGTCATACTTCCTGGTTGGTGTGGGAACAGTGGCCTATAGCTACATGGTGGTCATAAGAACGTAAGTTTATTATGACTACATACAGTGAATCAATCTCCTCTATGTTATAATGAATCTGTATCTCTGATTAAAGGATGGCCCGTAATGCTAACGAGTCGGGGGTTGGAGATGATAACAGCTTTAATTTCAGCTGGAAGACGTTCACCAGCTGGGATTACCTGATAGGAAACCCTGAAACTGCAGACAATAAGTTTGCCTCCATCACCACCAGCTTCAAGGTAAGTGCTGCTGATTGTTGCTGATCCAGTATAGGTAGTAACTGACGCCATTTATCTTGCATATCCCTCCTTCTACCTCTCCAGGAGGCAATCTTAGAGGAGCAAGAGAGCAGAAAGGATGACAACATCCATCTGACTCGTTTTCTGCGTGTGCTGGCCAACTTCCTGGTCCTGTGCTGCTTAGCAGGAAGTGGATACCTCATCTACTTTGTAGTGCGTCGCTCTCAAAAGTTCGCCCTTGATGGACTGGATAATCACACCTGGTGGGAGAGGAATGAGGTAGTAATGAGAAAGAATGAGAGACAGAGAATGAAAGAGACAGAAATGGAGAGAAATAAGTATATGAATCATTTTAGTAGCAGACAAGATGTGCTGAAGTTCATTATATAGAGTGATATGATATATGGCTTTAAAGCATTAGCACCACACTCATTTTAAGAATTTGGCCTATAGACCTTTTTCGTTCGTGACATTGTCATAGTCGGAAAAGCACACCTGTAATTAATAACATAAATCACATTACATTTACAGTAGGTGTGTAATTCACATGCTCATTCAACTTAGCAATAATATTATGCAATGTCCTGATACACGTGTTTTTCCATAACGAACTTTCTTGCACCTCAGTGTTCCTCACCTTTACTTTGTGCATTGCATTGTGGAGAATAGTGTCAACAGCATGCTCAAAAACGTCTTTAGAGTGTATTCTCACTGTATTGAATACACCTTATTTATGTCATGTTTCAATATGAATACACTACATACTTACATACATACACAGCTAGTGTATTTTTCTTATTGTTACTTCACTTGAATGTCTGACTTTTACTGTGCAGAATGATGTAAGAACGATGTTTGTCACTTTTAGATGAGACCTAATGCTTGACACCTCTGACTTACAGTAGACAATCTAGAGTGACATACACACTGGTAATGTGTAAGTGACAAATATGAGCTTTCATCAGTTTGGGCCTTTATGTTTTCCAGGTGAACATGGTCATGTCATTACTGGGGATGTTCTGCCCCATGTTGTTTGACGTCATCAGTGCCCTGGAGAACTACCACCCTCGTGTCGCCCTGCAGTGGCAGCTGGGTCGTATCTTTGCCCTCTTCTTGGGAAACCTCTATACCTTCATCATTGCGCTCATGGATGAGATCAACCTCAAAGTGAGAACTAGGGCCTGAATGTGTGTGAGATACTTTATAATTTTACAATACACTTAACCTGAGTATATGTGTTTCAGAGGGAAGAGGAAAAGATAGTAAAGTTCAATATCACCACATGGGAAGCCAGTCTTTATAATAGTACAGCATCAGAAAACAGCACTGGTCCACCCCTCACTATCCAGCCTGCTGATGTGCCCAGAGGGCCCTGTTGGGAGACCATGGTGGGGCAGGTCAGTGGGCATTTGTGTGTGTAAACTGTTATATAATATATTATGTAATTATGTAGTTATGGGTACCCAAAGAGACTAATATTAAATAAAAATATAGGACATTGTGAAATAATCATACGAATGAATATAAAATATGTATTATAACCATGAAATATTTTAATGGAATCTTTTAAACACAGCTCATTGACCTTTTTATATTTAAAATTACATTTATTTAATTGACTCTTGTCCAAAGCGACGTACAGATGAAGTACCATTCAAGCCACAGTAGATCAAGGAGAAGCCTTTTAGAATTAGTGCCTCAACACTCAGTTTCACCTGACACAAAGTGCCACAAGGCTCTAGGTTCAAGTAACATTTATTTCTTTTAGAAAGAGCTAGAGAAGGATTGAGAGGTGACAGTCGTTCATTTTCAGCTCATAATGAACAAAAAGGCTCATAAACCCGAACAAGGGAATTCAGGTGGGTGGGTGGTAATAAAACATGGAGTGATATGAGCTGTCTTTACTGCTGCGTTTTGAACCATTTGCAGAGGTTTTATTGTTCAAACTGGCAGCCCTGCCAGAAGGGCATTGCAGTAGTCAATCTAATCTTTCTTACGATCAGGTGACCGAGTGACGGATCACATCAATTATGATGGCCATTTTTCAAGCTGGTACACCTCTCTGCTCGTACCTCACAGAGGGATCATTTAAGTCTGTCTCTTTCCACTGGGGTACTTTCTCTTCTCCATATACATCTTCACTCACATGTTTTTTTCTTAGCATGTGCTGAACAGGAAGACTGGCTGGAAGAATCTTAGAGAGATTACACTGAAGGTGGCGTTCTATCATCCATTTTGAGATAGCATTAAGGCATGCTGAGATTCATGCTATAACAGTCGTCGTCTGATGGGAAGGACAGATAGAACTGGGTATCGTCAGCATAACGCTGCTAAGAAAAAAACATGTGAGCGGAGATTTATATTGAGAAGAGGAAGGAACCAAGTACAGATCCTTGCAGTACCCCAGTGGAGAGAGACACTTAGACCTCAATGATTCCTCTGGTAGGACTCAAACCAGAGTCGTGCTGTACCAGAGAGGTGGTTCACCATCTATAAGGCATCCCCCTCTCTTTGACCTCAGGGTTTCTATGATTGACAACAGTGCAGTCAGTGAAATGACTCCTCTTAAACCAGACTGGTTTGGATCAAGCGGAGTGGCCTTGGCTGAGCACACTTTGCAACCTTGGATATGAAGAATAGTAGTGAGACCAGCCTGTAGTTTTCAACGTGAGATGGATTTAGAGTTGACTTTTTCAACAACGGGGTGAACTTGAGCCCTAGAGAATGTACCCAAAGTCAGTGAAGCATTTCCTAATGTGCGTCATCAGAGGCACGACTGTGGGTGAGATGGCTCGAAAGAATAAGATCCACAGGATAAGTGGTGGAGCGACTCGAGAGTTTGGCAACCTCTTCATCAGTGAAAGGGAGAAGCAGCAGTAGTGACTCATCTTTAACTGGAAAAGATTGCAGTTGAGTGGTTCTGTGAATTGGCCACTGACGGACGTTACCTTGTTAGCAAAGTCATCCATCAGCTGAGGGAGAGGTGGCTGGTGAAAGAGGCCAAGGGTAAAGGTGGCGTCTTAGAAACTTAGAAATGGTAAACTAACCTACATAATAAGAAACACTCAGGGATTAAGAGGTGAATAAAAAAGTATAACCTCTGTAAGGCGATCATTATGTATGACTGCTTCATACTTTGCAGGAGTTTGTCCGGCTGATCATATCTGATACGATGACAACCTACATCACGCTGCTGATTGGTGATTTCCTGAGAGCCGTGCTCGTTCGCTTTCTCAACTACTGCTGGTGTTGGGACCTTGAGGCCGGATTTGTGAGTCATCTGTTCAAACTGATTAGAGTGAAATTCAACAGTGTATTATTTTTTTGTCATAACTCATTAAAAAAAAGTGCACCTTTTTCTAGAGGTGGAATTAAATATTGGTTATGAAAATATGAATCACAGGAGAGTTATTTTTGTCTCCTTTGTGTCGTGTGAAAGCCGTCTTACTCTGAGTTTGACGTCAGTGGGAACGTCCTGGGCCTGATCTTCAATCAAGGAATGATATGGTGAGAAAACAACATTCGTATTTTAATTAGCAGGGTCAAAAAGACATATTAAAGGTTCTGTGAGGAACTTTTAGGAAATCCTTGTTTTTAATGACACCGGTGGCCGTCATGTGTCTTCTTCTTATTTAGATCAATATAATACTAACATGTTTGCCATTCATTTTCAAATTACCCCTTCAGTTAGTGCTACTAGGCAACCAACACCAGACCCACACCATGCAGCCAAGCGACAGCCTGCCAGCCAGCCAGTCCCAGCTTAGCTTAGGTTACAATTAGTTAGTTAATCCTGCCTTGCATTGCACCTGGTTAGCAGAAAGCAATTGTTAGATACACACAACACTTTCTTTGTACCGTCATTTATTGTAAACATCCCATCCTTGGATTTTCCCAGAAACAAACACAGAAATCAGTCAGGCTGCTATTTATTTATTATAATTTTTTAAAGTTATGTTACAGTCTGTTCACACATTGGCAATACAAAGCAAGTAATACATGTAAATTGCTTCATATTATTACATATTGCACCTGTCAATTTTTATTTTTGTGTTTTGTTTACAACTACTTAGTGATAATGAATAACACTTAGCTGTCCTCAGTGTTTAGCCTGATGTTTTCCTCCAGGATGGGTGCTTTCTATGCCCCCTGCCTGCCTGCGCTGAATGTCCTCCGACTCCACGTGTCCATGTACCTGCAGTGCTGGGCCGTGATGTGCTGTAACGTACCCCAGGAAAGGGTCTTCAAGGCCTCTGGCTCCAACAACTTCTACATGGCCATGCTGCTGGTCATCCTCTTCCTGTCCACTCTGCCTGCCATCTACACCATCGTCACCATCCCCCCTTCCTTTGACTGTGGACCCTTCAGGTAAGGATGCTTGTTGGAGGGATCTTACGTTTACAATTTGATTACTTTAACTCTCACTGTCACAATTATTATATTTTCCTTAGTGGGAAGAAACGTATGTTTGATGTGATCCAAGAGACTCTTGAGTCGGACTTCCCTGCCTGGTTCAGTAAAGTGTTCAGCTCTGCCTCTAACCCTGGACTGGTGCTACCCTTCATACTGCTGATGGTGTGAGTCAGCAAACACTCACCAGCAGATTGCATGAATATATATATATTTGCACAGCTTAAGATATTTTGTATAAACATGTTGTCATTCTTTCCTTTTAGTGATCTAGTGATAGATGAAAGTTTAAGGTTCTTTGATGGTAATAATCTGTTCTTTGTGTCTTTCAGACTGGCCATTTATTACTTGCAATCCACATCCAAAAGCTACAAAGAAGCTAATATGGAACTGAAGAAAAAACTACAAACGGTAACCTGGAATTAGATTTTATTTATCTGCTGTTGAATACGCTGGAATAAATAAAGCTCACAATGTTAACCTCTAACATTTTATATAAAGATGAAACATTTTTATTTCAGGCAAATAAAGGTAAGGAATTCTTTCATGTTTTTTATTTAGATTAGCTTTTCTAATCCATTTTAGCAGCTTTAAAACATCCCAGCAGTGTGTAGATGCACAAATAGACAGCAGGAGGCCACAGTTGTATTAATATCATCACTCCAGCAGAGAGCAGCAGAGTAACAGCTCATATCTGTCCAAAACCCAAAAGGCATACAGAACTGATGCAGTTCTGTATGCCTTATTCTGCCTTTCTTAACTTTAAAATAAAACTAAACCTCTGTGGATGGGCATTGTACTGAATCAGCTTCCTGCAGTCACTCTTATAATTGCTCGTGTGTCCCTGTCAAGCAAAACGAGGAGAACAAGAAGAAGAACAAACGAGCAGCGCTGAAGGCACAGATGGACCTAGAGGAGGCCAGAAAAGCTGCATCACAGACTGCAGAGCAACAAAAGAACAACAACGCGTCACTACAAGACCAAGAAGGTGAGACTGAACTCTGCATAAAAATAAAACGGGATGTTTTTAATCATGGGATGAAAAGAAATATTCAGTGTAAACAAAAGACAAACAAATCTGTTAAACTTTACCTTTGGTCTCAAACTATGAAGCCCTGAAACTGACAAAATATAGTAAAACGTTATTAGACAAGTCAAATATATAACTGAATGCACTAAATTGTAATACAGTGAGTTAAATATTAAAACCTTAATGTAAAAATAAGCTTTTCACTTTTTTGTGGAGCTCTAATCAGTTGGTAAAGAAAAACGAAAAACTTTGTGTTCTTTACCACAAATCAGCTGATAGAAATACTCTAAAACTTATTTTTTTCTTGGCACACATTTAATCATTTATCTATTTCAATATTTTCTCATTACCCTGCTACTCCCAAGTAGCAGGGTAAGAGCATTAACACTCTTGGTGTTAGCTTGTCTAAGAAGTTTCTCCTACAGTCTTCATATCATTAAAATCCAACTGGTCCTTTACTTTATTTGGTAAAATACATTTAATACAGCAGTATGCAGCTCCCCCAATCCCCCCCCCCCAATACATTGAACTTTACTTCACTTTCTCCTTCAAGCCGATGAGGAAGAAAATCACGGCAGTAGTCAGAGGCTGTATCATGGGAAGAATGGACGCAACCCCCCTGCTCCTGTTAGAGAACAAGGACTTCCAGCCACCAGAGCCCCTGTCCCCAGGACCTATCACCATGGCAACCACGGGGCTCCTGGGTACCTGCCCGGTTTCCCTCGGCAAAGTGAACCGAGGATGCACAGGGTGCCGAGCCTGCAGAGACACTGAGAGAAAACAACATGAAGAGAGAAGAAAACCAAGCACTTTATTGAGAGCTTTTGTGTCGAGATGTGAACGGTGAACTGAGAGAGTGTTCACGGCAGTTAGTGCACATTTCCTCCTGAGTAACTGTGTATTGATGATAACTTTTGTAGCATTTCAAATTAGTAGTTGTTTACTAAATAAATGTTAACATGAGTAGAATATGATTTTCTTTAAATGTTGCATTACAGTTGTTACATATGTGTCATATGTCTTATTTCTAAGGATGGACGACATGACAGCTCTCTAAAAGTGAAGCTAAAACATCTCTATCGCCCCCTGGTGGCTGACTGCGCTATAGGTCATAAAGCCCCCATGTTAGCAGATGGCACATGGACCAAACTAAAGAAGTACATGTCAAATACATTTGTCACAAAGATGCTTTCTGTCATGTTATGTACTTCTATCACGCTGAAGTGTTTTTCAGATAAGTTTGATTTTAATTAGTTATTTAAATGTATAAAAAGGGTGTTTCACATCATAATTGATGATAGCTAAGCCCTGCTCACGATTGAGTCAGCCACACGTATGGGCGGGATCTCGACCACTACTGTGCAGACTCTGGCTCTGAATGACAAAAGAGGGCAGCGGCATTATTCTGGATATTTTGGCTTCATTTTTGTCCAGTGGGAGGAAGTAGAGACTTGTTGTCCATCTCTTATATGTTGATGTGCTCAACCATTTCTCTACTAGCTCCTCTGATGACATTTTTTAGCAGTACCTCATTGTACTGCCCCTCCACATACAGTAGAAATAAATGGAAAGTGTCATAAACAGTAATGCAAAAATCTGTTGTTGTTGACGAAAGTAAGAACAGAACCAAAGGATCCAAACAAATACCATAAATTCAAGTACAATCTACAAAAGTAGTGAAAGACGATGATGATAAATAAATAAAATGTTGTTGTTTCTCTCTTATTGCCTGCACATATACAAGACTATTACAGAATTATTGCCTCTCACAGTTAGACACAGGGCACAGGTGTCCCTGGACCTGTGACTGGGCCAAAGTATTAAACAATTCATTAGACATGGACGCCATTTAACCTAGCTAGCAAGGCTTAAATGGATCTCTCTCTCTCTCATCGCTGGCTGCACTTACACACTCAATTGACAGTTGAGTTTTTCAGCTGTATAATACAAGTATGACACATTGTTTGATGCATTAAAAGCATCAGATTATTCCCTTTTTGGAAACATCGAATCTGTGCCAAACATTCAAGTTTGATCTGTCAGTATAAATCCATTCACTGTGGCCTCCTGACCTTCATCACGAAGCATGAACGTCTGCGTATCATCTGATAACGGTGTGGTCATATCCAGTGTCCCGACAGCTGATTCTGCGCTGCACTTGCTGTCAATCAATCATTTAGCAAATTTAAAAGTAACGGTGTTGTCTCATTAGTTAAACTTTATTAACCTGAAATTCTATATATTGATAGTCACTCAGAGTCGTGTTTAATTGAAATTCAAGAAGTGTGCGATGTAAGGGGGTTGTCAGTGAGGAATAAGTGCATCTAAATCATTTAAAGACAACAAGTCAACAAGCTCATAATGCCATGGACATTAAATTACAGTGCCAGTCAAGTCCACTTCAATTGACGCTCATGATCAATTTATGGTAAGTAAGCATTAAGTATTAATCCTGCAGTTATTTGAGAACTGGAGAACGGAGTAAGCCCCCAAGCTTTATTCTTTCATCATGGGCCAAGAATTGTCAATCACATTATTTAATAAAGACTGAGGAGACATTGATAAGCAAAGCCTCCATCTTCCCTGTATACTGGAGACTCTTTGTCATAATCTTCCTCACTCTTATTCATCCAGGTAATAGCAACCCCCCTCCTCCTTACGCACCACTTTACCCTTTCTACTGGAGTTGTGTTTTGGCTCCATCCCAGTCTCCTTCCAATGCTGGTACAATGTGGCAGAAAACTGAGTCATGACAGGTTACACATTACCGGATATCTACCGCTACACCACGATGGGCATCTCTTATTCACTACCAGTAATGAAGGGAGGAGTGAGACATTGAGGCGCTGCACAAGCACTGATTTGACTCGCTCGGAGGAGTGTTCAGTTTTCCTTTGGGGAGCAAAGGTTGGCATTGAGTGTCAGTGTGAAGTTAGATGCTTTTTAGTTAATGGATCTTAAGAATAAATGCATCTAGGCCTTCTTCAAACTTAAGTGAGAAGGAAGGATGAATAATGGGTGGAGAGGAGTATTAAATGGTTTCCAGGAAGTGAAGGAGACAATCAGGAGGAGGACATGATAAGCCCAACCCTGAGGGCTGAGCTTGTCTTTCAGGTACAAGCCTTGAAAGTGAGCATTCATACAACCCCCGGAAGTGTGTTGCTCTCTGTGTGTTAGCAGCCTTTGCGTCTCCTGTTTCCTCCTGTATTATTCAAAAGGTCAGATGTGACATTTGACCATAACAACACATATAATATGGATAGGAACATAAGGCACTATTGTTCATCCCTTAGTCCTCACTTCCACATCTTTCTTATCTCTGCTCAATCACAAACATTTTTAAAGTCTGTCCTGAAACAATGGATTTAATGAGTCAAATCAAGTGTGTATTTTCCATTTTTTTTGTTCAAAGTTCCCTCTGCGTGTTTCCTTGTTAAGCTACAGTTAAAAGATTTGATAAACTTGTGGAAATACACAATTAATTTGACTAACTCAAACTGCTGAACCCTCATATTAAGTTCAGCTAGAAGTTAGCATAGCTCTGTTTAATTCGACAAAAAGCCACTGGGGTTTTTTCCATTGGATTGTGGATTATTGCAGGAAATAAGCCCTGTGGCGAACAAAGGTAAGAAGTAAAACACTAACATTAGGCTATAAACCAACTATATCACTGTCACATGACTTCAACATCACCACTAAGCTGTTAAGGTCCAGTGTGTAACATTGAGCAGGATCTATTTGTAGAAATGGAATATAATATGCATAACTATCGCCATGTTTTTCTACAGTAGCGAGGAACAGAGAAACCAAACACTATATATAGTAGGACGATAGGACGACTATGTTTTTCATATGTTTCGTGGCAAGTAAATCCTGCACACTGGACCTTTAAGTCTTAAGCATGCTAATGTTTAATGTTATAAGCAGAATTAATGATTGCAGCAATCAATTACTCTGCATGTAAGTATCGTTTTAACCTGTCCTTTAATGAACAGCTAGTAAAACTGACTGATTTGTCCCCTGAAACTATGTTAGTAAAGCTATACATTTACTCCCACAGAAGACTGTGTACAGTATTTGAATACAGTGACTTGTTTCACTTTTTACTCAGGATTAATTAAGCTTTCATCTAACTTTAATGGGCCCGGACCTTCATGTCGACATCTGGTGTCTCCTTACTGGGCCACAACTGAACGGTGGCAAATGTTCAACCATCAGACGTTCGCAAACATTATATGACAATGTTACAACTTTAAAATAAACTTTAATTTACTTTGATTTAAGCATGTTGACTGTATACGTGCTCTAGTTGCTCCAGTCAAATATTAATTAGCATTTTGATTGACAGGTCCATTGTCTGTGGATTTTGTTTTCTCCCTAAGCTCCTGATTATCATCTACTGGACTGTGTGTCTTTGACGGTTGTCAAGGAGCCGGGTCTTTGAGCAGCCTAAACAGAGGCGCACCTACTCCTGTATGTGTGTGTGTGTGTGTGTGAGTGTGAGTGTGAGTGTGTGTGTGTGCAGACTTTTTAACACAGGACCTTCACAAGTGTATCAGCTACTCGCACTGAGTAACTCATGGATGGAGAGGAGGCAGAAGAGGACTAACTGGAGAAAAACAAGGATATAAATAACAAAAAGAGACACAACAAAATGCCTCCAAAAAGGAAAAATGATGCTGTAATTAAGGTTGAAGACGGTGAGATTTTTTTTAAAGAATTGTTTATTTGTTGTCCTAGCAAATTTCAGCTTTAAATATTCAGCTTTTTGATTATATTGAGTAACTACTACTATATAAATATTTACTTGTTTATGGATTTATCCCCTTAATTTGTGTGTGTGGGGGTGTTTTTTGTTTTATATGTTCACAGTTGGGATGGATGTTGATGCTGTGGACAGTGGAAGTGAAGGTGAGTCACCAAGAACTATTTTTGTGTGCTTTTCATCAGAAAAAAGAGATCAAAAAATGTTTTTTATTCCTGAAAATTAATGGTTCCACAGACTATCCAGTATAATTACATATTTAGTCTTTTTTTCTATACTATATATACATACACACATAAACGTATGTATATAAATAAACACACATAAATTAAAATAAATAAAGAGTTAAAGGGAGCAGGGTTTATGGTTTAAACAAATTATGTATAAATTACTGCTTCTTTTCGCCCTCTTCTGTCACTTTTCTTCAAGATTATTTACACATTTTCATTAAATTCCCTCTTTAGTGACACATCATTTCAGTGGATTAATGGTTCTTTGTACTTTTTATGAGCTAAAACATTTAACGAGACTAATATCACTTTTGCACACACTTGATGAATGTTTCTATAATGTATATATATTTTTTTCTCAGATGAGGCCAGGAGGAGAATCAAAAACAGAAGAAACAAACCACAACGTAGGGTCAAACGGGTCAGCGATGATGAGGAGGACGAAGAGGACGAGGACGAGGCACCAAGGAAGAGAGGACGAAAGAAGAAGGCCAAGCCCCGGGACAGTGACGAAGACGAGGAGGAAGACAGCCGCAGTGTGAAAAGCAAAAGCTCAAAAGCCTCCAGGAAGAAAGCTGCGAAGGAGGAGAGCGATGAGGAGAGCGAGGAAGAGCAGAAGACGAGGAAAAAACGAGGGAAAGGGGTGTCCAAACTGGAGAAAGAGGAGCAGAACAAGGACAAGAAAGGGAAGGGGAAAGATGAGACAAAGGATAAAGGTGGTGAGAAGGACAAGAAAAAGAAGAATGGGAAGTTGAGCAGGTGCAGTATTCTCTGAGAGCTCTCTCTCTCGCCTACCTGCATGCTCCACACACCCATATGGGCTTTCTCCATTCATGCAGACCCCCCGGCAGACTCTGGTCATATGAAGCTATGTGGCATATATTCAGGGACACATCAACAGAGTGTAAATACATTTAATTAATATAGAATACTCACTTGTTTCCCTGAATATATGGCATTTACAGTGTAATCTGGTTGGGTTTTTTATGATACTGTGAGACATTGAAGATGGTTGTGGTGTTTATGTGCATCAGCAGCATTTATTTACTGGACCAGGTGTTTGTTTTTTGTGTGTGACAATCTAACAACCGGCAGAAAAGGTTATGTGATCATCCTGTTGCGTGTTTTATACAAAAAGGCAGAAGATTTTTGCCTGCTGTGATGGATCTTATTTGTTCATCCATTATTTACTGCTGCGTTAAAACAAAGCCAAAACATCTTGAGACACCACATCTTGAGTATCCAGTGTTAACACAGGGCGCCATGTCATTGTTCCCATAGCCTAATAGTCCTTAAAACTACAACCCATTTGTCCACAAAAACCAACAAACAATTGCCCCAAAAATATCCACCAGGTGTAACTATTTAACTTATGTGCGTAACAAAACTAACATACTTATTTTAACCCAAACCTAAACCTAACTAAGTAGTTTTATTGTCTAACCCTGACCAAATTGTGACCATTTTGCAGTGTTAACCGCGTGTTAGTTAAGACTATTGGGCATCAAAATAATTCAGATCGAAGAATTCAAATCCATACCATGACCCTTACATCTGCACATTAGAATAATTGAATATAATAACTCAACTTATGTAGAAGCTTACATAAAAGTGTTTCATAGAAGTAAAAGAAACTTATTAAATTTGCTTCCTTTGAACTGATTTAAAAGCCATCATGTGTTCGATCAGAAAATTGTCTACTCTTGCGCCCCCCTGTGGTAGCAAGAAAAATTGTCACAGACGGCAACGCAGGCTTAATTAAGCAGAATATTAAAAAGCTAAAAAATATAAATAAATACACAGCGAGAGACAATACAAGACTTACATCTTGAGTCATGCTAGCGCCACTTTGAACTAAATAGCATATTATCACGTGGATGTTTAGCATATTAGGCTACTGTGTGTATATGATCACGGGTTAGCATGCTAACATTTGTGAATTAGCATTAAAGCAAAAAACAGGCTGACGGGAACCAGAGACTTCCACTGGCTAACATGCTAACTTCTGGTTTAGCCCCTCCGTTAATGTTTAATCATGTGTCTCTTCTAGACCTTCCAAAATGTAATCAGACCAAATGGATCAAATACTAATTGCGAAAGGACTCCTTGTAACACCCAAGTTGTTTCAATTTATCAAAGAAATCTTGATTAGCGTCGGCTAAACAAACTGATTTTGTGACGCTGGTGTTGGTTTTCGGAGGTTTTAGATTTGGCTTCTGCAGCACCTCGGCAAAGCCATGGCACGTGATAAGTGATCTTTCCCTTTACCAGCTCGTCTGGCTCTGAGTGTGATGAAGACTCGCTGTCGGAGGGAGAGATGGAAGCCCTGAAGGAAGAGGTAGAGGAAAAGAAGAAAGTGATCGCGACGTTGAGGAACCAACCCTGGCGCATGAAGAAAAGACTCGTAGTGCTCAAGTAAAAACAGTGGTCGACTTTAACTCACATCCTCTGCTTGCTTCTGATTTCTGTAATTTCTGGTTGCTGCTGCTGCGTTTTTTGTTCTTTATGCTTTTGTTTGTTGTTCATTTATTTACTTTTTCTCACGAGTGCTTTCCTCAGTGCCTACCATCACTCATGTCATGTACATGTGATGCTGATCATGCATTATTAAAACTTGTTCATCGCTACTTTCTCTGTTTGGTGCTTCTCTTTATCGGTGCTTTGATGGGATAAATAATCTACAGTTGCTTCTTTCTCAATGTAACCTCATGGGAAAAAGTCTTTTAGCGCCAGTATGCATCAAGTGACTGATGCCATTGCTGTAATTACAAGGTTTCACCAATCACAGTTGAACAAGCCTCGGTCACCTCTCTCAACACAACAATGGTTTAAAGACGACCACATTTTGAAGATCGTTTAAAGATAAAAGTTATGTACATGTAGTCGCCTTAGGCTTACATTTGATTGCTAATTGGCAAACTGAGCCAATGATTGATGTGGATTAGCTAGCAAGTTAGCCAATACTGTATACGCCTGTGAGCCATCGTCCTCTCTGTGTGACAAGACTGAACACTACCAACTCCCTTTGCCAGGGCCAAGGCTGGGTGGGAATTGTGTAGGTTAGTGTGTGTGTGTATGTGTGTGTGTGTGTGTGTACTCAGTGTGTATGTTTCTCTATGTACAGATCAGTGTAAGCAAGGGAACTAGATAGGTGCGGTGCCTTGACTTTTTCATGAGCGTGACACTGTTTAATGCATGCTGTTGTATCTGACCTGACCTGCTTCTTGCCAAGTTTTCCTCCTGATGCTCTTACCATATGCAATGTACCATCAATCAGTAAGTCACCTCCCCACTAAAACCTGCCGCTTTTACATCCTGATGCCACTAACTAATTCATTCGCTGGAAGTCGCATCACTTGATTTAATTGGTTGGATGTTTTCTGAACAAAACAGGGAGGCCCAGGAGTTTGTTGAAAAATTTGAAGGCACTCTTGGGAAAGGAAAAGGCAGGAAGCTGTATGCATTCAAAGTCATGATGGCCAAGGTAATCTGATCATTTTTTAAACCACTTATCACAAACTTTATAATGATATTGTGGAAATTTTACTTTAAACCACCTTTTCTTTTGTTAATTTCAGAAACTAATCAAGTTTAAACGTGACTTTGAGAACTTCAAAACAGCCTGTATACCCTGGGAGAGGAAGATAAAGGAAGTAGAAAGTTGGTGCCACTGTGACATTATCTAAAGAAATAATCACTGACTTTCTGGTTTCTAATAACACTTCTAAGTCGAGTTCTCTGTTTTCCTAATCACAGGTCACTTTGGATCATCTGTGGCATCCTACTTTATTTTCCTGAGGTGGATGTACGGTCTAAATCTGGTCCTGTTTGGGTTCATGTTTGGTCTGGTGATGCTGCCCGAGGTACAGAGCCTCTCATAGTACATGTTAGCAGGTGATGTAACAGCCATGTTGTCTTAACTCCTTCCCTCTGTGTTTAGATTCTTATGGGTCTTCCCTACGGCTCCATTCCCAGGAAAACTGTGCCGAGAAATGAGCAGGAAACAGCCATGGACTACTCTGTTCTCTTTGACTTTGGAGTGAGGATCTTAACTTTATTTATCAATTTATTTATATCATATATGAATGAGATACGTGGCTGATATTTAAAATGAGTGGCTGATACAAATCTATACAGAAAAAACATGGTATGCCATATATAAGCCGTGCTTTAAACACTAATGTCTAGTAGTTGGTCGGTCGTTTCACAACTTTGGTTAAATATCTATCTACTATTGGATGGATTTCCATATTGCAGTCATTCATTGTTACCAGAGGATGAGTCCTAATGACTTTAATGACTAAAATTAGTTTAGACTAAATGCTGAACGAGTCCTAAAACCTGGAAGTGAGGTAGTATTATTGCGGTTCCCAATTTGTCTTGAACTCAAGGTTTATGGTTAGACGCCTGAATTAAGGTCTGTAGGTTAGCATGGTAACATTTAGCTCACAATACAACCTCACAGATCTTTTAGCATGGTTGTCTAGTTTTTAAATCAAGATTTTAGGAAGATGTTACAGATTTTTAAGTTTTTCTTAGTCTTGTCATAAAAAGTGTTGTTTTCTGTACAATGCGTCTCTAGGTCTGAATCAAATATATCTTTGTAACAGGGATACTGCAAGTACTCGTTCCTGTTCTACGGGTACTACAACAGCGATCCAAAGATCGGGGTGCTGAAGTTCAGACTCCCTCTGTCATACCTCCTGGTGGGCGTTGGCATCTTTGGATACAGCCTGATGGTTGTCATAAGAACGTAAGGCAAGACACATTAATATAGGCCGGCAATAAGATGTACAGTAGTAGTTGTATGCAGATGGAGATGTTTTGGGTGTTTTTTTATCTGTTCTTTCTGGTCTTTTTCTCTTCTCAGGATGGCTCGTAACGCAAATGAAGGCGGGGATGGGGGAGAGGAGGGAGACTTCACCTTCAGCTGGAAGATGTTCACCAGCTGGGATTACCTGATCGGAAACCCTGAGACTGCAGACAATAAGTACGCCTCCATTACCACCAGCTTCAAGGTTAGCAGGTGTGTGTGTGTGTATATTTGTGTTGGGGTTAGTCGGTCTACATAATCACGTCAAACTAAATGCTAAATGCATGACAGTCATGATCATTTATAGCCTATTTAATAGTTATTAAAAATATTGTATACACATTTTATAACTTTTTAGTGGATAAAACTGAAAAAAAAAACTTTTAATACCACTGTACACACGTAAAACACACATCTAATAAAGGAGAAAGTCATTATAAATTAAAAAATGTTAGAACTAATGGTTTTCTTTATGCCAAACTTTAGGGGGTTCTGCAGCCCCGTTGTGACATAGCTTGAGAAATTAAAATTGGGTTTGTGATATTGGATCAAAGAGCAAGTGTTTCCCTCTGGATTCACCATTTTATACATAGAAAAAGCCATCATTGAACAGCAGTTTGTTGGACTCAATATAGCCACAATATACGTTGTAGGAGAGCTTTTGAAGTGAAAAATTTGCAAAAAACTGAAATGTGTCAAGTAAACTTTGTTCCATTAAACTGGTTTATTTTGCCCAAACGTAGGAATCCATTGTGGATGAACGGGAGAATCAGAAAGATGAGAACATCCACCTCCGACGGTTCCTCAGGGTTCTGGCAAACTTTATGATCGTGTCTTGCCTTGGAGGCAGCGGATACCTCATCTACTTTGTGGTGAAACGTTCTCAGGATTTTGCTAATATGAGCAAAGAGAGTCTGTCGTGGTATGAGAAGAATGAGGCAAGTTGACATTAAACATTTAGTGGTTCTTTACCTTTTTACGACCACGTGATGTAAGGGAAATTTGGGGAGAGATTAGTGACGCTGCTTTCTCGTCCAATGTCTCAGGTGGAGATTGTGATGTCACTGCTGGGGCTGGTGTGTCCTCCTCTGTTTGAAACCATCGCAGAACTGGAAGATTATCACCCTCGTATTGCCCTCAAGTGGCAGCTGGGACGAATCTTTGCCCTTTTCCTGGGAAACCTTTACACCTTCCTTTTCGCCCTGTTTGATGAGGTTACTGCCAAGGTATGGCAGTTATGTCTGTATGTGTTTCTTCCTGTTGCTGGGCAGGTGTGATGTTGGTTTATTTATATAATCTTAATTTAGAGTTGCAAGACCTATGCTGCATTTACTCTGCTTCTCATATATAATACAATTTATTCTCCTTGATGCTTAATGATTTAAAAGTCCAGAGTGCAACATTTAGGACGACGTATTATAGGCCTTTATAATCACCTGGCTTAGCACAAGGACTACAAATAGGGGAAACAGCTCACCTGGTTTTGTCAAATGGTAACAAACCAGTATCTTAAGAAGCTCATTAATTAACACAGTATATCAATCATTTGTTTCACCCGTATGTAAGTGTAAAAAACAACAATTGGTTTGTTTAACAAATACTACTACTTCTTGCTGATAGCTGTATTTTTTAACATCTGGACAGATCCACGCTAGCTGTTTCTCCCTTTTTCCAGTTTTTGTGCTAAGCTAAGCTAACCAGCTTCCTGCTGTAGCTTCATATTTAAAAGACAGACATAGCATTTCCCAAAATGTAGAACTGTTCCTTTAAATCTAGCCTACAAACTATATATTTCCTGGTATGTGAATTGTGCTACATAAGGTTCGCTTCGATGTGTTTGTTGTTCTTTAGTTGGAGAGCGAGAAGGCAATCAAGAATTCCACTGAATGGGTTTTGCATCAGTACTATTCCAACTACAGCTCCTTCTACAACACGACAGATGTGCCTCCTCCAGATGTGCAACCAGCCGATGTCATCAGAGGACCCTGCTGGGAGACCGGAGTGGGAATAGTCAGTCGTGTGCATTATACTCTATACTGTTGCCCAAAACTGTGGGTGCAGATACAGATGCATACATTAGTAGCCAGAGTCGGGACCAAGTCAGAGTTTTCAAAGTCAGAAGTCCCAAATTCTGAACTTTGAGTTCAAGTCCTAAACTAGTCATAACATGACCACTGTGTAGTTTTTGTATGCAAATTGAATTATCTTTGATACCATTTTTTCCAGCTAGAGCTCAGTTATATAATGTTGGGTGTTTGTTCACATAAAGTGCATCTGGGACATTAACTGTTGCTTTTCTAGGAATTAACAGCGTTAACTTTAGCAGATTCAGGAAATGAAGGGAAAGTAATTGATTCGTGGCACACTTTTTAAGCAGCATACTTTTTAATCTAAAGCCTTAGGGGAAGGTCCATGTGAAATCATGACTCATTGGTTTTCAAGTTAAAGTAAAGTTGCAAAGGCCACACCTCTGGTAGCAGCTGCAGTAGACACAGCTGGAATATTTTTACCGTTTGGAACATCCTTCCTCTCCTTTACCCTCCTTACTCCACTTAATCAAACACAAGAGACCAAATGTCTGATATTCTATTTGTGTTCTTAATCCTTTCGCTTCATTTCTTGTCCCCTTATGCCGTGCAGGAATTTGTGAAGCTGATAGTATCGGACATTCAGGTGACCTATTTGACCATCCTGATTGGTGACTTTGTGCGAGCTGTCATTGTCCGCTTCCTAAACTACTGTTGGTGCTGGGACCTGGAGGCCGGATTTGTGAGTACTCGCATGGGGTGTCAGCCTCCATGTACATTACGTGCGTATGTTTGTTTGGTAAAATTAAGTAATTTAATTATATGTAGCATACACATTTTTTATGTCCTGTGCTGTAAACCACGATAGGACATGTAAGACATGTGTTCCTCTTGTATCTGCAGTCTTGTGGCTCAGTGTGTTTATGTCATCATTGTGGAGCTACTATGTCATCCAGCTATTACTGAACACTGTGTGAGTACAGCACAGTTTGTGCTGGATCCACGTCAACCTGATACCATACAATGACATCTGGCAAGACAGCTGATCCCTAACATTCAGCGAAAGAGGACACTGCAGTGAGAACTTAATTACAGAGAGAGAAAGAAACACAGAACGTGGAGCAAATGCAAAGTGTACCAACCTGGTTTTTATTAATTCAGGTGAGCATGCTAATCATGTTGTTGTGTTGATTCCAGCCTTCATACGGAGAGTTTGACATCAGTGGGAATGTGCTGGGGCTTATCTTCAATCAAGGAATGATATGGTGAATTACTCCATATCTGCATGGTTGACTTTATTGTCTGTCTTTACTTGTGTTAGGGGTGATTCTCTAATGGGACTAATGGGCTTATGTTTCTCTGGAGTCTGTCTCTATTAACAAAATAGTAAGTGTGGAGTGCTTGCCTTTTCAAATTAGATGAGTTATTTGTTTGATGGTTGACATTGGAGCCAGACTGATGCTAGAGTAACTCAAACTAATTACATTAAAGGAACATTATGTGTTTTTTTTACGATTTGGGGCCCCCCCAGTTTCAGAGTGCGGTACCACTGTTGTAAATATGGCCAGTTTTACATGGGTATTTGTTATGATTACTTTTAGTTTGCAAAGCTCTCTGTCAGCTTTTTTGGTCTCTTCCCCTCTGCCATCCTCTGCCTCTACTGTCCACTCACCCAGCTCACCCTGTGCCTGAAAAACACTAACACACCCCTGCTGCTCTGTGCTCCCAGTACAGCTAACTAAGTGAGCTAACTATCTAGAAACTGGAGACTTGAGGCGGAGCAGCCAGAGGACAGCAGAGGGAAAACCAGAAAACATTTTCTCCATAAAAATATATTATGATCCACTTCTGTGATATCATTGGTGGTTTATGACCAAAAGTTACACAGTGCAAAAACAGGGTGCAGAGTGGGATTGACAGAAGCACCATTCACCCTATTACAAGTCAGTGTAGCATCAAAGTGATTTTGAAGCTGTTATTTTGTAGAAATGTTACATAATGGGGCTTTAAATCACTAATTAGAATACTCAGTAGATTTATATAAATAATCAGTTCAGAAATGGCTGTTGATACATTATGTAACCTTGCTGTCTTTTTCAGGATGGGAGCGTTTTATGCTCCAGGTCTGGTGGGTCTGAACGTTTTGCGCCTCCTGAGCTCAATGTACTACCAGTGCTGGGCAGTGATGTGCTGTAACGTTCCTCATGAACGTGTTTTCAAGGCCTCGCGGTCCAACAACTTCTACATGGGCCTGCTGCTGCTCGTCCTGTTCCTCAGCCTGCTGCCTGTTGTCTACACCATCATGACCTTGTCTCCGTCCTTCGACTGTGGGCCCTTCAGGTCAGTAAGAGATGGAGACAGTAGGACTGAAAGGGTATACTACTGATAGCAAAACATGAAAGGTTAGATTGTTGTTACAATTCATGATTAGCCTTCTGGAGGTTAAAAGTATTTTAGTCAGTTAAACTCAACGCATCTACCTGAGTCAGTTTATCCAAATGCACTGGTTGTTTTTAGTATTTGAGGCTCATGATGTTTTTGCCATGCTGGTAACACGTCTCCGTGGATGGGAATGTTTGTCAGTTGTTCTCAACAACTGTTGGATGGACTCTCATGAAATTTGTGGTATCCACAAGATAGATCCTCTAGTGCCACCACCAGGTCAAAGTAGCTACTGTGTGAGCCATCTTGTTCCTTCTCATCTCTGTTGAGTGTTGCACATGTGCAGTGCCGATTGGGTAGGGGGTACAGATCGGGCAGCAACAGGGACATACTAAATTTTATATCTGATAAACATCATGCTACCATGTTAGCATTGATAGTGTGAACATTTGAGCAAGCTGTCATTAGCATTACAACCTCAAAAGCCGCTAACATGGCTGTAGGTTTTAGTCTGGTACCTCCACTAAGCCACTTTCTTGTGACAGCACCAGCTTCAGTTTTTTTAAATGGAGCTGTTTAAGTTCTGTTCATTAAAACTTCAACATGAACATTTACATTACTACTGGGTTGCAGTAAGGTTGTCATACCATATATACAGTTGCAGCCGTAGTAGACAGTAGTACTGTAAGGCAAAAACACAGATTGTTTAATTCTATTTGCTTTATTTGTAAGGGACCCGTTTACAATATTGAACATAGATGTATAGATGAGTTTGATTAATCTTTAAGCTACTTTTCCTCTGCAGTCCCTTCACAGGTCACTCAAGCCCATTTATACTTAAACATACTAAAACTGTATCATAGTGTAATTTATTTGATCCATGTTTTTCCCCAGCGGCCAGGAGAAGATGTATGATGTGATCATGGAGACTATAGAAAAAGATCTTCCAGCCTTCATAGGGAACATATTTACATACGCGACCAACCCTGGACTCATCCTGCCCGCTGTTCTCCTCATGGTGTAAGTATTATTTAAATGTAATTTCAAATACAGTGTTATTTATAAATTTTTACATCTTTTTTTTTTTGCTGTAAATTTATAATGCCTTCTGGACATTACTAATATATTGACAGTCTATATGTAGGTTAATTTATGTGATTGTTGCATCTGATAGCCTGTTAGTGGTATTCATTACTGTCTCCCATTTTGATACTACCACAGGGGGGATTTTTTGGCCTAAAATAGTCAAGTTATACATTAAATCTTAAACTGCCTGAATAAGTGTGTGTAATTGTATAAAGTAAAGTCATAAAACGTGTTAACAATGACTTTCACCTAAGATAATTATAATACTGTAACAGGCTGGCCATCTACTACCTGAATGCAGTGTCAAAGGCATACCAACAAGCAAATATGGACCTTAAAAAGAAGATGCAAATGGTCAGTATGAGCTTCTCTTGTTATGTCCGAGCTCTGCCTCTTGTTTCCCTTTTTTTCCAACTCCCCTTTGTTCAAGATTCAATCAAACAAATGACTGTCTGGTTTATTGGTGGACACTTAAAGGCTCGAGATGAGGAGAAGAACCGCAGGAACAACAAGGACAGTACTAATCAAGTGATGAAAGACTTGGAGGACCTGCTGCCAAACAAGTCTCTAATACCGCCTCCCACTGAGAAAGAGCCACCCGCACCTGGTACACACACACACACTTGCATATTACTTTATTGCAGATGCTATCGGCTAATTTGCACCCAACTGTCCTCACCACTCTTTTTGCTCTCCATCTGTCTTCTCAGATGTTGTAATTGAGAAGGGCAGCAAGTCTCCCAAAATGAAGCCAGGTGCAGCGGCAAAAGGGGTTAATCTGCAAAAGGATGTGTCCCTGGCTGCCCCGAACCCCAGAGCTCCAGTGACCCGTGCCCCAGGGCAAAGAAAAGAGCCTCCTGGAAATGCCAGGGGGCCTCAACCTGGGCCTGGGAGAGGAAGAGGTCGGGGTGGGCCTCCAAGGCACTAAGAGTCTCGATTCATGGACTAAAATACCTACCATTCACCACAAACAACCAGTGTATGTTAACGTGACCACTGCAGTTACACAGCATATGGAGGGTGCCACTATGATAATTTAATTCTTTAAATGTTATTGATTGACTGAGGAAAAATTATAATTTTACATGAAGTTATGAACCTTTTATTTGCCTCAATGAAAAGTATCATAACTAGTATTTTAAACATGCCAATTTCTTAATCACATATAATTAACCACTGAAAAAATTCACACTACAGCCTCCACAGTCAAGTCCCATAATGTCCCCGATGTGGATGCAGAGATGAGACTTTGTGTAAAGTAAATGGACACAGACATTCACTGTTACATCTGTATTGCCGGTCTTACTACAACAAAATGCGAAACAAAGCCCAGCGAAGTACCTTGTATACAGATACACTGTATAGCATGATCATGTTTACTGCATTGCAATCAGATTTACTGGTTATTAATGTGGGTCAACAATTTTACTGATTTCATTTGGAAATCCCTGTAAATAGTATGTAAAATGTCTTTCTATTTTTTGTATGACACCTATTAAAATCATTATTTTCTGGCAAAGTGCTGTTTAAGTGGTTACCTCTGAACAGAAACAGGCTCTCTTAAAGGTCCAGTGTGTA
>NW_023339718.1:2691759-2697663 GCF_004916995.1 Morone saxatilis
TATAATATTCATAGGTATGTCTTCCTGGTCCTTTACTTCATTATTGCAGAAGAAGCATACACCCTGTGTATCCATTAACACATAATTTATGAACTGAATGTCTTATTACAAATTAGCAGAGGAGCTGGTAGAGCCAGACTTGCACTTGTGCGTGAATTAACAGTGAATGGAAAGCCTAGAAATGATCCTGGGGACACGTACAGTGGTACTAGGGATACACATAATGGAGCATGATGGAGTTGAAGATATGGTGATGCTCAAACCTTTTTAAAAATCCCTTCTGCGCTCCATTTGAAGTCCTCCAATTCCCGCTCGCTTGGGCTCCACTCACATGCTCTGGTTTCTACAATACTCTAGAATTGACAAACCAAACGCTGGATCTAGATAGGGGCAGAGTTTCTCTTAGATACTTGGAAGGCGAGTGGTATTCAGTCGGTTACAATCTGCAACTTCACCGCTAGATGCCACTAAATCCCAAACACTGTTCCTTTAAGCTAACAAACACATAACAGACACTACTCTAGAGAACATGCTGTCCACTAAACTGTTAAATATATCTGAGATGGTACACTAAAGGAACATAGATACATGGAAGTCAGCACTGACACAGAAATATCAAGAGAAAGAGACAGGACACTGATAAGAGGTTGAAAAAATAGAAATATCTCAGGAGGAATGAGAGAAATAAAGGACACAGATGCCTTCAAAACATCCGGGTGCCATATGAGTATTATTATAAAATGTGTGTGGAGGATCTGAAGCCATGGGGTGGCAGGAAACAGTCAGTCCAGTTATATGACAGTATTATGAGTTCTTCTGTGAGATTTTGATGGTGACTGCCTTGACCTCAGTGTACTCCTGAAGAGCGTATTCCCCCCTGAAATACAAAAACACCACTGGTTATGTAAGGAAAAAACTTAATGAGCATGTGATGAGCAACACTTTCCTGTCAAGGTGCAATGTTACAATACCAAAGTATGAACTTACAAGTAGCTGTGTGGTGGATATAAATACAGTGAGTATAAAAGAGTATAAAATGTGTGGACTTGATTTGATCAAAATGTTAAAATGCTCATCTGAGTCTGCAGTTATTACTATGCACTAACAGCACTAAGCTTTATAAACAGTTGCGAGTGACTGCCAGACTTTTTTTGCCCGGTTCTGACTGTTAAGCAACATACAAGCAGCCCTACCGTCCTGTTAGGACTATCTGCAGCTTGTGAGGATGCATGCAGACACTATTTATCTGTTTTTATTTACAGATAATTCTCCGTAAAGGATGCTACAACTGATCACCACTTAAAGATAATACAGTTAAAGAACAGAGCTCTTTGTGGTAAATAAATAAAACTGAGTTTAAAGGTTTAAAGGACTTAACCTTTGACTTCATTGTGCATCCCATCAGCCACCTGAGACCAAACCTACACCCTTGAGTACAAGCCATACTAAACGTGAGATAACATACGACGGTATCACTCACAGTTCTCTCCCATTCCCAGACATCTTGAAGCCGCCAAAGGGACACTGAACACTCATGGCATTGTAGCAGTTCACCCTACAAGAAGAGGAAACATTATTTTTTACTAATTACATAAACTCAGTCATTTCACATGTTATTAATTAAAGGATGAATGTGTAAAATATGGCCAGAATTATAGTTTACGAATGTCATGTAAACAATGTATAAAGTCATGATGGATTTTGCAAGGTGTCTAACTGTAAATGATCTTGAACTGTGTCATTGCATCAAGAGTGAGAAATGCTGCCCCCTATTTTTGTGGAGCATCTGGCCAAGCATTACACGTTGCTACGTCTAATATCATTTTAAGGGTTGCTGTGAGGATTTGCTGAGCAAATACTTCAGATTTCCCTGTTTAAGCCACCAACCCAGGACTGTTGAAGATGATTCTTAGATGATTTGATCCCTACCAGACCATCCCAGCCTGCAGAGCAGAGGAGACCGTGAGGGCTTTGTCGATGTTGGTAGTAAACACTCCTGCTGCCAGGCCGTAGTGTGTGGCGTTGGCTCTCTGGATGACTTCATGGATGCTACGGAAACACATGATCTGCTGCACTGGACCAAAAATCTGGAGAAAGCGTGAGCACAGGAGGGAAAGCACACAGATGATCCACGTTTGTCATGTGCACCAGGAAGTGTGTTTGTGTCCGTGCAGGTGTGTGCTTTAGAACAGAGTACCTCTTCTTTGGCAATGCGCATATCGTCTGTGACATTTGAGAAGACGGTGGGTTGGATGAAAAGTCCCTGCTGACCCCACGCGGACCCCCCGCACTCCAGCGTGGCTCCCTCCCTCTTCCCGCTCTCAATCAGCTCCATTATCTTATCGAACTGCTTCTGGTCAATCTGCAGAGAACAGCAACACTCAGATGTTCTCTTGGAAATGGAGATGATTAAATAAAGGAAGCAGTCTGACAGTATCTCGTACCTGTGGTCCTTGGTCTACCCCTGGCAGTAATGGGTTTCCCAGGACTTTTGATCTGGCCTTCTCTACACTGCGACGGACGAACTCCTCGTAGATCGGCTCCTCTACAAACACCCTGGATCCAGCCAGACAGCACTGGCCCTGGTTAAAGAACAGACCACTGTGGGCCTGCTCCACTGCGTACTGTACTGCAAGACACACACACACAGATCAGTGCTGCAGCTACACTGCTGACAGGAAGAAGGGTGATACAGTTTAGTCCCTGTTTGAGCTTCACTTGCTTACTTACTTCTTATGAAGTAGTTTTTTAATGGTTTAAAGTTGCACCTACTAATATGTTTGAACCTTATCACCCGTCAGTGCTCTGATGGTCCTTCCACAGTCTGCACAGTCTTCTTTTACATTTTTAATTCTAGGCTTTTTGTGAACTTCATTCTGTGTATTTTATGGATTTAGTCATTTTAAAGCATTTGCTCTCAACAGTGTCATGTGCTGGATCAGACTTCTTTGTAATGTAATCAGTTGCTTAATACAAATTACATGTATTTTTTTGTAATTAGGAATATATTCTATTGGATTACAAAAAAATGTAATCTAATCTGAGTACTTTTGGATTACTTTGTATATTTTAGAGTTTATACAGAAAAAATAAATGCAGCCACAAAAATTTGAGTTCCACAAATATTCCTTTTTCTCTTTGAATATCTCACAAAATGTTCAATGCCAATAAATCAGTTTTGCATATTCAGGTTTTACAGTTGTCAAATCACATCAACATTTAGTATTTGACATAATTTAAAGACATAATCAAAAACTGAATGAAGTAATCCTTGAAAATATGGATGCATTGCTACCACTTACTACTACAACGACATACATTCTGGAACTTGCCGATACCATTACAGTTCTAACGTTGACTTTAAAAACCTGTTTTATTTTGATAAGATCTTCCTCACTTTCAGACTGTAAGAAATCAAATGTTGCTAATGTTGTTGTAAAACCTGCAAGTACATGAGCTCAGTCTATCATTCACAATGACAATGTAACTATAATCTAATATAGTTAATTATTTTTGTACGTAATCCTAATTACATGTAGGTAATAACTACTCATCACTGGAAATGACATACACTGTAACACATGGTGGATGTACACAATAACCTAACATTTAAAAAGTAACTATAAAGTAATCCAGTTGTAAAATAGAATAACAAATAAATCCACTCACAGTCACAGTCTGCAAACACAATATTTGGGTTTTTTCCACCGAGTTCTAATGTAACTCTTTTCAGGTTGCTTTCACCTGCAGCCTTCTGGATGAGCTTCCCAACCTGGCAACCAATGTGAGATAAGCAGTTACATTAGAGTGAGGGAGAAAATGAAATGACACTGAAACATAGGAAGAGAAGAGGCACCAGCTCAAACTGCTCTTCATTTTAATAGATACTAACAGCAGTGGATCCGGTGAAGGCAACTTTGTCGATGTCCATGTGGTGGGAAATGGCACAACCTGCTGTCTGACCGTAACCTGGCACCACGTTCACCACTCCTGGAGGAAACCCAGCCTGAACACAGAGAGACGGAGGGGGAGAATATATAATAACAATCCACAACACATACTCATCTTTAACTAGCTAGGTCTTTCTACTTTAACAGCTCTGCAGGTCTCACATGTTCTTTGTTCTTATATTATTGTTGGGGGGGCGGTAATAATCCAAGTACCTCTTTGATGAGAGCGGCCATGTGCAGCGCTGATAATGGGGTCTGTTCAGCAGGTTTGATGACTACAGTGTTCCCACAGCAGAGAGCAGGAGCAATCTTCCACACAAACATCATCACCGGAAAGTTCCACTGTAGGCAACAACAGGAGGAACTTGTACCATTAAACAAATATTAATATCTTTAATAAATACATTTCCTCTGCAGCAGGTACATACAGATACACAAAATATTCTAGTTATGCTTTACACTTCATAGTCAAGTTCAGGGTTTCACCTCAGAATTGTCTGTTTAAATACATTCATGATGAATGTACTAATTATTTAAGGATACAAAGTTATTTAAAACAGCAGTAGGTAACTTTCCGAAAAATAACATTTGGCATTTTTGCTGAAACTTTCACTATATCGTAGAGACTAATGAATTATCATTTGCTTTAAGTGTATCCAGTCTTTCTAGTGTTTCTACAGAATAAGTTTTAATACTCACAGGAATGATCTGGCCACATACTCCAATGGGCTCATGTCGCGTGTAAGTAAAATACTCTCCATCTAAAGAAACATTTATAGTTAATTCATGGTAGCTTTAAACACATTGTGGCTTTTAGTGTTTACGTTAAAACATCAGTGGTAATATCATAATCTAAATTTATATTTTAAAGTTGTGAGGAATCAGTGCCGGTGACTCACCTACAGGGATGGTTTTGCCGTGAATCTTGTCTGCCCAGCCACCGTAATATCTCAAGGTTTTGATTGTGGCCACAAGATCTACAAAATATGCCATGAGAAACACCTTGCCAGAGTCCAGAGCCTCTAGTGTCTAGTAATAAAAAAACAGAGTATTTAGTGTACAAGCGTGTAACAACACATTACATAATAACACCACATTATTTGCAAACTGCTAAAGTACACCTTTACGCAGACGACACAGTGACATTCTCAGTTACTCCTTCACTGAGCCAAACTATTAATGAGCTTCAGATAGCATTTCAACAGCTTCAAGTCTCTCTACATGGGCTCAAGTTAGTTCCTAATGCTAAGAAAACCAAATTCATGATATTTCCAAGGGCTCATTCTCAGGCCTCAGGTAACACAACTATCTACACTCTAAATGGAGACTCAATTGAAAAAGTGTCATCATATAAGTATTTAGGTATTTGATTGCATGATTTCTATTTAAACTGGTCTTGGCCAGTCTTCCTTAAGAAAAGAGATCTCAAGGGACTTTCTGGTTAAATAAACGTTCAATTAAAAAAAAATTAAGTATAATATAATAATGTAATATAATATATGTAATAACTCGACAAATCTTAACATTTTCACCGTTGTTTGGTAATACATTTTTACACATTGTGGTGGCTATTACCGAATGTGGGATTTTTTAAAGAACTGCATTTTGAATAAGATGAAGCTTTTTTATGGTCTTTTTGGGGATCCCCGTCTAAAGACCACTCCAGGAATCAACCCCTGCTACAGATTGGCATCTGACATAAAGTCCCTGAGTTTGGCTGTATTTGTAAAATAATAACAAGCTGATCTTGTTATTGCTTTTATGTGGCTTTTTAACTAAGATGGTTGACTAAGATCAGAGTCAAATATAACTACAAGGGGGGCACCACAGGTCATAGGAGTCTAATTTAATATTTTGTGTTTAAGTTTAATTTAGGTTCATTTTTAAAAATATACTCTCGTGTACGGATGAAGACATCAATTTTGGTTGGTTATTACATAATGCACCACATTAT
>NW_023339718.1:2697763-2717953 GCF_004916995.1 Morone saxatilis
TGTGTAGCAAAATTGTGTGTGTGTGTGTGTGTGTGTGTGTGTGTGTGTTTCTCACTGCCAGTAGTAGCCGGTCTCTCTCCACTAAGTCTGCAAGTCTGTTAAGGAGTTGACCACGGTCTGAGGCGTCCATGGAACGCCACAGCGACCCTATCTGGAAGGCGGCTCTGGCACTCCTCACTGCCTTGTCCACATCTTCCTACAGGAGGTTCAAGTGGAGGAGGCGGTCACCAAAGTCAAGACAGAAATAAATGAAACTGTTACAGGATAAGGGAAAGGTGAAAGACCTGAACATAAGCTATATTCACACAGCCTTCACCCTCTGCTAAACAGCTTCGTCCTGCATTTAGAAAATCACAGTTAAAACAAACAAAGGGTACAAGAGCAATAAGAAGAAAACACTGAATATGTCAAAAAAGAAGCTTCGTCAGTATGAAGAATTGTTAAAAATAGAAAAAATACATAAAACAGACAGAGAATTGTATAAAATGTGCCTAAAAACATCAAGAAAACTCATCTCTGATGTAATATTTACAGGAAATAATCTTAATAATCTTCACTATTTGGGTTAATTGCAAAGTTTTTCAGTTGTTCTGTACTGTTGTTGTTATGCACTGAATGTAATATGAAATAACCATCAAATATGTCACTCAGTCAGGGGTTGTCAGTTTACTCAATGACAGAAAAGGGGTCCCTTAAGGAAAAAGGTTGGGAACCACTGATGTATAATATACTCACAGGGTCAGCCTCGTCCACTTCACACAGCAGCTTCCCTGTGGCGGGATTATACACAGGAATCTTTCTTCCGCTGCTGGACTCATGCCACTCGTTATTGATGAACAACTGAGATACCAGAGGAGGATCAAAAAAAGAACAATACGCACAGAAACAGATTCTTCAAGTACTTTTTTTTTTCCTAAACACATGGCGCACAGTATCAGCTCTTCTCAGCCTGATGAAATTAATAACCTGTGTTTAGTGGGAGTCATTTTGCCTGCTGTGTTGTTTTTTTATGAGATGCATCTGGCTTGAAGAGTATTTTCAGGTAATTACTTTCAACCGTGCCCTGACTGATAAATGACCAGTAAATATTGTTCTGCTTGTTTCATCTTGTTAAAACCAAGTCTCCATTCACCTCTAATTACAAGCCGACACGCCACGTTTTTCATTTTCATTTTTAACACAAACCACAATTGCTAAATTGGTACACAATGCCATATTAAAGGCCAAGTGAACCAATTAACCAACCAACGTCGATTCACCGAAATACAGACCAGATGATGCAACTCACAATCTGCCTGGTAAGAAAGCAACACAGTTACAGTTTAGTGATACATGTTAGGGTGAGGATAAAAGGAAATATCAAAACCACAATTCTTTCAAATTTAGAATAGTAAGACTTATAATACTTGATTTTCTGATGTAAAACTCTTATAAAGATCACTGTGTAGTGGAACAGAACCACACCAATATATGCAAAAAGTTGCTGATTTATATATTCAAATAAAATCTCTTAATCCTGAGTGTCTGAGTAAATTATGTGGAATTTTGCAAACCTTTTTCTTAGGAGATAAACTGCCCTCTAGGAACAAAAAAATCTGATCTGGAGCTCAGTTGTTTGGTTCAGTCCCGTCTGCTTTGTGTCTCGACTGCCGGGTGCAGCTTACCTTCGTGTACTGGATGTGGGGGTCTGGGATTGGTGTAGGCAGGGCCTGCGTCTCAGGTCCGTCTGCAGGCTGTGGTTGATGGTTCTGGTTTGGACCCTGGTGGTTGCACCCGTTGCCAGGCTGCTGCTGGTGGCCGCTGTCGGACTGGGAGTTCATGTTGACATGCTTTCCCTCTGAAAAATACAAATGGAAAATGGATGTCCAATCCACAGAGATGGCAAAAGTACAAAAAAGACTATGGTAAAAGTAGAAGTACTGAAAAAGTACAGGCTCTGAAATGTTTGTATAAAAGGTTTCTCTAAAGCACATTTCTACCGACTGTTTCTGTGCAAAGCTTTAAACTTCAAATACGGTCACATTGTCCTCTCTTGTCTGTTTCATATTAGTTTTCATCACATTACATCTGTCATGCGTGAAATGCACCGGTCTTGATGTTAGAAAGTGTTGCAATGATGCAAAAAATACAAATAATAATCAATAATTCATCTCAAAGGCCTGTTTTGAAAATGTAAGGAGCAGAAAGTGCAGATATTTGTGTAAAAATGAAGCCACCAAGTAATGTACAGATACCTGAAAAAACTACTTAAGTACAGTAACAAAGTGTTTGTACTTTGCTACTGCCCAACTCCGCCACTTGAGCTTGTTTTCCCTGTGCATGCGTGTGTGTTCACTCAACACTGTAGTGCATGTGTGAACACTTGATGTGAAAGTTAACGTCTGGATCGCTGAGTGAGAATAGCTCCTTTCATGTTTCACCATAACCCTGTGAATAAGTTGCCATCCCAACCGGCTGGAGAGAAACTGCACCAAATGAGGTACTGGCACTGTCGGCAGGGTAACACCAGCGGGGTCAAGGGTTACGACTGGCACCATAAAGTCGGGCTGGCTCTGAGTTGTGGACTAGCCTGACCTCATTTGGACAGAGAAGATCGGAGAACAGCAGGATGCAGGCCCGGGGCAACAACACTACCAGAGGTGTCGTAATAACTCTAAGCTTTGATTGTAAATGATAAGAAACAGTTTAAAGAGTTGTCTGATATAAAAAAGAGATGATTAAGAATATTCCACCATGCGTGCAGAGCCATGTAAGTGGAACAGACAACTAGGTAGCACTAACACTATATTAACAGTGTGGACTAATGTAAGTGTTTTCTGTAATCTGGTCCCTTCAAAATAAATGGTAAATGGAACCAACAACTCTCAGATTCTTAGATGATCCACTCAACCTGAGCCACAGCAATGCCAAATATTTAGCTTTGAGCTTAATATTCTTGCTGTGGTGCTTTCAGTAAATAATTGGCTTTTGCAGCAGAATGGATGTTACAATGACTGAATTATGGGATATATGTTGCCCTAAAGCTAAATAGTAAATCAGTTTTCCCTCCAGAATGAAGTACAAATACAAAAAATGTTTCAAAATAATGGGATTCACTAAAAATAAATAGGATTTGGAAATTTTAAAGAAAGCTAATTTTACACACACCTGCAAAAGTGCTTAGAATAATTAAAATTAAAATTTAAACATGAGGAAAAAGTAAGAAAAACAGTGTAAAAACATGAAAAACTGCCAATTAAAAGAATATAAATCTCTTTAAATGACATTAATATGGAACAGAGACATATGATGATTTAAGGGTTCAGTCAAACATAAAGTGTATAACCTGAATTTAAAGGTGTGTAATATCCTTCTTCCACATTAAGCTCCAAAATGAAACATAATGTTTGGTAATGTCTGACAGATTCAGGGTGTAAACTGAAGCTCGCAGTCTTTAAAAAGTTACCAACCTGCAGACGGAGCCGGTGAGTTTCCTCCGGTCTGGTGGATTCCGGTCACGGGCATGTTGCAGTTGTCTGTCCGCCTTTCTCTCACCGTCAGTGGACCGGAGACCCGCCGAGCAGCTTTATATATACCTGCCGCACTCAAGCATCAGGGTACCGCCGCACCGGGAGTCCTCGGTCCTCTGAGGGTCCCGCTGCACGCGCTAATCACCGTTCAGACGGAACCAATCCCAGTTTACCCCACGTGCCCCGCGAGGCTGGGGCGCGCGCAGCTCAGTTCCTCTGAGTTACAGTGAATGGTAGGTATCTGTAATGTTATAGGTTCTTATTTATTGATCTTTTCTGTACATTTCATGTTTCATAAACAGTCAGGAGACAGGAATTTAACTTTTTTAGCGCCCTTACTTTTGATAAATAAGAAAGTTTTTCCCATGTTATATATATTTTTCTTCTTTTTTTGCAGGATTAAAAATCTGGCATACACAGGCCTTTGCTTTTACCACAATATCTGACCTTTTCGTACTAAAAATGTATTACCTTATTTGTATCTACAGGACACATACTCTGCATGTATAAGTGTTTGAAACTCTTCATTGCTTCAAATCTTTTTTTATTGAGCCACAGAAAGTTATACAGAGTATATAATTGTGTCAGTGTTCATTTTCAAAATATCTTAATTTACATTTATAGATAGATGAAATAAAAGCATTGTATTTTAGAATGGGACAGTATCAAACACAAGCAATAATAAATAAAAAGTAAGAATAAGATGAATGCATATATACAAAATCTAAATCTAAGAACAGGTGCATAAATTAGATAATGCAGTCTTGGAGCCATCCTTATCTTCCTAACCCCCTACCCATCTCTCATTCATTCAGTGATTGGATAAAATAAAGCAGAAATAAAAGGGAAATTGTGATCAGATGCTCAGGAGCTCCTGTCTGCACGGTAAGATATGAGTGGTTGTCAAATCACATTGTATTGCAAGAGCCTGTCAAATTAAATTAGACTCTTCTTAAGTTATGTGAATTCATATTTATCTTCTTTTTTAAATTGCTTTCCCCCTTAAATAGATAACAAATGTCTAATAATCTAATAACAAAGTCTGATCCAAACACCTTATCAGTGTTTTTGCTGTGTAAGCTGAAGCATAAAAAGCTGCTTTGAGCAAGGCCAGATATTTGAACCTCTAAGTCTTTGAAGTTACGGCCACTTGTTGCATGTGCTTCATTGCATCACTTCGTGTCCACACGCAGCTCATTCAGAGGGATAGGCCCGTCTACGAGGCAGCAAACATAATTGGGAAGATGTTTGCTTTGATAAGCTGCCTCCTGCTGCTTCGCTGTCTCCCGGGAACAATGCGATCACATAACTTTGTCTGGTGCGCCTATTTTGATCCTGGCACACATCCTTTTGAGAATTGTTCTGCAGGGACAACACAACCTCTGTAATTAACCCTTGTTAAACAATGGAAAGATCAGCAGAACTGCAGAGGAAAACCATCTTCCCATACTAATGTATAGAGCTCTGTTTTGTCATACGGTTGACTTGAGGCTTATGTTATGAAGGCCGTGGGTTTGGGTGAGTTATACAGTATGTTGTGAGTGGATGGAGCACTATGCATCCGAGCACTGCTTGCCAATAAATGTATATCTTAACGATTTTGTGCCTCAATAAGGACTTTTCCTCAAAAACATTCAGTATAATTGTCAGAAAATACAAGCTCATTTCAGGTTTTTTGGCATTGTGTGTGTGGCTGTCAGGTCTGTAACCCTGGTCTTGCTTTAATGTTTGAATAAAAGCAACACATTCTCCTTCAATAGACACTTCGCCTGGCTCCACAGACTCAGTGTGTGTCTCAGCTCTGTCTGCCAGAGCTAATGACAAGACCGGACCGCCTTGGCCTGGAGAGGACATGGTCCACCGGGTCAAAGGAGCTGTCGCTTGGCCTGACAGCACTGGGTGTCCCACAGTTGAGCTTGAGCTAAATTGACGGTTCGGTGGAGAGGATGAAAGATGGAGAGCGAGAGATAGTGAGAGAACTGTGGAGGAGGATGTAGTATAAGCATGGAGGACAAGAAGGGAAATGAGAGATAAAGGTGGGAAGAAGAATGAGGAGAGAGAGGAAGGAGAGAGCTTGAAGAAGAGAGAAGTTGCAAAAGTTTTTTAACAAATCACACTGAATCTGATCTTTTCCTATTCTGATTTTGGCCACTTTGGCCTCAGTGTGAACAGTTTTTATGTGACTTTCACGTCGCTCTATATCAAAGATTTGTCTAAATTCTGCTCTGGCGGGAGTCACTCAGTGTATATGCGACCTCTGTGGGACGTCTCCTGTCTAAAGGAATCTCCTGGAGGTGGTTCAGGTTGGTGGTAACAGCAGGTTTATTTCACATCTAACCCTATAGTCATCTTTCGTGGACAAACAATGCATGCTCTGTCTCAAGAGACGGCATTACTTTAATGTTAGCAAGCTTTACTGGAGAGATTTTACTGGCTATAAAACCAGTGCCTGAAATGGAAAGTACAGATTTTTTGTACTTCTGATTTTCATCCATGAGTACCCATGCTTCTTATTGAGTACCGCCACCTGCGAGTCTAGGTACACTCCCCTGTGTAACACTGGATTTTTTTCCCCCCACCAGCGCTCTGCAAAGACCCGCGCTACTCTGCTTCTGATTTCTGAGCCAACTATTACCAGCAAGTATTTTTTATGAACTAACACACATAACTACTTAATTTGGATAGTCCGCCTCCAGATATTTTATAGAGTATTTCAACACTTTTGCCAACCAAGATGTTTTTTGCACCTAAACCTAAACCTTAGAAAACAGTTGTTGAAATGTTTCAAATACTCAGCTGCATGAACAGTGTGGCCTTGCAATGCTTTGCAAATGGCCTTGCAAATCCTTTGGAAACCAATATATGAGGTTGTATTCAGGGGTGGATCTAGGTGGCACCTACCACCCCTAAAAAAAGCTACCCCAGTTTTGTGTCAAATGTTGTCAAATTTAACACAATAATTCTGTAAAAAAAAAAAAAAATAATAAAAAAAAGTAAATGAATTTAATAATCTGTTATGGTCACATTTTAGACTATTATTTGGAAAAATGTCTGAATATTTGGAAAGAAAACAATGTATTTATATATTTATATATTACTTTACTAATGTACATTTGAATATCTTCATTCGGGGGCGTTTCCAAGTAAATATTGATTGAGTGATTTTTTGGGATTAAATCAGCATCTATTTCTTTCTCTTAAAGTCTCCCTGCCACCTTCTGGCCACCCCATGAATATGTCTTTAGATCCGCCCCTGGTTGTATTGGATTTTAATATAGAGGTGTTCCTGTTATTGTGTCCACACTTCCTGTGTTGTGTATGACGATTTGAGTGAGAAACCAGCAGCAAAGCATGACCTCAGTCCAAACTGTGGGGGACATGAAGTCAATGTAAGCAGACGGACAGCGCCCCTTTGTGATCCGTCACAGGCATGACATTGTTCATAAAACTACTGGGGTCTGTGAACAAGTGGTGGAAGAAGTTAAAGTACTAATATCACATTGTTTTATTATGTACAAGTAAAAGTCGTGAATTCGAATTCAGATATTTAAATGTTGTTTTGTTAGTTTTGAAAACACATTTAATTACATATAATCCTTTAAAAATATTATTTAAACCAACGCACTGCAACTAACATCCTTGTGATGGACAGAGGGAACCAGAGAGGAGGAGCCCACGTTGTGAATGGTTCCGGTCTGCAGTCAAATGGGCCAATGTGGTCACTGGCTGGCTGGGCCGAACTCGTCCTTCACCCTGAGCCAAGTTTCTCGCCATGTGCGCCTCTCTATTGTGAGCGGGCAGCAGCTCCCTCTGCAGGGGGCCCGGCTGCTGCTGAAAGGGATGTCCCGGACTGTTCGTGAGGACCAGACCACAAACGTCTGCCTGCCTGAGTATTTTGGTCTCTGCTCTGGTCTCTGTTGTCTGGGTCGCTACTTTTACACACCAAAGTTACAGTGGATACTGCAGGGGTGAGTTTTCTATCAGAAATGTTTCTTGGCTTTGTTTCTTTATTTCTTTTAGGATCTTAACAATTTCTCCTTAATTAGAGACAATTTGTCTTTTAACAGTCTCTCTCTCTCTGTCTCTCTCAGTAGTTGCAGCTTATCTGCCAAGATGAGACTGACATTTGCGACTCTGCCCATCAAGGAGAACCCTTGTGCCTCTGTGTCTAGTGTCACTGTTGCTCTGTGTCTTCTCACCCTCCTCCTGATGGCCCTCAGGGGCCGAAAGAGTCACCACCACTACTCCCAGCTGGATCACACAAGATATCCTCCTCCTCCTGGTCCCACACCGTGGCCCCTTGTTGGCAATCTGCTCCAGATGGGGGACCAGATTCATCTTTCTCTCACCCGTTTGAGGCTCCAGTACGGCGATGTTTTCCAGGTATTACAGCAAAATGTGTTGTTTTTAGGATGGAGGATTAAGTATTCATGTATTCATTCAATCATTTGTTAATTCTTTTGGTCTAGATGCGTTTGGGCTCTTTGACTGTCGTGGTCCTGAGTGGATACAACACCATCAGACAGGCGCTGGTTCGGCAGGGAGAAGCTTTTGCCGGCCGACCTGACCTGTTCACCTTCTCTGCCGTAGCCAACGGGACCAGTATGACCTTCAGTGAGAAGTATGGACCGGCCTGGATGCTCCATAAGAAGCTGTGTAAGAATGCCCTCAGGTCTTTCTCCCAGGCTGAGCCCAGAGGGTCCGGTGCCACCTGCCTGCTGGAGGAGCAGGTCTGTGCTGAGGCAGCAGAGATGGTGCAGGTGATTCGGGAACAGGCTGCTGCTGAAGGAGAAATGGCCGGTATAGATCCAGTGAAGCCCCTGGTGACCTCAGTGGCAAACGTTGTCTGTGCCCTCTGCTTTGGGAAAAGGTACGACTACAACGACAAGGAGTTCCTCACTATTGTTCACATCAACAACGAGGTCCTGAGGATCTTTGCAGCGGGGAACCTAGCTGATTTTTTCCCCGTGTTTCGCTACATTCCAAGTCCATCTCTGAGGAAGATGGTCCAGCACATTCGCAGGATGAACGGATTCATGGAGCAGAGCATCGAGGAACACATCAAAACCTTTGATAAGGTAAGGAAGGTTTTGTTTCAGTGCAGAATTACACACAGACATGTGACAGTATTTAAAGTTTTGCTAGTTGAGTCTTTATTTGGTGGCTTTTATTGCCTTTAACTGATAGTGACAGCTGAAGAGTGACAGGAAAGGGGGGTAGAGAGAGAGGGGATTGGTTGGATTTGAACCCTGGGACACGGCATCAGTCTTGGTACATGGGGGGCCAGCTCTACCAGATGAGCTATGCAGCTAACTGCATGTTAGACGTAGAATAATAATTGACAATTTAAGAGTTTTGAAGGGACATGCAATGCAAAATTAAAATTTCAAAGAAAGCTGAACCCGGTGTCACATGCTGACAATGACCAATTCTCCACAATGATTTGTTAAATGTTATAATGATATCATAATGACTAACTAACTAACTTTATCTCGCCCGGACCTCCCCAGGGACACTCAGTGAATGGAAGTGAAATTATAACATTGGATATCAAAAGGAGTTTTGACACATACAACAACCTACATGTGTGCAATTCTGTTATTATTATAGATTACAGCAATTGTTGTGAATTTCACTCTTTTTCCCCACTTTTTTTTATGAATTTGTGGTTGTGTGCAGTTATGTAAAACAGCAGGCTATATTATCTTAATTATTTAATGTCTATGGGATGAAACAACATAATCATGATCCCATAGGCATCCCAGTTTTGTCTGAGGGAAGGTCTCAGACTTTAACCCCTGCCCTCCAATCTATTACAGTGACCACAAAATACAAATATTTCCAGGACCACCTAATGTGGTGGATGGCGCGTCTGTAAGTGTTGTTTTCTTTCGATCTGTCCCACTAATTTGCCATCCACTATTTAATCTGACATTGCACTCATGCAGTAGTAGTTGTGACAGTAACTGTAGCCAAAGAAATAACAAACAAGTTCCCTGGGAGGGGCCTTTGTTCTTGTGCAGAGTGGCTAAAATGTTCGCACGCACGCACTCTAATTAGGAATTAGCATCCCACTGGAAGACACGCGTCGTACCATAACTGATTACTGTCTCTTCCATAATTATCGCTTTTAAAACGTCAAAGCTCTATTTCTCTTCTAGTCTGCATTGCCGTTGATCAACCTACAGTTGATAAAGATAGCTAGATGTTTCAGTGATGATAACGACAATGATTTAAGCGAGACAAACAATGTTAAATATCTTGTGTGTTTGTGTGATTGCAGAACTGTATCCGGGACATTACAGACGCTCTGATTGCACTTTGTGAGGACAGAGAAGAAAATAAGGATATGTCTATGCTCTCCAACTCTCAGGTCATTCACAGTGTCATCGACATCTTTGGAGCAGGTTAGACACGCTGCGGATTCAACCTATATTATCATTAATGATAAATAATTGTGGATGAAGATGGTTACTCTCTTTTGTGATTTTCTAAAGGATTTGACACCATCATCGCTGGTTTACAGTGGAGCCTGTTGTACCTGATCAAGTTTCCTGACATCCAGGACAGAATCCATCAGGAGATAGGTACGGTCTTATGACGTGTATTAAGACAAATATAGTCTGAGTGCAATAATAATGTGAGTCCATTGTGTTTTTTTCTGCAAAAAAATTCCACATTAAATCCTCAAAAAGGCTGCTACTCCTTCTACCTCATTAAAAACTCAAATAATCTATGAATAATGCAACTCTTGTTCATTTCTAAAGCTTTCCTGCTGGACATAAGATGTCTCCTACTCACTGTATAAGTCCATTTTCAGTGTTATGTCACTGGTGGCTTAAATTTTACATTCCACACTTGTATAAGTTGGCAAACTATGACCGAGGATTGGAATTCTAGATATTTTTGATTGTCACAAATCTGATTTCAGATTTTCAAGAAACTTCACTTTCAGCAGATGAATGTGAAAACATCCTTCAAGTGTCAAACTCCGCACATACATCATTCTGTACAGTGAAGCTCGAACATCACACTGTACAAACAAGAAGAAAAACAGATTTTTGACTAGAGGGGGCACTTCAAATGTGACTCTGCTGTCCATATTGGTGTGATGTGCCTTTTTTTTTGTACTCCGTCTTTACAACAAATCTTTTCTAGAAATGGAGCCACTGTACTTCTTACAGATCATTACAGCATCTTATCTAAAAAAAAGAATTTATGCTATGCTAAATAGCGAAGGCTAGTCCAATACCCAGTGACGCATTCTCATATCCAGAAATAGAAGGTGGCTCATTAATGATTAACGCATCACTGATGAGCAAAGATTGTGGCTGGTGGTTTAATTTTAGAGAAGAAGGTGTTACATACAGTAGTTCTTAATATTTAAGAAATGAAAAAGATGCTGAGATCAGTGCCAAATCGGGCTCTTATCTGTTGAAATATGTAAAATATTCAATCCAAAAAGACATCTTTAAGGACACAAATAGGTAAAAAAAATGACATCTTTTTAAGAAATGTATCATCAGCACAGGAATAGCCTGGCATATGTGATGTCTGTTATATAGTATTAAAAAAAAGTATACAAATTTCAGGCAGAATCAACATAATGGAAGCTCAACAAAGGCCAACCCGAGTGCCCTTCCCGGACAGACAGAATCCGACAGCCACCAGAGGAACTCACAAAAGATCAGTCCAATTTGCTGACGCCAGAACTACTTTTGTGGGTTGACAGAACTGGTGCTGTCTGTTCTGAGGCACGTTGCATTTTCACACAGAGAGAGAAAGAGAGAGAGAGAGAGAGAGTGAGAGAGAGGGGGGGAGACACTAAGAGGAGACAGGATGAAACAGAACGAGAGAGGGAGGCACAGCCAGAGAAAGAAAGAAAGAAAGAAAGAAAGAAAGAAAGGTTGGAGGGTTGTTCCAGACAGACACAAAGGCCGCAACACGCAAGGCACAAAGTTTGACATTCTTCACTTACTTATCACCTCAATTAATTTTAAATCAAGCTTTCATTCCACTGTTTACAGTGGGATCGCCACTTTGCTGGAAACCTTATGAATGAATTAGTGAGAGCAACATTTTTAATTGATTTGAAAGATGAACATTGTTCATGTCGGCGTAAATACTTGTTTGTGCAATGTTACAAACTTCAAAGATACAATAGACCTCAGCTATTTTAACCCCAGTGATTCTCAGGCTTCTTGATGTTACATACCCCCAAATGGATACAGGTCAGGCTGCAGACCGCGTATTTAATAAGATGTAGTCTCAGGGATCATGCTTATACATTCTTTTATCAACCTAACTTTTAGCTAATTATATAATAGGGAAATAAAAAGATTCTCTTCATTCTGACTGAACTCAAGTGCAGCTCAAATTTACAGACAATGAACTTTTGAGGTCTAGAATTGTAATGACTTATATCAGGAACTTTCTATATAGCTGAGCGATTTGATGTCAGACCCCAACTTCAATTAACCGTCTTTTCAATTGGGAAAAGCAGCAGCCTCCATTGTCATTTAAGAATGGTGTCTTCTCGATGTGTCACACCTAGCGCCCAACTCTGTAGCTGTTAGTACTTCCTCAAAGGACTGTAACCCCATGATCCTAGACTCAACAAATCTGGAAATATATCAGTGTTTGTTCTTGTAGGTAGTCGGGACACAGGTCCTCATAGTTTTAAAAAAGATATCAGCTATTATGAAACATGAAGCTCCAGTTTTGACAGTTATTTGCATCCTGGTCAACAACTTTACAAACTGCACCTTAATGAACCTTTTGTTTGGAAAATGGTGGTGTTCAAAGGACATATCTCTCTTGGGCCACGTTCTCTAACACAGTCTCAGGGGCATAAAACTTTAAATTGTAAAAAAGCTTACCCAGTTTTCCATAAATCTCTAATGTGGTTTGGTGCTGGTTTTTTTCTTTTTGTAGACGAACACATTGGCACAGCCAGACATCCGAGGTTTTCAGATAAGCCGAAGATGCCTTTCACAGAAGCATTCATATATGAAGTTTTTCGTCACGCTTCATATGTCCCTTTTACCATTCCTCACTGGTAAGACAGTTGATTTGATTGCAGTACAATCATGCTTGCAGTTGTGTGTACTTTACTCTGGTTGTCTCTCCTTCAGTACCACCAGAAACATCACCCTGAATGGATACTTCATTCCCAAAGATACATGTGTCTTCATTAACCAGTATCAAGTCAATCATGATGCGTGAGTATCCAAAAGCAATCATCAACACATTACGACGTGCTAAAGTTGGTAACAGTGTCTTTTATTTAACTGATTGATCGATCTTCATGTTCTTCTCTCTGTCCCAGTGATCTTTGGGGCGATGCGGACACATTTCGCCCCGGACGCTTCCTAGGTTCATCAGGACTCCTCAACAAGGATCTGACAGAGAAGGTTCTCATCTTTGGCATGGGGAAGAGACGCTGTCTCGGTGATGGAGTCGCACGCTTGGAGATGTTTGTCTTTCTCACCACGCTGCTCCGCGGGCTGCGAATCGGAAGTGTTCCAGGGCAGGAGCTGGATCTCAGCACCGATTTTGGTCTGACTATGAAACCACGTCCATACAGGATTACTGTGTCCTCAAGGTTTTAGCCAGCCAAAAAACATGTGATGCGCTGTGAGGATGTTTTGGAATATGTTAACCTTAATTATGCAACAGAGATACAGTACCTCTCATGACTGTTGCAACTAAAGGGAAATATGCTGTATGTACAGATGTGTTTCTGTTTTAGAAATGAGCTAGAATTAGCACTGAATATGAACTAACTTTATGTTTGTGTTGGAAACAATATTTATGACAAGCGAGGGTCATTCAAAGTGCTTCTGTGCTCGTACTTTGAAAGGGTCCCTCCGCCTTCCTGTTCCACCACATTAAAAATGAAAGTAGCCCCTCACTAAAAGCCTTTATCTTAAGTTATTAGTTCCAGTTAAACAGTGAGGGAGGGAGAGAGCGGGTGTTTCAGATTGGCGATCAGCGCTTCAGGCCTCAAACTGTGTTCATGCAGGGTTCATCCTCACTCTCGTCAGGGCCTCTTCTCCTTCTCCTCGCTTCAACTTTTCTCCTATCTCCTTCTCATCAGTTCGATTCCTTTTATCTTCTAATGTCCTCTTCTTCTTCCTGTCTTTTCCCCGTTCCCTAGCTCCTCCTCCTCCTCCTCTTTTTTTGTAGCTTCAAAGCAAACACTAACTCATCTGCCCTCATCTCCAAAGTCTCCCCCAGTGGCTCTCTGAGGAATGACGCAAAAATATATATTAAGACATACAAGTTCCCTCGTCTCTGAACATCGGTGCTGTGACCTCCCACACACTCAGATTAGATACAGTCCCGCACATCTTTAAGGGGCGTAAAGAGGACAGCGCAGTGTGAAATCAGGCATTTCAAAATGTAAAGAGGCATGGCAGTATGCCTACGAACAAGAAGAGCAATAACTGGGAACTTCATCCTTAAATGCAAAGTTTGAAAGTTATGTTCATGGCGGTATTTTCTCTTTTAAACTCTTATCTATCCGGAGAAAGTCTACTGAAGGCTCATGGACTTAACTGCACTTTACAGACAGTCTTCTAGTGTCGGCCAGTGAGTTGTTACACTTAAACAATAGGAAGTTGAGAGCAAACAACAATTTTTTTTAATTAGTCCAGTATTGAGCAAAAGTGCTGCGAAACAGGTGCACAGTTAAAGTGGATCCACTAAAAGTGCCACTCATATTGGGCTCATATTGTTATTATAAGGAAATATATAAGGATACAGAGATAGACATTTTTGCTAAAGAATAAGATCTATTTTGTTCTGTTCAAAGCCACCAGACTCATCTGACAAAAACATTAATTTTACCTCTCAGAGCCAGAGACGGGAGTTGCCTGTTGTTCTAATGTTGCCTCCATCAGTTAGTTTCTTTCTGTTATTGTGTGACTTTGGTTTGTTTGAATCTGAACTAACCATCTCCACCATTAAGTAGAAATCCTCAAATCCTCCAGTTCGTTTGTTTCCAGCAGTTAACCTTGTCAATTAAACAAATATTTGCTTATTCATAGATTTTGGATTTTTCCGTGAGCATTTCAGTAGCAATGAGGATTTTTAATTGTGTTTCAATTTTTATCTTGCTTTATTTCTGTAACATCTGTTTTGCTCATTTGTCTTTTTGCTTGTATCTGTACACATGTCTGTCTTTGTGACAGACTTTGGTTTGCTTTTAAAAGTGTTATATAAAGTGCTATATAAATTTAAAAAAAGAACTTAATATTACGTATTTAAGCCACTGCATAGAATACAAGCTGATTTGAAATCATATTCCCTAAAGGATGAATTGTAATAATTTTGGTGATCTTCTGAGTTTTCTACTTGCGAAATAAGCATATAAGGTATAATAAGGTTTTGACTTGTCCTCTTGTACCGCTAATTGTACTTTGATCTATGACATTCCCATCAACCTTAGCCGTAGCTCACCTTTTGTTTATAGCTAATTAGCTAATGCTAGCAACCTTAAAATGCTTGAAAGGAATTCCCTGGTATTTTTTGTGTGTCATATGTCAGGTTTTCATTTTTAAAAATGTGGTTTTGTAAACATTAAATTACCTCTTGAAATCATTATTATAGTTAATGTCAACAGACTTTTTTGGTGGCACCAATAGTCTCTTCTTAACAATCGAAGTACTAAAATATTGTCAAATAAAACAGTAGTTTGAATGTCATCTTCTAACAATATCTTTGTATGGTGCATATAATAACTTCTAAGGTCAATACTTTCATATTGTCTTCATATGTTGTCAAACACCGTCTCATGACAGCAGGCCTTCCGCCATTTACTGTATTAAAGGCATCATTCCCAGTTTGCCTGTGTGTGGTCATGTATACAAACCATTTACGGTGGTAAATTGGTTCGTGTTGATTAATTAAACAAAACGCACCCAGAGGATGAGACCTCAGCCCCCTCATCAACCCTGTTCCCTCTCCATAAACTCTCTGTAGCTCTCTGCATCTTTGTCTCTCACTTTGTTCTGGTCCACAGAGCTCACAGTAGGATTTAAACTATGGCTGTCATTAAAGAATAACAAATCACAGTGAACATATGCTGAGTGGCCTCTGATCTAAAGCAGCCAATAAAACACAGCACGCAAAGCCAGGAATCATGGCTCTAATGTGGCATAACAAAGAGAAGCACTTTTGGGGCCCGCAGTATAGATTAAAAATGCTTAACAATTAAGATTGGGCCCAGTTGGAGACAAAAGACAGTCTACTTATAGAGACTGCGCTAACATGCCACCCACGACTCAAACAATTTTAGTCTGAAGCAGTAACTCTGACTGTGTAAGTCTGAGCCAAGGCCTAAAACAAGCCAATACACACTAAAATCAATCTCTCTATAACTCTTCAGTTACATTATTGCTTCACGACATGGTCACACATAGGTAACAGTAACATTTATTAGCGCCAACAAATTACAAAAAAATCAGCTATTTTCCATCCAAACTGCCACAAGTCTTCTCCTTCATACGGTCCTCTTAACTTTCTATCATAACGCTCTAATTTTAGTAAACTCCCTGGCCGTCTGAAAAAAAGAAAACAAGACACGGCCTTTGCGTGTTTGAGAGTGTCCATTCCCAGCCAATGGATATGACCCTGTAACAGTATAGGAACGGGTCATAGGCCCCGGAGACTTAACCTCTCAGCTCTAATGGGCTGCAAACAATAGGGGTGCAAACTGAATAACCAAGTGACTTCCTATTTGCCTCTTCAGTTACACGTGGGGCCCTGCATTGTGGGGGCCTCATTCTATAGACCCTGGCAGGCAGCACCTATTAACAAACTGCACGCAATCCCCTGAATGCAACAGTCGGTGCCCCTAATTTGAATGTTTGCGATAAACTTTAGGATTAAGTGTTCCTTCATGGGTTGAGACAATTCTCCGACTTCTTGAGCTAAATAAAGTTTACATTCATGTAGATTAAATAGTATATAAAGTAGTTAAAGGAACACTATGCAGAATTTGCTACAAAACAATGTATAAACTACAAACATAAACCCTGAATTATAACTTTTGACCCACTAGACCTGTGTGGTGGTGTCTGTGCAGAGAAGTATGGCCCCTTCCTGCAGGGTTGTGCGGAGGCGTCGCTGTGTTTATTTGTGCTTTAGAACATAACCGCTGTGAGACAATCTGAAAATAGTGTTTAACTTGATTCACTGCTTTGTTCTCACTAATGTTGCCTCCTCTAGTCATGCATTCTCTACATAGCTGAACCAAATGTGCCTTCTCCGGCTCGCTCGAGTCCTCGGACACCCACTGCTGCCGGGGGTTGACCGGGGACCACAGGTCTATAGTTAGTATACAGTGAGGCTACTTTCTGTATTTGATCATCTCCATTTCCACTTAAAGGACCAGCGAGGAGGATTTAATGATATCTAGTAGATTGCAAACAAATGAATACCGCTCGCCTTCCAAACTGTCTATAGAAACACGGTGGTTCATCATAGTGGAAAAAACAGCTTAGGTAACAAAAACAATGATTATTTTCAGGTGATTATACACAATTTTTCACAGGACTTTTAACTGTATAGGATTTTCACAGTGTGGTATTAATACTGTCCATCCCTCCATTTGACTTAAAATATATGCTAGTTCATAAGCATGTGCAGCTTAAACAAGATTTAAGAGAAGCCGCTCAAAAAATGGTCCAAACAATCACAGTTTACTCCACTATAGTACAGAATTTACAGTTCACAATTCAAATGTCCTCCTCATCCACTGTTTGTCCTGACCTCAGCTTCATGATCACCTACCAGAAAGAAAACAGAAATAAAGTTAATGATTCAATGCTGCTATCAAACTCTGGCTGTAACAAATTACAGTGCCACACACCTCTTTTAGCTGAGCAATCTCTTTGCTGTCCACGTGTCTCTGAACATTGTTGGTTATGGCTTTCACTCTCGTCGCATAACTGGAAGGTTCGGGAAGTTCAGGTGTTATTTAGAAGTTTGTTAGCATTCAAATAAACGGAAATATTAATATGTCTCCATCTCTTACACGAGAGATGTGAGCGTCTCATCGAGGTTGCACTCTGAAGGAGAGATGTTGACGATCATAAGGGTTTTGGCATTTCCACCCAGTGAGTCTTGCATCACCTGAGAGACGTGAAATGCAAAGGTCACTTAAGAAATCACACGCAGCTCATTTTCCATTGCTACAAACTCGCATATGATGATTTTTAGCACTACCTGTGTCAGCTTGCTATTCCTGTATGGTACATGGGGCAGTTCAGCAGACAAGGCTGAGATCACATCACCCAGAGCACTCAGAGACTTGTTAATGGAGTTGGCCTCCTGTAGAGGGGAGGGGGAATTTAAAGAGGCCATGAGAAAATATCTACTCAATCATCCTCATAATTAAAACATAAAATATGAGCAAACCTTTAGCTGGTGGTCCTTAGCACCAGTCTTGGCTGCTCTCTCACTGCCTGCCAGGTCCACGAGGCTCAGCTTCCCGTTGCTCACACTCCCATTGGTCAGATTCCTGCTCTCCACCATGATGCCAACAATGAGATGGGAGCGGGAACTCTCCACGTTCATCTCTTGGGGAACATACACCACCAAAAAAAATCAAGCTCTAAATGGACTTTTGATCACAATTCCTCGGAGCCCGAAGTGGCGTTTTCCAATCCCAAATCATTCACTTGAGAATCATATAAAACTAGGGTGTCTAGGTGCCCCCCTTTATGTGGGACTGCACAGTATTTTTGTCCCATGTCCCACATATTGATTGGCTCTAGTTTTCAAAAGTCACAGATGCTTTTCTAAAATCGGAAACCAAATCAAAATTCTGAGCCACCACAAAGTCACAAACTATGCAGATTTATGTCATAGCCCCGAGATGTAGAACAAAGTGGTTTAAAAATAGCTTTGTTCCAGCAGCTATCATTCAGATTAGAGTTCTACTGGTTTTTACCTTATTTATTTCAGTGTTTTTTTTTACTGATCTCTCACTGTACGTCCTGATTTTTAGACTTAGACTTTGATCTTTGATCTTCGATCTTTTATCTTAATCCGTTATTGTACATGTTCATCATGTTTGTCTATTGTCTGAGTTGTTGAAACTGAGGTTAAATATGATGGAAACTACCACAAAGAAAAGGAAATGCAGCTAAAACAAAGGTTGCATATTCAATCACTGAATAATCTAATAATACATATTTATTTATATATATATATATTATACTATACTAAGTAAGTATTTTTAGTATTTATTATCTAGTTCTTAGCGTCCCCAGCTCCCTGTTCCTGTTCCTGTAGGACTGTGTGCATCTATAAAACAATGTTGCTCCTCTTCCTACAGTATGCTGATTCACAGTTTAGCCGCTCTGCCGCTCACCACCCGGTCCAGTAATTATGTACCTAGCTGCCGCCCCTCACACTGACTGTAACTAACACGATTAATCCAAACCATTTAGCAAGGTCCTGTTTGAACTGGGCGGCATTGCACGGTATAGAGAACTCACTGGTGGCAGAGATGTGTCGGTTGGCGCAGGCCTGCTGGAACAGAGCGTAGAGTTCCTGGGCACTGGAAGCCTCCTTTGTCTCTGCTCCTTGCGCGAACACAACCCCCTTTCTGTTCCTCTTGATCTCCACCCGCCTTGTCTGGCCATGGGACTGGGGCTGTGCGTGGGCCTCACCAGGCAGGCTCACAAAGAGGTCCTGCAGCTTGTCGTTGTACAGCTCCAGCATATAGGCTGAAACCTGAGGTAGAAGGATGAAGATGCACGGGAACAGAGAGGAAGATAGTCGAGGGAGACGAGAATAGAAAAATAATGAGAGGTTCTCTTTATTCAGCTAAAATTAAGTTAGTAATATTCTGTCTGTTACCTTGAAGTCAAATTTTGCGTTGTTCTCCCGTATGATATCGAATATGGCATTAAAGGACCTCGGCATGATTCCAGGGTTCTTCTGGTCCTTGTCCCCCACCATGGTGAAGGTCTTCCCTGAACCCGTCTGGCCATATGAAAAGATACAGACGTTGTAGCCATCGATAGCCGACTGGATCAGCCTGTAAGGGGAAATGTATCCTAAACTGCTGAGCTGACAGCATTTAAACATCTGGTTACAGCTGCCACCATCAGTGTGTTACCTATTGCAGTGTGTGGTTCCCAACCTGGGGGTCGGGAACGCCACTAGGGGTCGCCAAATCTTCACGGGTGGGTCGCAATTTTAAGGGGTGTCAGAAAGCATACAAAAATATACACAGTAGGCATATATCTCAGCATTTGGCTAATTTCTCTGAACAAAACTAAATTAAATTATTATTTTTACCCTAAGTTTTTATTTTTTTAAAGATTATATTTAAGATAAGGTCTTTTAATAATAAGCATCGTTTAAACAACCAAAGAGCTAATAGAACCAGGAGAAGAAAACCCCGAATTTGTCAAAAAAGAAGCCAATTAAGTATGTATGTATGTTAAAAATTATATAAAATACACAATACAGACAGATAATTGTATAAATAGTTTCCCTAAAGAGGAAATTATCTGCTTAAAATTCATCTAAATCACTCGTTTTAAATAAACTTTATGCTGTTACTGAGTTCACTATTTGGGTTCATTGTACAGTTTTGAATATAATATGAAATATCCATAAAATATGTCACTTAATCAGGGGTTGTCAGTTTACTAAATGA
>NW_023339718.1:2718053-2721934 GCF_004916995.1 Morone saxatilis
ATCTGGGAACTTAAAAGTGTATAGATAAGTCACTGGATCTGCTACAATATTAAGAGTATACGGCAGCTAAATACATTAAACATTAACAATACATTAAACATTAATATTATATAGCAGCTGCAACCATGATATAAATTATGCTTTTAATCTATCATGAAGGGCAGCTGGTGATATTTCCATCTCTGAGGCCTGACCTGACCTGGGATTTTGATGTGTTTCATAAAAGACCAACCTGATCCTGCAGCAAGAGAAGCTGCTGACCAACACTCTTCACTCCCTCTGTGGTTCGGATTGTCCCTCGTCCCAAGATGTCCTCCAGTTCTGAGACTGCATCACAGTCTGAACAACCATAAAATAAAACCACGGATATAAGTGATGCACCTTACACTCAGTGATGGCAACACTTCTGCAGAAACCTGGTGAAATCTGGTGTGTGAAAGTGAGCAGCTTTTGGACATTACAATTAACTGTAAAAGGACTATGTAATGCATGATATGTGAATATATATATAATTAATTTACCACTGGCTGCAGTCAGCATATTTATCAATAATTTATTTATTTACCATTTATTACAGGACTTTCTCCAGTTTTGAGGCAGTCCAAAGCCAACTGAGATACCTCGTATCCCCTCACTGCTTCTTGTAGTAAAGACAAACTTGACTCATATTCATCTGACCTGAAAAAGTGGAAGAAAATAATCTGAATTAATATTATACTTCAGACACTTTTAAATTGAGACTAGCTGTGGTTATTGCAACCAATGGGAAGTCATTCATTGTTTATATCTGCAATGTCTGTTATGTCTAACCCCTCTTGGTCAGTGGTCTTATCCTCTCTGCCAGTACTGTCTTCTTTGGCCATCTGTAGACGGTCCAGTTTTTCTCTGGCTTCGACCAGAGCGACCCGATTCTCCTCAATCATCTGGTCCAAAAGAGCTCTGGCCTCAGCCACTGCACTGCAGATAACATGAGCCTAGGAAGTGGAACAAAGCAGTCTTACACAACAAATATATTTTAATTAAAGAGAGGAGTCTGAGAAAGCTAAATTGGGTATTTTTACTGCCACCAAAGCAAAGCAGAGAATGCCTTATTTAACATCATTAGGTGCACAGGTTGGTGTGCACACAGTTTAATGGGTTGAGCAGCACCTTGTGTATGACAGTGGGAAGCAGAACGCTGCAGGGAGCCTGAGGGACAGGGGGGACGGGGCTCCTCTCTGACTCCAGCAGCTCAGTGATCTCTCTCTCCCGCTGGTACAGGCTCTCTTTCAGCTCCTCCAGACGGGCTTTAGCCCCCTCTAGTGGCGGATCTGACTCATTGCAAGCCTGCACATAGAACCACCTTAAAGGGTCAGTACACTCAAATTGTTGTGTTTTTTTTTTACAAGCTGATGTTTGAGACATCCACCTCCGAAACTCCTGCTACCATTCAAATACAAACTAAATACATGTTTGATGTGATTATATGAGATTATAGTTTTTGCCCTTTCTGGCATATTACCTTTTCTACATACTGTCCTACATATTGTCCTTCAGATTTTTGTTGGTTGCTCTGTTGTTATGTTCATGATCTTAGATCATGTACCTCAGATATGGCTGCCATGGTAACTAATTCCAACCCACCACAGTCTGCTGTTGAGCTGGGAGCTCTTTGTTCTCTGAGCTTTCACTTTCCTCTGCAACTTCCTGCTGCTCCTGTGATGGTACGGTCAACATTTCTTGGACTTTCCCTACTTCCTGTCGGGCCATTTGCAGCTCCCGCAGTGCTGTTCAGTGTCACAGGGCATTAATATACTGTAGGTGCGATATGCAAAGGTGAGTGATTTTGCAGGCATGTAAAGGCATGCAGACTCACTGGAGGCCTGGTGGCTGTGCAGGACATCAAGCCTGTTGGAGAACAGTTCCAGCATTTTGCTCTAAAAGAAAGAGGAACAAAGTTGGTTTAATAATTATGTAATGATGAAACAAAAAAAGTTCCCTGTTTTGCTTAAGATAGCCACAAGGGCGTGCTCCAACTCAAAGGAAGACATAAGAGTTTATTAGGTCTGCCAGATTCCTGTCCAACCTTTTCTCTGTGCCACTGCAGGACCTCCTCTTTACTCCTCCTCCTCTCAGCTCGCTGCTCCTCCAGCAGCTGCTCGTTCTGTGCAGTCAATGCCTGCAGGAAACAGGATGATGCAAGGAGAGAAGCACATAAATAAAGACATAAAGCTGTTTTTATTGTTTCTCCATCTGTAACGTGTGCACTAACATGACTGATGCATAAAGTCACATGTTTAGAGTTTGAGTGTAATGGTGAACCAGTGAGAGCTGCAGGAGTTGCAGGGAAATAAGCTTGATATTTAGTTAATAAGGCTGAAAACAGCACAGGGAGCTGGTTGGGTTTGAAATAAAGCGCTGAGGGAGAGATGGACTGAACATCACTGACCGCGACTCTCCTCTCCCAGTCAGCGTTCTTCCTCTCCACCTTCTCCTGGTAGAGGTCCAGGATTCTCCTCAGAGTGTTCAACTTGTTCTGGTAATGAGACCTGATCCTCTGCACAGTCCATTCCTGATCACACAATACAATCTGTATTATTGTTAAGAGTTAGGACACACACACACACACACACACACACACACACACGCCTCCTCACCTGGTTCTCTCGTGCTGTGATCTGAAAGTTCTCCTCCAACTCCTGCACCATTTCCAGGTGTCTTCTCCTCATTGCTTCCATGTCCTCAGCTATCTGTTTTTGTGTATACAACACACTTATGGGCCTCACATACACAAAGTAACACCCTGGTAGCATGTATTGATTAGATGCCTTGCAGGGTCACACCAGCAACATCAGGGCAGCCATGTGAGTATAAGGAAGAACACAACACAGTGTCTGACAGTGTCTTCATTGTGTGTTTGCATGCCCTCTCACTGAACGACTGGACAGTCACACGTCTGAAAAATATTCACTTCATGAGATAAAATAAAGGTTATTTTATCTGTTTTAGTTTATCTATAATAATCTGTAACACTTTATGGTGAGGGTAGATTAAATATCATGACTTCATGCATGAAATAGAATGAATTCATTCATGTAGTACCTAATGAATTATCAGGAATGTATGGAATTAACAGTATCTCATGTGAGATAAGGCAAGAACTGAGGTATCTAAATCACTGTGATTTGCGAGTTATTAATGATGTTCATGTCTTCTTCATGGGTCTGCAGTTAAAGGGACAGTCCAAAAAAAAAAAGACCGGTCATAGCAGTGTATCTGTATTCTGTTGAAAGTGTTGTAATCATGATTAATCATTAATTTTATAAACTAAATATCCTTCTTTGAGGCATTCTGTTTAAGTCTCTTATTATATTTATGTAAATAAATACACTTATACACGCCGTTTTTTGGCCTGTCCCTTTAACTGCAAGCATCATTAATAACTAAGAAATCACAATTATTGAAATAACATAGTTGTTAATTAACATATGTTCTTGTGTGTAATTTTCATAAATTTTTGACATATTTGCTGAAACTTTTACTAAAGCCTGACAGTAGAACATGAGACAAAAAAATTTGATAATCCAAAAGCACAGACAGAGATCAACTGTCGTTTTTCTGCTCTGATGGGTTGTGTTTGTACAGAAGCAGTGGATTCTTACAAATGCAATGCATTAGGAGGACGTTTTTCCACAGATTATCTGTCTCATGTTCTACTGTCAGGATTTAGTGAAAGTTTCAGCAAATATGACAAAAAGTTATATACTAAAACATTACCTACTGCAGCTTTAAGTCTAGAGTCAAGTCATGAGATACTGATCATCTTGTACATTCCTGAGAGTTCATGAAATAATGTGTATTAATTAATAATGTATGATTTCATGATAATTCATGTACCCTTA
>NW_023339718.1:2722034-2727838 GCF_004916995.1 Morone saxatilis
ACCTGTTTCACGGTGCCTACATAAGGAACAAATCTACATCTCATCTTTTGGGCGAGGAAATTATTGGCACAAATAGTGTGCACAGTCAAAAATCGTTCTTTTTAACTAAGATATGAACAATGATAATGATCAAACTGAAGCCCTAATAGTAGGGGTCCAGAGACAATGTTCCATATGGTCTCTCAGAATGAATCACTGCGTTTAGAAAAACTGTGAAATAAAAGAAGGGCTATATTATGAGGACATAAAGGCCATAACCTGTGTGTAAAGCTAGGAGACAAAAGAAAAGCAGAAATCCGCCATCTGTGTGAATTCAGTCCCGTTTTCGTGCTGCTGTGCTGGACCAGGAGGCACACGTCCGGTCCTGATCTCTAAGGCGCGAAGACCAAAACTCTGCATAAAACAGTCTTTAAATATTAAACCTGCCAGAAGATGGGGGAGTTCACCAGAGTACTGGCTTAAAACCCCACAAGAGCCCCGTGCTTGGCTAAAAAAATGCCCAACAGTCCTCAGCGTTTTCCTGTGGTGTAAGCAATACGGGATTGTAACTGAGATGCTTCTCTCAACACTCAACACACCAGTTATAGTTCATACACACACTCATTTCACTCTTCTGTTCTGTGTTTGTTTCCTGGAGACCCCAAACCTGCCTCTGCCTGGTTAGAGTCAAGGCAATGGCTGAAATAGTATAATAAGTATCAGGAAATATCTTCATGCAAGTTTAGGATGTTCTGCTTATATCATATATGTTGCTACTGCATCTGTAAGAAAAAGTATTGTGAATAAAATCAATTTCTTCATTGGTCATTGCTGCTGCTGGTTAAAATGTTTGTTCTTTCTTCTCTAGCTGTTCTGGCAAAGCTCTTCCATGAGGATTTCCTTTCCTTTTTTTTAGGACAAAGGGAGGCTCATTTGCACATTTGGACCATCAGCTTGAGCCATCGCTTTAACACACCTGGGTACTTAGAGATAAACTCCACCCATTGATGCCCACTTTAATGGAAACAACAGGCTTTGCCGCCTTCCTTCCGTTTTTACAATCCAAACCAGTGCCCGAATGGGACCATAATTCCCTATTTGCGGAGTGCGTCACTTTGCCGGAAATATGGAAAGGTAATTGAGCTGGTCTCAGTATGATTTAAATGTCTGTAATCATTGAGTGGGTCCAGCTCGTAGTGTGGTGCCGTGTCATGCCCAGTGGGTCAGCAGTAGGCTCAGTGTGTAGGACTTTTGGCTTGGGGGAAACTGGGAGGCTCGCACGTTCAGCTCCCACAGACCACAATATAGTGAGGTAGGTGGAATGCTGGTTGCTGGTGGGGAGAAGATGCCCAGAGTGCTGCTCGTTTCACCTCCTGTCCACTAGCAAGGAGCACCGAGCACCTAACCCCAATAAAATAAAAACTGCTCGCCGTGGGTGCACAGCTAACGCGTGCCCTTGCGTCACTCTATCCATCTCTCTCCATATGTTTGCATGGTCCTTTGAAGTAAAAGTCTTAATCTAATGCTTGACTTAAATATAACTCTCAGCTGCTGTAAGGATGCTTTTAGCAACATCCTTGCGTATGTAATTTATTTGTTAGAGACTGGTTTTGCCATCCTGCCAGCCAAATTTAGATGACGTCATCAAGGGCCTGTGACATTTTCAGTTGATTGTAGAGTTGACAGATTGAATGTACTACAGTTACCGTTAATGACATGCGACTTAGTTATACGAACAGAAATATGCAGTACATCCCTTTAGAGCTTGTGCTGTCATTATCCGGCTGTTAGCCTTGAACTTGTGTGAAATGAAGCCAGCAAGCCCTCTGTTGAGGCACGGTTAGGGCTGGCAAATGATCAAAAGGCGTGGAGTGCGCTAGCCCAACAACTGTGCAGCCCATGACAAAACATGCCACACCTTTAAAGACAACTCTTTGTGTTTTACTCTTTACATCTTCAGCTCTCACACTGAGGCCGATCACTTAGACCCCAGGTGTATCGCAGTAAATATGATAGGTGTAGGGTGAACTGTTCCACAGATCGATACACAGTGGGGTCTCAGTAAACTCCTGATAACTGTTTTGCCAAGAGGGGGGAGCAGTAACATCAGGAATGTGGGGGGAGGGCAAAACATTTTCCTCAGGTAACAGCTTGACGCAGGGGTAGACAGAATTCCAGCTATGTGAAACAGATGTCATTTCGCTCTCACTTGCCTAACTAGACCATAAAACAGGTACTTGTGTTGCCTAAGGAGCTTCCTATGGTTTACTTGCCCTGAGCTTTCCGCCAAAATGCAATTAAGAGAAGCAAATGTCATTACTATATAGTATCGTAATGTAAAGTTAATGTTTTTGGAATGATACCAAAACATGAAATGTTGTGTTGATTGAGATGATTTCCATAAATTCGAATACGATACTAGATTTACATTGCAGGAGTGATCCTGTTAGCTTGGGAAAGCCTGTGTTGGACAAAGTCACTATGTTCAGTAATGTCCGAACATTAATGATGGGTTTCCTTTCATATAGAAGTTGGACAATAAGCATATCGTAATGCCACATACCTGAGCCCTGACTGGCACACTTACTGCTTAAATGGAGATTCACCGAGACGCTCACTCAAGTTCCATGTTATCGGAGTTATATTTATTTAATTACAGGTATGGGTACACAAAATCTGGGTTGTCTCTGCCAGTTTGTCATGGATGGACTGTCCAGTTGATTTCTCTGAGTTTTAACATTGTTTTGGAAACATTTGGATAATGGATTGAGTACATAACCTCACGTATGTACTGAGTATAAGGTCAAGTACTTCGAGTTCAATAATAATTTCACAATTTAAACAAGGTTAATGACACAACTTTGCACTAATGGCTTGCTCTATGCAAAACATTTCGGCTTATATTTTATATGGACTAGGTTTTGTATTCTTTGTGTAGCCCATTGATGATTGGTGAAATTGTATAAAAGCTACATGAAAATATCTGGGTATTCCCCAAACTGAAATTCATACCAGGCGTGCCCCAAAACGTTACAGTCGAAGTGGGGGTTGTGGTGGCCAGAGCTGGATATGCCTAGGGCAGTTCACTCCAACTCAAACAATCAATATTTCTTGTTGTGGATGTTGAGCTTCACTGTGCAGAATCGCATGGAGTTTTGACACATAATTAGTACTGCCCTAAAAGTCCTGATATTTGGAGGATACATCAGTAGTCTAGGAGCCATGTGGCTTTTAGCAAATAGTTTGGAAGCTGCCACAAAACATCTGATATGTCGGAGAATGCTGAGATTTACAGTGAAAATAGGAGACATCTTGGTGGTCTGCAGGGAAACACTTATTAGTTCAGGAAAGGTTGATGCCTTTTTTAATGATTTACACATGTAAATTTAAATAGTGGAAAATACCTATCAGGTACATAATCAATTTTTTATTCCAAGCAGAACTATTTGATATCGCATATGGTCCTTCCATATGTCTTAATACATGTCTGAAGCGGATCTTTAAACTATTGTAAGTAAGTGTTCAAAATTTGTTGGAAAATGTAAAATTAGAAAAATAATCTATTAAAAAATATGAAGCTTATAATAAAAAAGATGTCAACAAACGTTTTAAAAATAAACATTACAATAGATATAAATTAATCTGTAGGAATATATTAGTAATGTTGCATTTAGACCCTCATAAGCACAAAAAATACAATAAAATTCATCATAAACTTCTCCCTAAGTCACAGATGTATTCTAAGTATAAGTGATTTTCCACGAGATCCCCATTTTTATGAAAGATTAAGAGCTCAACTTGATCGGCATATGTTTTCAAGTAAGCAGCGCGACTGTTTTAAATCTGCTGGACAAACTCTTCCTACTTTTTTTACGCACGGCGCGGTGGAGCTCCGCTGCGCTCGGCAGTGGCAGGCAGCGGTTCAGTCCAATGGCAGCTGTGGAGGGGAGTATGGGCTGCACCCGTTACTAGGTGGGGTTTATCATGGGTATAAATATACTCTCTCTGCCTCTACAACGCCCCTGGAAACCTCAGTGAGACTAACTTCTTCCCTCTCAGGCCACGCGGTAAGTGGTTTTCCTTCGATAGAAAGCTCTAATCTGCTTTACGGCTTTTAGTTTTGAGAGTTTGGTGAAGTTTAGTGTGAGATTTGATGTCTGTCACTCACTTCTCCTTCAGTGTATTGATGCAGTCTCTTGAGGGTGTGGTTGGAAAGAAAGCGGCGACACTTTATGGATTTACATATTTGACGAAAGTGTTGTTTGAGCTGCTTTAATTACGCAGCAGATCTGCCACTAAAGCACATTTAAAAGGAGCCCGGATCTATCATCTGCCCTATAATGTACTGTATATCCATATCAGAGCTGAGCGTGGGTGTGGCCAGGCAATCTACACATGCTTGCCATTATGGAAAACCACCTAACATAAACCTACAGTAAATATGCAGGGGATTGTTCTCTCCAGGAGTGGATGAAGGAAAAACAAACATGATTTCTTTCTTTCTGTCCTTTTGCTAACAGGTTTTAAATAGATAAGAACTCTACCAGTACAGTAGAATCAATAAAAGAGTGATAATGTCTTTGGATAACAGTGTGTTCAGTGGTTTTTATCACCTCCTTTCTTTCTCTCATCAGACTTGCAGTCTAAACGTTCTATCTTCTCTCTTCTCTAATGCTGTTTCCTTTCCCTTACAGACAGACTCCAGCGTCCCACCATGTCTTTCATCAGTGCCTTCTTGCAGCAGACGGTCTATCTGGGCATGCCCGATGACTCAGTACGTTTACTCTGTGGTTCTGTTCCAGTTGCTAAGGCCCTGTTTTTTCCTTTTTTTTCTCTTCCTGTGGTATGTTCGGGTGGAAAAATTTACCAGGCAGAGTTTGGAGCAGGCCAGAGAGAGGCGTGTTAGTTAGAGGACAGTGAAGAAGAAAAAGAATGAATGAGTCGGGGAGTTTAAAGGTGGAGGGGAGGAAAAAGGAGTGGAGCAGACAGAGACATAAGATGAGAAGTGTTATTAAAGTGAAAGGGAGCCTAATGATTATATGCAATAAGAGAGATGACCATACTCAGTCTTGTGAGAGTGTGACTCATAGGAGCAGGAATTTGTGCCCCTCCCTTTATAAACCCTGCAAACAGAACAAAATGCTACTTCTGCTTTGCCCGGATTTCTTAAAGTGAACTAAGTTTCACAAGTTTATTCTGCATGATTTCAATCTGCGCTCTCAGGCTGTTATCCTTGAGTTCGGTCCAACAGGGGCGTGTACAGGCACTTTAAAAGGCAACGTCATGGTCTTTGGAGGCATTAAGGCTTAAAATCTGTCACAGTTATCTTCTTTTATGTCTTTGTATGTATTATAAGCTGTGGTTTATTTTACTAAAGAGCACTTTTGCTTCTCAGGCATCTGAAAAATGCACCTTTTGCACCCGGCCTCATGCACACCACTGTAAGCAGAAGTATCTACCAAACACATACTAATCTCTGTTCTGTCTCTGTAGCTCCAGAAGAACGAGGGGACGGTGACTGCGGCGGCCAATTTCAGCCCCAATGGCGATGCAGCGATCTTGGACAAGGCCATCAAGGCTAAAGGTGAAGTTAAGAGGCACACAGGGAATCCGTGGACCGTGTGTGAACATGTCTTGGCTTTGTATTGTGTTTCTGTTAGACTTGTGACATGCTGGCCTCTGTAAGAATCTTAACTATGTTAACACCCTCTGCTGGCCCCCATGTGCCATTGCTACTAACAGAGTCATTGTGGTAGAAAGTCTCACTCTTCTCTCAGAATAATAGAAATGATAACTTTGCTTAACAACACCTCGTTTGTGCAGGT
>NW_023339718.1:2727853-2734066 GCF_004916995.1 Morone saxatilis
TGTGGATGAGAACACCATCATCGAAATTCTGGTGAAGAGGACCAACGAGCAGAGACAGCAGATCAAAGAGGCTTACCAGCAGGCCAGCGGCAAGGTGATTAGAATGAAACAGATGTTCACGGCAATAATGCAAACACACCAAGTGTGAACCTATTGTGATTAAGCGGATGACCTCACACGAGGTGGTGAGACCACGCAACTAAAACACCTCCAGCGAATTAACTCCCTGGTTAGCCATATTAGAGTCAACGCCGCACGACAACAGTGACGCATTTATTTATGACCTCAGAAGCCTCTGCTGTCACTCAGCCAACCAGGAAGCACCATCGAGCACCGACGAAAAAGATTCCAAGCGCTTTCTCACAGGCCAAATTGTGACTGCGCCTACGGACGCACTGGGTCGCAGCATCTCCAATACCATCAGAACTGCAGCTCCATCTGCTCCCGCGCCGCGAAGTACCCCCTCCGTCTGCCCAGTCGGTCACTGACGCCCTCACTAGCTCCATCCCACTCAACGTCCAATCCCAGCTGCTACCTACGAGTAAGAGTATGTACCACGTACCCGCATGTGCCAACAAAAAGGCAAAGACCCACTCGCACAGCCTTCATAACAAGAAAACGCCTTTATTATTCCTGCAAAGACTAACTCCAAGCTCCTCTAAGGGCTAAGCCATACTGCTGCCAAACTCGCACCTACTGATCCCAGCAAACGCACATGATGTGCTCTGTATACGAACCCACATCCAGAGTCAGCAGCTGCAGCCTGTGACTCCCAGCGACTCAGTTGTCTTCAGCCACCACCCAGATATGGAACGTGAATGCCGAGTATGAAGCCTCAAGTCTGTCCCCAGACGCATCTGGCGTCCCACTCGCGCACGCCTGCTATCAGATCTACATCCCTCGAAATAAGAGTGTGAAGGTGAAAACGGGAATAACTCCGTGCGGACGAAATACTCTGGCTGACGCAGCTGGGTGCCGAGTTCACGTTTACATCTCTTTGCTATCCCATGCTGCTGTTTACGTTATCACGGCTCTTTCCAACCACAGTGCCAGTCTCTCCACACCCACAGACACTCACCACCAACTGGCTGCTCCCAGAGATTATAGGCTCTGATTTTCCCGCAGCTTCGAAGCTCCGCTGCTCAGGATGCTTCAGTTGTATGGAGCCTCTGATCCCACATCGTTCCGATAGTTATTCACCCCCACCAGAGGGCGAGCAGCAACTCTCTCTCATAGTCCTCGCCTTAGTGCTCCAATCCCTGAAAAAGACCCAGAACAGATCATGTACACCGACAAAAAAACCTGAGCAGCCGCTCTGACCTTGTAGGAATGGGTTTATTCGCGCTACTCCCATGATTAGTCAGACATCCGCTTGCTCACGCAGAATCCTGGTAGAGCTGTTCTTGCCGTTAGCTTTTTTCTCTGGTACTCATCCTTCGATCCGTTTCATGGTCAACACCTTTCGGAGCGGACAACCATGCATGCGGCTGTCCACGGATAACGGTATTGCCCGGTCCCTTTACCCCCGAAGGGCCAGCGCAAAGGAAGTCAGTCATCGGCCAGGTCTTCAGGCACGCCCACGGCACTGTATCCCCTCGCGCCAATGTATTTCTTCAAACATACCTGTTGCTACGAGAACTACTACCATGCCAGTACCGTTCACATTGGGCCAAGTGACCCGCTCTCAAAGGCAAGACGCAGGCCTCGCTTCCAGGCACACCTTCACTGTGGTTATCTTAAAAGGATGGCTCAAGTTTAAATCTTCGCTGTATAAAATCACTCCGCATGCAATCTCAGTTAGAAGTCGTGCTGCACATCTATGGCCTCCTACGTGGTGCTTGTTGCAGACTGTATCAACTTCATTTTCACGCATAAACGCGAGACAAATCGCTGGCGTCGAAACGCCAAGGAAACACAATCCGCGCCCTATCAGCCACCCAGTTTGTTCTGTTTGTCACCCTCTCCCGGCTTACTGAACGAGAACACACTCCAGGGCGCCGATCTAGAGAAAATACTTGGCATGGAGTGCGCCGGCAAGCACAACACTCGCGCTCTGCCGGGCGATCCGGCTCCTAACCAGAGAGAGCGACAGTGTCGGCGACGCACATACCGACAGCCACCAACACGCACACCGACACTCTACAGCCGACTTCGATTCAACTATCATCGAAACACCAAAACACCACACACCTTCACTTCATCATTGAACTAACAAAACACATTAGAAATACATACACACCCTTGCTCACTACACTCCACATCCTCACACTCCACCACTAATTCCTATCGATTTCTTTCACTGACACCTATGCAGCTATGTCAATCTTTACGCCATAACAATCGTTCCGCTCATCTAATTATCAGGTCGTCTCAATATTTACACATTATTTCTCAAAAAATCAATCAAACATTCAACGGTCTACCCCACCAGTACTCTTTAATCACGAACAAACCTTGACCACAACTAACGGGGTCGCCAGGCATAGCTCATGTACGCACTAAACCCTCACTGCCTTTACCTACACCGCACATACACTACATCTGCCTCATTCATACCTCTTCATTTAGCAACTAGAACAAATCCACTCACGACACTGTCATCCTGACCCACTGGACCGCTTTCAATAAAGCAACGGGCAGTTGTCAGTTGTGCCTCTCTACCTACTGCTGTGACACACAACTCTTCAATATCTCGCCTTCATCGTCCAGGGTCCAATACAGCTGTTGGCCACAGTCACCACTTCTCGCTGATACCACTTGCGTACACTAATATATCGAATACTCAAGGAGAACAGTGCATCAATGAGATAACTACAGAAGGAACAACAGAGCCAGCAAAAAATCCCTCTTACATCGAGCGCGCACAGAGAGAGACAAGCAAGAACACATATATATATCTAAACACACAGAGCACACCACCGAGGCCCACACTACGCTCACCACACCACTCAGAGACTGAGACACCCCACGGAGCGCTCCTATCTCTTCTCTCTCACTCCCGCGCTCCGACTCACAGCGCTGGCATCCGCACGCACCTCCGCTGCTCACCGCTCAGTACACACACACACTACACTAAGAACACCGGCACACTCTCCAAGAGCTGACATGACCAAAACATAGAACATACGAGACAAACGAGCGTACCCATACCACCATACTTACACGCATTTAGCACTCATATCTGTTACATACAATTTGACAAACACGCCACACTACATCCACCAGAATCAACCACCACACTCAGAAATGAACTGCGGCTCGCACTCATCAGAGGGCCAGAGCACCACGGTTATACATCATACCTACCTACCTCTCCACGCACTAAATATAATCATCTGACGACACTTTCGCTCCCCTCCACACACAGAAGCTCTAGTAACTGCGCAAACTCGGTACTCCCACTCCATGGACTTTGCATCATAGTTACTCATGGCTCATTCCGCTCACTCTCTTCTCATCCTAGCTTCTTATTTTTATTCATTTCTCTAGCCCAGAATGGGTTTCTGCATTTTTTTGAAAAATGCTTTCACGCTCCTCTCTCACGCTTCACACTTACCTCTAGTCTTCAGTGTATCTTTCACTCTTCTACTTACCCTATCACCGACAACACGCGGGGCACTATTTTCAGGGAGCCAAGACTTAACGGACAGTTCAGAAATAGATAATTACCAATACAAACAACCAACTGACCTACAGTCATAGCAGACACCTAGACGCTCATCACACTCAAACCACTACAACCAATGCCTCATCATGCTAGCTGCTGCGACAAATTCACACCAAACGACTAAAACTAACACACTCTCTCTGCTATACCTTTTATTTAGTACACAATATCAATCTCAGTCATTTGGTTCTTAGGTCTCTATTCCTTTCTTATTTCATGCTTAACCAAAATAGCATTCTTAGTTTATATATCGAACAAATCCTTGTATGCTGTGTCACACCATCGCAATGAACATAGACTAGGTAAACAGCAAGCTCCATATAAAATATTAATAATAATATAAAATAATGCGATATATTTAAAGAAAGTTTTTTTACGAAGACTCCTCTGCGGTACCACAGATTAGAACTAGTAGTTATTTTCTTTAAATCCAACACAAGGAATACGTGGAGACAGATTTTAAAAGCAGAAAAAGGGCTGGATGGAGAGGATGGAGAATACACGCGCTGGGCGGATGGGGCGGGATGGGATAGTGTCGGGGATTGTGGTCGAGCCACCTGTGTGTGTTTTGTCATTGTTGCGCGTTACTTGTTTGTTTTGCTTTGCCATTGTTTTAATGTTGTCCAACACTTTAAGCTTACTGTTTATTTCTGCAATTTACTTTGAATTAGTTACGCTAAAAAAGGCTTCTCAGAAATGATATACCAAGTGAAATGTATGTTAAACTTGGATGCTTTAGATAAAAAGACGTTTTGATAATATAAACAGCAGAATAAGCCACAAAGAAGAAAGGTCTGATATGATGAGCATTTACCGCCAGACCTGCTTTCAACTAAAGCCTATTTTGGCCCAGTAGCTCACTTGTCCTCGTACTGCAGCCAGCTGGCCTCTTCCGATGTCAAACAAAGGCAATGAAAAGCCCCCACAGTTCCTCCATCCACTCCCTTATTTTATCAAAACTACAACTTATTTACCTCCATTCTTCAATGCTACTGATGTTCAGTGTCCTTACTGTGCCTTTTCTCCTGTGTAAGCATACCAAACCCTCATCGACAACAGTAAAAGGCCAGGTTGTTAACTTGCTGTATTGGTGTTCCAGCGTGTGTGTGACTCGTAATAGAACGGCGAGTCTGACGTCTTGTTTAGTCTTTTATCAAAACCACGTGCTCCGCGGCAGCTACAGCAGGCGAGATGTTGTCGTACTGGGCCTAGAACTTAACCGCATAGCCATGGATGCAACGTGTCTGACGCACGTAACCATGACACAGCTCAAGAAGACGGGCCAGCCCCTGCAACATCACCCACCAGTGTCAAGAACCTGATGTCATCCTCAGCGTCCTTGTCTTGCGCTCATTCTTGGGAAAAAAGAAACTGCAAGAAACATTACACATCAACGCATCTAAGAAACGCATGTTCAACAAACTCAAAAATAGAGTTCTTTTCTTCATGCGTTTAACCCTTCCCCATATCCACACAACAACCCGCCACCTTGTCCCACACTGTTTATCACCTTTCCTACCTTTCGTGAACACCTAGCTTGATGAACACTAAAACAAAATTGGTTGCCTTCAAAGCTTGTCCTGACACTGCACGCTTCCTTGTCGACTTCTTCTATTTCCAGGATCCTCTCTGTCTGTTCTCTAGACGCCAAAATCTCTATGAGTGGTGTCTTCGTCTGCTGCCCAAACCCTGAGAACAAGCATGCTGATAGACAGATCTTGATACCAAACGACAAGACACTTATTCCTTGGCCAACTCAAACAAAACCGACCTTTCTACAGAACAGATACAACCATGAATAACATGGAACGTGGTTCTGAGATTCATTAGACGGCAAAAATCAACAGAATGATGCGTGAGCCAAGAGCATATGCCTCAAATGTGCTTGCTTTTCTGAGCATTACTTAGAGTCCATTTATCACAATTTATCATCCAGCGCTCCTTCTTAGGTGAGATCCTGTGTGGTTGTGTGTGTGTGTGTGTGTGTCTGTCTGGGTGGTCGCTGGGTGTGTACCCTTCATAGCCAGCTCCTTTCAGGCTGCTGGCGTCGTACCTGGGGCCGGTGTCTTTTTCAGCAGGGCCAACACCACAATCCTCCAGATCTCCCTTCAGCAGCGACTCTCCAGTGCCGATTCCCAGAGCCTACGGTCAGCTAAACTCATTCGCTGGTTTCGAGACACCATGTGATCGTGCTGGTGTACACTTTTAACACAGCCTGCGTCCGTTCAACAAAGTGTCTGTCAAACACTGGCATTCTATGCTCCACCCATCCCAGCAGGGGCAGTTGCCATTGGCTCCTCACAAAGAAGCAAATAGTATTGAGTATTATGGAGAAATTAGCCAACTTCTCACTTGACTTTATTAGATCAGTAATACAACCCGACATCGCTGTGAGCCGTTGATATATATCCTGCTCACGGACGAGTCGAAACGCTCGCAGCCAATGACGAAGCAGCTGAACTCGCATGTAGCTCACGCCACCATGACGACGACCCCATCAATGGCCCAAACTTTAGGCGGTACCTCCAACAAACCAATGGTGACGT
>NW_023339718.1:2734091-2770700 GCF_004916995.1 Morone saxatilis
TACGTCATACATTGCTGACCACATGGATTTTGTGGGTTCATGGTGGCGATGCAATTTCTAGCGCCTGGCCTTTGTACTGTTAGTCGATGTAAGGGTCCTTGGTCATGCTGTGGATCTACAGGAGAAGGAAGGCACAGCTAAGGACACTGAACATCAGTTAGCATTGAAGAATGGAGGTAAATAAGTTGTAGTTTTGATAAAAGTAAGGGAGTGGATGGAGGAACTGATGGGTTTTGGCTTTTCATTGCCTTTGTTTGACATCGGAAGAGGCCAGGCTGGCTGCAGTACGAGGACAAGTGAGCTAGCTGGGCCAAAATAGGACTTTAGTTGAAAGCAGGTCTGGCGGTAGCAATGCTCAACTCATATCAGACACTTTCTGTCTTTGTGGCTTATTCTGCTGTTGTATATTATCAAAACGTCTTTTTATCTAGAAGCATCCAAGTTTGAAGCATACATTTTCACTTGGTACTATCATGTTCTGAGAAGCCTTTTTTAGCGTAACTAATTCAAAGTAAATTGCAGAAATAAACAGTAATTAAGTGCTACAACATTAAAACAAGGCAAAGCAAAACAAGACAAGTAACAACAAGACAAAAACAACACCAGGCTGACCACAATCCCCCACACTATCCCATCCCCCCATCCGCCCCACTAACCCCTCCCCATGTATCTCCACCCCATCCACCCTTATTCTGCTTTTTAAATCTTGTCTCCACTATCTGTTGGATAAAACACTAGTTCTAACTGGTGGTACGCAGAGGAATCTTCGAAAAAAACGTTTCTATTTAAAACCATATAATAATATTAAATTTAATGAGCTTGCTACCTAGTCATGTTCATGCATGGTGTACACACATACCAAGATTATTATAGTTAACTAAAACATTTTAGTTAACAGTGAAATAAAGAAAAATAGACCTAAGACAAACTGACTGAAATTATATTGTGTACTAAATAAAAATATACAGGAAATGTCTTTAGTTTTAGTCTTTGTTAATTTGTCGACACAGCTAGCATGATGAGGCATTGTGTTTATGTTTATTGAGACTAGGGTGTCTCTATGACTGTGAGTCAGTGTGTTTTGTATTGTAATATCTATTCTGAACTTCCTTAATCTTGGCCCTGACAAATACTCCCCCATTTTATAATAAATAAAAGTAAAACTAACACTGAAACTAATATAAACTTAACTAAAACTAAACATTTTTCAAAAAAATGCAAACCCATTCTGGAGCTAAAAATGGAATAAAAATAAAAACTAATGAAAAATACAATACCATAATAACTCTGATGCAAACGTCCATGATTAGTACCAGTGTGCCAGTTCTAGAGCTTCCTGTTTGAACAGTGGCTGGCAACAGTTAACAATAAATAATCTTATTAATATAAATAAACCTGCTTCCTGTTCCTGAACTGACCGCAGCTATTTTCTGAGGTGATATCTCTCACATTTCCTGTTTGAGTCAAAGTAGAGTAACAAAGACTCTAATCTTAAAGCTCTTACCATTATTCTCTATTTACATTGGTCATGTTCAGCTCTTTGAAGTTGTCTTTTCTCTTCATCCCAGGCCGGCAGGACTGAAGGAGTTTGTGAGCAGCTGATTGACAGCGATGCCAGGGCTCTGTACGAGGCCGGGGAAGGGAGGAAGGGCAAAGACAGCTCCGTATTCATCGACATCCTCTTGAGCAGGAGTGCCTCTCATCTCCGTAAAGGTTCGCTGTCTCGCTCAGTAAAGTCCATTTTTGTGCTCTTTGTTCCCGTCAGATCTCACACTGACATTCTTTTCTCCTTCAGTATTCGAAAGGTACTCAAAGTACAGCAAAGTGGACGTGGCCAAAGCTATTGACCTGGAGATGAAGGGAGATATTGAAAGTTGTCTCACAGCAGTAGGTAAAGGCACAAACTACAACTCCTTCTTTATTAAAGGTCCAGTGTGTAACATTTAGGATGATCTATTGGCAGAAATTGAATATAATATTCATATGTATGATTTCATTAGGGTATTAATCACCTGAGACGTTTTTATCTACAGACTATGCCTGGCCACCCCTAGTTTGGTGTCAATTTCTATTAAATATAACACGTTAATTTAGATTATTTTTTAAAATAATGTGTTAAAATTAACACATAATTTAATGAGCTGACATGTTAGGCTAAATGATATGATCAAGTTCAGTGAAAAAAGAGGAATATGTCTGATTAGGATTGATTAACAATTTATAGATTTCTAATGTTTTTGAGTTCAAATGAATGAATGAATGAATTTCAAGTCAGCTTGAAATACCTTCATTTGGGGGCTTCTATCTGATTGTTTGTGGTTAAATCAGCACATTTTTCTTGCCACTCCATGAATATTTCTCTAGATCTGCCCCTGGATGTTTCTTCAGTAGCCCGGAAGGGACAAAAAAACTGGCTCTAGATAGGGCCATTTGTGTTTTTGCTGTTTCACCGCCACCATATTTTCTCCTTTATACTTGGAAAGGAATTGAGTTACAGTCTGCAACAACACCACTAGAGGCCACTAGATTGTACACACTGGACCTTTTAACTGAGCATTCATGCAGTGATTTATACAAAGATTTAAACTTGAACCATCTTTTAAATAACCACAGTGAAGTGTGCTGGAAGCAGGCCTGCGTTCTTTGCCGAGAAGCTCTACTTGGCCATGAAGGTACTGCATTTATAGGCTTCTTAGAACATATTTAAAAATACATGCAGGATACAGTGCCTGCTGCCTAAGACCTGCCATGACTGACCCCTTTCTGCCCTTCAGGGTAAAGGGACCCGCAAACCTATCCTGACCCGCATCATGGTGTCCCGCTCTGAAATTGACATGAAACGGATCAAGGATGAGTACAAGAAAAACTACGGCAAAACACTCTACCAGGATATTCTGGTGAGCAAATGTCTGACTACTCATAGTACCAATAAACCCATCCTACAAGTCAGAGCCTGCTCAGGTTTTTTTGTGGTGTACATGAGTCTTTTCTGTCTTTTCAGGATGACACTAAGGGAGACTATGAGAAGATTCTGCTCGCCCTCTGTGGGGGTGAAAACTAATCGGCAACCAGTGGGATCAAGGCTCATACAACTGAAGATCCAGCAGCGAGTTCAGCTGCGGAAAATCACCTATAATCTCTTGACACACATTGTGCCCCTATGTTCTTGTGGAGAACTGACATTTAGAAAATATATAAACAGCAATGATGAGCAAAGATTAACGTGGAATCGGCACTGCTTCAGCAGATATTTCCTCTCCCAAGTTATTCCTTTTCATTCCAGCACTCTTATTTCAGCATAGATCTGATAGCAGCGTGCCAGTGGACCAATGCTCTGGGACAGACTTAGCTTCATACTCATTAGAGTCTCATATCTGGTGCTCGAAGACAAGCTGATGTCGCTGATCACAGTGCAGCTGCTGACAGATGTATACAGATCACACATGTGCTTATCATATTCAGTGGCAGCAGTAGGCTTACCCTTGAAGGAGCTTGGATATCTTGCAAATAAAAAGCTTTTTGTATGAAGGCTTATCTGAGTGGTTTTGCTTTTTTTGCACATGCACATACTGTACATACTACTATACACTGATAGTATATGATAGGTACGTACTGACCACTGCAGACCAGGAATACCCCACAAGAGCTGCAGTTTTGGAAGATTGCTCTTGACCCAGTGCGTCTAGCAGCACAATTTGGCGTCCTTGTCAATGACTCCGCTGAATTATCTTGCTCGCTTGCTCACTTATTTCCTGCTTCTAACACAGTTCACTTTGAGGACAAGACAATGATTTGGGTACTTTTTTTCGCACTTTTTTTTTGGGTCTTGACCTTTTTGATTAGTATAACCAGATAATCAGTGTTATTCACTTCACCAATCAGTGGTCATAATGTTATGGCTGATCAGTGTATAGTATTAGTACATTGCATTATACTGTATATATAAAAACTAGATTAAAACAACAACCCAACACTCCTTATTATCAGTTAACTGTATATTTGGGCTCTGAATTCACTACAAATCCAAAATACAGAAATCATATTGTAACACGATTAACACAGAAGTCTCAATGTGCAAACATGAACAATGAATGAATGAACAATGAATGTAATCACACATAATTGAATACTGCTACACTAACTTAAGTACTGCACTGAAGTACACATTTAATGTACTTGTCCTTTTTTTGAGTAATTTCTTTTCATGTCACTTTGTACTTGATCTACATTTCAGAGGAAAATATTGTATTTTTTTTTTACTTAACTACAACTTTTGTTACTTTACAAATGCATACAAAACATATGACGATCTTGAAAAACTGACAATAATCTGCAGATTAATCCATAATTAAAAAAATATCATCTATGGTTGCAGATACAAAATAGTTCCACCTCAACCAACTACAACAACAAAATTCTGCTATTACATTACATAGTAATCTCATGACAAAGTGGGTATTTTACTGCACTGAGTACTTTTACTTTACATTTACAAGTACATTTTCCTAAATATTATAATAACATACTTTTACATTGGTAATGCAGTACTTTTACAGTGTGGTATTAGCAGGCTTGGGGGAGTATTAGTATCCATTACAGTTACAGTTAAAAAACGTAATCAGATTACAGTTACATTTAGTATAAATGAGGATTATTTAGCTTGATTACACCAGTTTTTCTTTAAAAAACGACACGTATTTTATGTGAAAAATCTGTTGTCTTATAGAATACACTTGCATCAATACTTCTTTTTATTTCTTCTGTCTTGTTTTTATTTGCATATTTGGTTTTGATGTAATCCAAAAGTAACGGAAAGTAATCAAGATGCATTAATTGAATATTATGATACTTGGACATTGTTAAACAGGTAATTAGTAAATGTATCAGATTACACTTTTTAAAGTAACACTCCTAACCCTGGGTATTAGTAATTTTACTCAAGTAAAGGATCTGAGTACTTTCTTCCCTACTGGTAATAGATTACAGTGTAATAACGGGACTTTGGGTTGCCAGGTTGGGTGAATTTATTGAATCTTCCTGCATTTTATTGTAATAAGTAGTTAAATATTCTCCATAGAAACCAGACACTGTGGATTTCACATTATAAATATTAAACAATCACAACCTCCCTCACGGGTTGCCATCCACAGGAAAGGGGGGGTTGCTGTCTGTCACACTGAACCTGGCAACCTCACAGCTCACACAGACATAAACAGGCGGAGCAGCGGCGTGCTAACAGCTAGGCTAACCAACCTTTCTCTTCCCCAGTACGTGTTGATGTTTATCTCTTAAACAGCTGCAGGGGGGGGGGGGACTGTTTATCTGACTGTAAACAAACTCCAAAAAACAACACCGACACGAAATGTGTTTAAAGCGTGTAGATTAGCACGACTGTAAGGCTAGAAAGCTAACGGTGGCTAAGTGAGTCAAAACTTTAAAACTGCAAAAAATGTGAGCGAGCTGAAGTCACGTGTGTGTTTTTTGATTCAGATGAAATGGTCAAAGGGAGCCGTGGTGTGTGCAGTGTGTGTGCAGTGTGTGTGCAGTGTGTTAAAGTCTTTTAGCCAGGTGGACGTTTCTGATAACTGAGCTAAAACAGACACATCCTTTTAAGGCTGCTTGCAGGAACCCCCCCCCAGCCCACACCCCCCCTCATATCTCAGTTCAACACTAATAAAACCTCAAACTCTTTGTCTTTTCATTCCAGGTCTGCCCCCCTCCCCTCACCTACCATAACCAGACTCAAGGACAATGACCTGACCCATGGACCACTGCTCAGTAAAAGTTGGAGGTAGATCATGAATGACAAACTAGTCTTCCTGGGCCTGCTGTACTTCGTCCAGGGCATCCCCTACGGTCTCCAGTCGTCCCTGCTCCCTGTCTACCTGCGCGGAGCCGGTCATTCCCTCACCCGCATCGGCTTCACCAAGATCCTCTACTTCCCCTGGGTCCTCAAGGTGCTCTGGGCCCCTTTCGTGGACCGGGTGGGCACCAAGCGGCGCTGGCTGGTGGGGACGGTGTCTGGGCTGGCTTTGACATGCCTCTCCAGTGCCGCCCTGGCCCCAGAAGCACATATCTGGGGAGTAGCAGGAACCCTGTTGGCCATGAACTCCTTGGCATCTGTCCAGGACATTGCTGTAGACGGGGCCGCCGTGGGGTTGTTGAAAGGTCGTGGGGAGCTGGGGCTGGGCAACACAGCCCAGGTGGTGGGCTATAAAGCCGGGTCGGTGTTTGCCGGAGGAGGGCTGCTGGCTGTGATAGACGTGGCGGGATGGAGCTGGATGTTTATGCTGCTGACGTTTGTGTACGCAGGCGTGGCCCTGTTTGTGTGGGGGGCCCCCGTGCTGGACGATGAGCCTGTGAGGGGCCAGCAGGCAGATGGCAGCAGGAGGGGAGGGCAGGAAGCAGACGCTATGAGGCCGTGGAGGGTGTGGAGGAAGCTGCTGGCAGTGCCCGGCACCCCTTGGACAGTCCTGTACGTGCTGACGTACAAACTAGGTGAGTGGGGTTAGAAAGAAAAGCACAGGAATTATCTTTTTACCACAAATAAATCCGGTTTTTGAGGTGCTGAACGTGCTCGAAAACTCCTGAAATGTGGCACACAGGTCAGTGGTTGTGGGTTTTGCGTGTGGGCGCGGCAGAGTGGCTCGAAAGCGCCCCCTACAGAGCGGCCCCCTGCAGCACGATTCACCGATATGTATGAGGTTTGGTAGGCACATGTATCAGGTCCAGACTTACATAAAACCCTCTAGGAAACATCCCCCAAACCCAACAGGCATTTTGAATTTAGTGGTCATTTCTAACAGGCATTGCACTTTAACAGACTCCTACAAAATGAACTAGGTTGACTTGAAATTGGGTCGGTGTAATCTAAAGACTTTTCTAATGAAAACTTATTAAAACCTTGAGTTTTCATTTAAAAACGTGGCCATGGAGTGAAACAGGAATTTGTCGTATCTTGAGTTTTATGTGGTCAAATCTGCACCAAACTTCATATGTTTGATAAATGTCCCACTTTGAATCCAATATTCAGGGATTGTCACCCAGGCAACAGGAAATTACATCTTTTATACTCTGATATACTCTTCCTAGCAGGTCGACCAGATCCACCTCAAACTGGGTTACTAAAGCCTTAAGACCACGATGAAGCTTTATTATGAAGCATGTGCGTTTTCGTGAAACGGCGTTGCCTCGGTTGCATTTTTCAGCGTCTGGAGATGCTCAATAAACTCATGAAACGCCGCACACATGTCAGAACAGGCGGGCATTTACATCTAGTATGGGTGTGGCTCAATAGCACCCCCTAGCAACACATTTCACTTCTACATCTACATGCCAATATTTAGCTATAATCATACTGTCTCCTTTTGGAAACAACAATCATCATTCGATTTACACACAGTTTTTATTGTGTCGTCTACACTTGATATGCTGGAACATAGCGTTTAACTAGCAGCACATGGTGGACAAAGGAAGTGAGATTTAACCTCTTTGTGTTCTGTCCGAAACACATTAAGATTCAGAGCCACGTTGACCACAGTTAACCTTTCTATATGAAAATGTACTTTGCTTTTCTTTGCTTTCAGGGCTGCTTCCAATGATTATTTTATTATTTATTAGTTAAATTGCTTCTATTGTTTGACTTATCAGATGTTGCAAACATTTGACAAATGTCCATTTAGTTGTTCCAGGATGACATCTTCAAATGTCTTGTTTTATCAGAGCAACACAAAAACACAAAGATAATTCAGCTTACAATTATATAAAAAGAAGAAAGTCCTGATATTGGAGATGCTGGAACCAGAGAATGGGAATTTTTGATTAATAAATGACTGAAACGATGAATACGTTTTTCAAAATAGCATTTTCTTTTGAACTACTAATATTGATCCACTAATTTCAGCTATAATTGGGTGTTCAAATGATCACGAGGGACACCAGTAAAGAAGAAAACAGATGAAAAACCACAGTAAAGAATACATTGGAGCACTCCCAGCCCATCTACCTATAAATGGGAGACCAGTTTATCAGCTTTTCAGACAAAAAAAGAAGGAAAAAAAAGCTTATTTTATAAAAAAATTAAAGTTATATTTCTTCAAAAGGTCCCTTTTGTCCCACTAAACTTTTCTTCAGCTGTTCCTGCCTTCATGTAGTACTGAGAACTCTCCACTAGATGTCTCTGTCGGTGTGTCCATTAGAGACTGAACTCAGGAATGAGCGTATTGAAGAAGTTGGTGAAGTTATTGTCTCAGCAGGTCCTGTATGCACGCACACTGTAAACTACAAGCCCTGCTAAGATAAAGCAGTTGTTTTTAAATGTCACAGTTATATAAAAGTATAAACCTAAGGCACTTGAACGGGAATACAGTGTTAGTATGGATGCATATTGAGTTCACGCAGATAGTTTTGTGTGTAACTTCCGTAAGAAACTAAAATTTTAAAGTAGTTATGGATCAGTCAAGCCTGTGTGTGTGTGTGTGTGTGTGTGTGTGGGAGAGAGAGTTGATATGACCAGAGTTTGGTGTTTGGTAGCAGAAGGGGATTATGTAAGGATTACAGTGTCTTTGTGTCTGTTGCGTTCAGAAACTGAAATGGAAGACGGCGCTTCACGCTGATGTGTGTTTATACGTGTGTATGTGGGTGGTGGGAATATAATTGTCTCTTCAGATTTGCATAGTCTTTACTTTGTATATGTGCTCCAATATCTGTGCCTTTTGTTTTGATATTGCGTGTGTGTGTGTTTTTGAGAGAGTGTTAAGGGTGGCTCGGTAATCGGATGAGCCCCAGCAGACGACACTACTAGACAAAATATGAGAGCTGGCTGGACCCCCTAATCTGTCTACGGAGCAACCCCCCCCCAAAAAAAAAACACTCTCTCCATCGCCCTCACACACACACTATCGACTGAAACTGGTGATTACAACAAGAATTGCTGATTGAGCTCCGTAGACTCATCGACAGCCATCTCACTTGTTAGCATTTTCCTGTTGTAGTACTCTAAATGTTTCCCACCTTTGCCCGAAAAAAAAAAACTATTGTGTAATATTTTAGATTAGGCCTGGATGTGCCAGCATAATTGCCCATGTGAGACACTATTGTTTTTGTTCAAGGGGTGTGTGGGTATGTTTGTGTGGGACTGGTGATCTGCCTGTCTGAACGCACAACACTAACACACACACACTCATATAAAAGCACAGACCCTTCTCCCTCATCTATTCCCTAATGAACTCTGAGTTTGCGCCAACACAGTGGCCAATCGCGAGGGGCCTCGTGTCTGAACTGTGACCCTTGTGCCATCTGAGGCCACGGGCTTGATGGGAGAACTGTCTGGGTAGGCTCGCAGGGACGGGCGGAGGGCAGGAGGGGGAGGAAAGTAGGCGCTAGTGAGAGGGAATGTAAGGGCCAGGAAGAGGCAAACAAGGGGAGTTTGGAGTTGTAAATACGCTCAAATGTTGCATACAAACATTTAATATCCTGGTGTTTTCCTACATGAGGAACCAAGCCCCGTTCACTAAGCAGTTATAGCTAAATGGCAAACTTACTTACTACAATTCAGCAATTTGAGGAACATAATTAGTCCTAGTAGCCAGGAAGTAGTCCTCAATTATATAATCATATTATTAGTTTTCAATAAGCGATGCTGCAGTGTGGCACACCTCAGAGCTGGCTCTTTGTAAAGGTAGGGAGTCAGCAGCCTGTATGTTTTGACAAGAGAAGGGAGTGATGGTGGGAGGAGGCGGACCCTGATGGTGGCTTTCTCTGGGAAGTGACCAGGTGGACGGAGGAATGGATGGATGAACACAAAAAAAGAAAAGCTTTGTCCCAATACTGCCCTTTAACCTCTTCCTCTATAATACGGCTACAAGGGTTAATAGTGAAATACACTCAGTTGCTAGTTTATTGCGTACATAAAGCCACTAAAAAGCCACTGACAAAGGTCTTGTTCTTGCATTGTTTAATAGTCATTTATATTCAGTTTACTGTTGCACTGTAGCCCCCTGATGTGCATCATTTTATGAGCTTTATGCAACATGTTTAAGGTGACTCTTAATGCATATCTCTCTCTTCCTCAAATGTTCTGAAGGAGGGGAGAAGGGAAAGATGGATGGATAAATGTATTTATTGTGGCACCGCTATATTAATTAATTAAATGCGTTATTGAGATGAAACCTTGAAGAGTTTCAGATACATGGACGACAGGCAGAAGTGAAGGATAGTGGGGCTGGTGAAGGTAATGGTAATGGAGAGATGAAGGGAGGCGGAAGAGTGGGAATGAGAGAAGAGAGAAACTTAAGGAGGTAGTGGGGGGTATTTTCCAGAGGGAGAAAGAAGGACTGCAGGGAGCGAGGCTGAAGGAGGGGATGAATTAATGAACAACCACCACATGGTGCCCTGAGAGAGAGAAAAAGAGCAAAATGGCAATAGACATAAACACATTCATGCAAGCAGATACATATACGATAAGATCTTTTTAGATGTTTAACACGTAAATCTCACACAATGAGCAAAAGCCAAATACAAAGCTGATTTTCTGTCTTAATGATAATAAAATCAGCATTAAGTGCATTGGTCAATGGATAATAATTGATAATCTTGAGCTATTTTGTTGGTGCACTTAAATAAATAGTTTGGTAAACCTTTAATAGCATTAGAAAAACACAAATGTATTTAATTTATTAAAAAGAGTTGAGTGTGTTTCTGCAACCTCCCTGCAAATGTCTGCCAAGATCCTACAGCAGTCATTGAAACATCATTGAAAACGATGGGGACAGTGTATTTGAATTAATGTTAATGTTACATGATTTCTCAGAAAATACACACAGAGAACAAACACAATCAACCCAGTAACCCATCAGGTGTTGATTGGGTAGAGAGATAGTGGTTGTCGTGTATTCTCCCATGTTAGTGAGCCTATAGACATAACTGTTTACTGTTTTGCCTGCAGGGAGCATTAGGAGCTTAAAGGTGTGCGTGTGTGCAGTTGTATGCACACAGACATTTATGTATATGTGTGTGTGTGTGTGTGTGTGTGTGTGTGCAGTGCTCAAACATGTAGTATGCATGAACCTGTCTCTGTTTACCGCTCTCTTTGCAGGGAGTGATAATGTCGGAGGACTGAGTGTCCTCAGTGATCTCTCCTGCTCTGCCAGCTCTTTTGTCTGAGCTGCAGCAGGATTTGACCCCACTGTCCTCATCGACCTCTCACCCTCATCTCACCCATATCTTTACTCTGATCCCTCTCTGTACAAGAACTCGGCCCCCTTCTGCCACACTTTTGTTTATAAACATATACATACATAGGTAAAAAATAAGTTAAAGGAAGTTGAACTTCCAAATATGGTTGGTGAGCTGGTTTGATCACAGAAGACAAAATGTGTATTCATCTCAACATACCTAATTTTGGGTGAATGTGAGATTCAGACATGAGACAAAAAAGATGTTATTAAACCTACATTAAATGCATGTGTTGGTGCCCTACTCTGCCTCTGATTGGCTGGTAGGTTAGGTTAGGTTAAGACATAAAGAGTGGTGAGATAGTTATTAAGTTCTTAGATTATTCACGTTATAAAACATATGAAGGTTACATTTGATGTTCAGAAATATCTACATTTATGTATAATAATATAATATTATAATATAATAATATATTTTTTAGCAGCTAGGCTAACACAATTAATAGATTATCCTCATTATTATAAGGTCCAGTGTGTAACATTTAGGAGGCTCTATTGGCAGAGATGGGATATATATACTGGCTCTAGAGAGGAATGTTCATGTGTTTTGTGGCCACCGTAGTTTCTCCTTTGTGCTTAGAAGGAGAGGGTGAAGCCACAGTCTCGATACCTCTACATCCTGCATACTAGACATTCACTTCACCTTTTGTTTGATCATTGATTTGACCACATTATTTGTGCTGAAAATCATATATTGTTGCTCAAATGCATAGACTACATCAGGGGTAGGCACTCTTTAGTCCCTTTCCTGTGGTTCCCTGTGGTTTTGTCAAAACAAATATATGAAAAATCAATAAGGCCTAAATTGAAACTTATTTTTTCCAGTTGTAAACATGTGTAGCTCTTACTCACCAAATACAATTTTCTTTTTAACATTTCATCAACTAAAATGTGCGTCATACTTTACTGATCTGGTGTCTTTTCCTCTGTACTTTGCTAAACAACAATAGCGGTGGGTACTCGTTATTGAGTCTCCCAAGGCTAGCTATGAACTCCAGATCCAAAAACAGAAATGTCTCAGCAGTAAATAGAGCGCTTTTGCTAGTTTTTATAGTAAAGGTTGCTGCCCAGTGGACCAGGTTATCCTTATTTCTTTGATTAATAGCTGTAGTTGCTAAAGTTGCTACCTTTTAATAACATTTTTAGTTTCTTTTTTATCTGCTGTGGTCTTTGGAGGCTTTACTGCCTTCACCATTAACTTCATTATGACAGTGGGCGTGGTTTGTAGCTCTTCTCCAAATATGTGAGATAACCAAAACTGTTCAGACTTTAGAAGAAAAGGATTTGATCTTGTAGGTAAGAAGCTGATCAGTGGAAGAGGGTTTCAGGCCTTTAATGTGCTTTGTTTCTCTCCATGTCTTGGACCCTGCTTATACTTGCTTACAACTCCATGTTGACGAGGATAAATAAAAACAACCCCGCCTCCCTTCTGTCTGTCACTTTCCCTCTTAATGATAAGTTGTTTGGTCTTTCTGTGCTGTCTGTCTCTAATGTAAACATAAACACAGAGTTTTCTTTGAGCCTGCCATCCCTGCTCTGTTTCCTCTTCACTAACCTCCTAACAATGTCTCTGTTCATCTGCTCCCCCCTCCTCTTCCTCTGTCTTTAGCTGTCTTCATCCCCGGCTGCTCTCCTTTCTCTTCAGTCATGTTTAACTCTCATCTCTTTATTTTTATTTTCAAATAAATGCATTATGATTGTCATTTCCTGCTCTACCGTCCGTCTCATTTTTTTTGTTATCTACTTCTCTTTCCCCTTTTTACCTTCTCTCCCTTTTTCTTCATTTCTTTCTTGTTTTTCTCGTTATTACTGACTTTCTCTTAATCCCCCACTTTTCTCTCTTTCTCCCCACTCTGTTCCCTCTCTCATCTTCTCTCCCCCTTCGCTCTTGTTCCACCCTTTTCTCCTTCCCCTTCACTCTGCTTGTTTAATCTTTGCGGATGTCTAATGAAATCCCTGCTGAAATGGACAATTGTTGCTTTGAGAATATTTATAGAAAGGAATAATCAGCCTGGTTGTGTTTGTCTGCACGCCCTCCCCCCTAACTCTCCCCCCCCCTCCCTCTTTAAAGAAATAATTAGTTGAAGGCAGGACTGTGAAAGCTCTGAGCTTTGAGCTAAACAACAGGCAGGCAGGATCGGGAGCACAGAACCATGGGTAAACAACCCAGGCATCATGGGTACCGCTGCTGCCAATGTTTACTTTATTATGACTAATATGCTTACCGCGCAGTTGATGCAGCTCAAAACAGTTGAGCACAGAGGATGACAGAGATTAAAATGTGAATAATGCACAGAGAGGGTGTAAGTGTATCAGTGCGGCCCCCACTGGGTGTGTGGAGTGGTAGTAATGTAATGTCATATATTATAAAGATCCACTTTAGGTCTTGGGTTTGACCACCTCATTGGGTTTATGGGCAGCATTTATGTAATATGTTGCTGTCATGTGAGAGAAAATTACATACAATAAACATCTTCAGTGCAAATACGTCTGCTGCGATGTGAAAGATCTCTGCAGACTTAAAAGAACGGTAGTTTGCTCCTCTTGTCTCTTTTGCTTATGTTGGGAGTCAGCAACTTTTGCTATGTCAGCCTTATAATGCTAACTTCTCACAGCCTATAAGTCAGCAGCGTTGGCTAAATTCTCTATTTTTAAAGAGACTTTTCTTTTTTTCATCCTTAGCTGGCCAAGCCACCGGACAAAGTAGCCACCGGTATCGAGGTTCAGCAAAATATATAAATAAAATAGTATAAAAATGCAATGTTAAAAAAATAAAATAATTTGATGTGTAATGGCTACACATTTTTACAATTATAAAATCACTTTAAGCCTACAACAGGCTCACACTCTCTCCACATTTATATATGTATGGAGAGAGAATGAGCTTCCCTGACAGAATTACACTGCCTCCCCATCCGTTCTATTGATTACTTTTAAATCCCACTTTACATCCAGAGCTCTTAACCCCTTACTCTGCTCTAAGATCCCTCATATGGGAGAATCAAATGTTGTTGAAAGTCCTACTGTTTAAGCTCCAGCACTGTGGAACAAACTCACCCTCAATATCAGGTTAAAAAACCTTTAAAAACACAGACCGGCATTTGTATATTTTATAATGTCTACTCGTGTTCATATTTTATTATATCTCTCTCTGTTTGTCTCTATTTTATTTTATTTTCTGTTCAATATTTGGTTTTATTTCTTTATGATATGCTATCTTTGCACGTATTGTATTATATGGTATTGTATTTAATTAAACCATGTAACGGTGGTTTTAAGGACTTATTATGATTAGTATTATTAGTATTATTAGTATTATTAGTATTGCTGTTGTATTGTTATTGTTACATCAGATATCAGACATCAATATAGGACAAAGGGTCGATTCATATTCATACATACAAACATCTGTACATACATACACATGTCCATATACACAAATAGACATACACACATATATAGGTCGACACATGTACATAGCTACATATACCTTACACATACAAATACACGTATGCATGTACTGTACATATCCTCATACACACCCTCATGTATTTGTTTGTATGTACAGACAACAACAATAAACAGACAAACAAAATTGCTCATTTTCACTCCAGCCTTCACATTTTTGCTTCTATTTTACTTTATCTGAACGAAAAACACATTTGTCTGTCAGACAGGTAGATATGTTCAGGACGAACTATCGTATTGCTTAATTTAATATGATCAAATTGAATGTAGTCATCCCCTCCTGTATCAGCTATGTGTAAATTGCCAGCAGTGAAACATGAGTGACAGAAGTGAGAGACGTGTTTCCTACACAGAGAATCCACATTTCCTACCCCACGTTTTTCCTGCCGGGTTGTCACACCACTGTTACAGCGGTGACACTCTCGTTCTGCTGCTGCACTCCCTATCACTGGGAGCTTCTCAGCTTTCTCTTATTATTATTATTTTTTTTTATTTCAGTCTGTTTCATCTGTCTTTTTTTTTTCTCTCTTTCTCTATTTTTGTTTGTCTCCTGGCTGACTGAGTGAGTGAGTCGTCGGTTGTGTTGCGTCGTCTTTGACAGCAGTCTGGGAGCCAAGCTGTCACTCACGCAGCTCCTTGGTCCCACTGTCTTTCTGAAGTCAGTCTCCATTAATATAATAATGGCGTATAGTCGGCGCCACTGAATATTTTACTGTAATGTTCAGCAGAACATTACCCCCACACTCAACGCCACACAGAGAAAGTCTTACTGTGTGACAGAAACTTTTTATTTTGACTGAAAGGTCTTTGTGAGGTCTGTTTCATCTGTGGAAGTTTTGGTGTTTTTGTTGTGTTTTCCTTTTTGTGCTTTAGGAAAAGTGCTAGGCCCCCGTTTGATAAAGTGACTGAGGGTATTCTTTTTCTTGTCAGGCATCTATTATTGACACTTTCCAGGAATAGGCCTAGGTACGCTGCGTGTTGGTGTGCTGTATTTGATTCTGCAGTTGTCATCTCAGGAAAACCATGTTGTTCAGACTTGCAGGCTAAACAGTTTGGTACAACATCCTCATCCTATTTGACTGTGATTGGAATAGGCGTGTGTGTTCAGGAAGTGTCTCACATATTTACTGTATGTGAAAAACAGCAATGCTTAGTCAGAGACGTACAGTACATAAGTTACAGTGTATTGATTGTATATTTTCCCCTTGCTTCCCTTGTTCCCCTCTTCTTCTCCTTCTGTTTCTCATCGTCCCTTTCCTCCTGATCTTCCCTCTTTGTCCACCTCTCTCTCTCCTCCGCAGGTGAGCAGGGTGCAGTGACCATGTTTCCTCTCTTCCTTTTGGATCATCACATGACCGCCAGAGAGCTGGGCTTCTGGAATGGCGTGATCGCCATGGGCTTCTCCATCTGCGGGTCGTTCCTCGGAGGCCTGCTGCTCGCCCAGTTCAGGTAGCCTTCATCAACACCATCACTTGGTTTATCTCTGGCTCCACCGTGATTGTTTTTGTTTGGCAGAAGTGTTGTAAAATGAATTGGCGTCTTAAAAATGGATAAAATGCCTGTAAAAGTGACCAAATCCACATTCTTCCATGGAGTTCTTCAATATTCACTAACAACTAACAATGATTTTAATTATGGATTCATTTTCCACTTGATTGCTCAATAAATCAATCACTCATTAGGTATATAAAAATGTTTAAAAGACATCTTTACGTATTCTGTTTACCGTAATAGAAGATTATGAAAACAAAGCAAATATTCACATTTGAGCAGCTGGAATCAGGAAGTTTTTGGCATTTTTTCTCAAAAAATAAGTTAAATATTTGACTGATAATCGAAATTGTATTGTCTCTCGATCGACTAATCAGTTATTAGACTATAGAACTATTAAATTTAACTAATTAATTAAATTAACTCCCAACCATTTTGATGATCAATTAATGGTGTATTAGCGACATTTTAGGACGTCTGCTCGGGCTTTGAGAAACAGTAATCAGCATTTTTGAACAGTTCTTGATTAGAAACAAGCCGGTCTGAAGCAGTAGAAGAGTGTTGGCACTGTGCTACCAGCAGAGGAATATAATTTCGGTGCCTCACAAACAGCTAACACAACTTGACAACAACCTATTAAATATTTAAAAATTTAAGAATCAAGGGGAGAAATTGAGCCTTTAAAGAAAAATCTGTAAAGCTGGTTGTAGGTTTTCAGCAGCGGGAAAGAAGAGAAGATTGATCAGGTACAGTCCACTGCACCACATGTAACATGTATCTGACTGCCTCACTCTCCTCACTCGTCCCACCAGATGTTACAGTACCATCATCATCATCTTCCTCTTCTCATCCTGCTCCTCTTCTTCTTCCTCCTCCAAGCTTTTCGTGTACACTGACTCCTTCTTTCCTGCAGCTTTTTTCCTCCTCCTTCACCTCTTCCTCTTCACTCTGTGCCCATTCTTCCAGTGTTTTGATTACTATTCGTAGCCTCGTGTGCTTGTGCATATGTGTGTGTGTGTGTGTTGCCGCCTGTCTGTCTATGTGTGTACAGTAATTTAAGTAAACATAGCCTTGTTTGAGAGCTCAGGGACCCCCTGTGTCTGGTGTGTGGTGTGAGAACAGCATGAGCAGCAAATCCATCACACACACTCATGCGCACACACACACCACACAGTACTCAAACACATCCCCTCTAGAAGAGTACTTGACATCGCTAGGAGACAACGCAACTTCATCAGTTAGATTCATAACTATCTCTTGGATATTACTAAGGAAGATACATGATGATGTTTTCGAGACCTATTCTGTATTTATCTATGTACTTAAAAATATCGTCTCGCTTAGCTACCTGCTCCAAGCCTAATTTACTTTTGATCTAGCATACGGATTTATTAATCTCGAGTAATATTTTTACATCCTAGAAATTGACTATGATTAAATAACTATCAATGATTTTGGACTCCATCGCTTAGAATACGTCTCGAGTATCATTGCACCTTAAAAACGATCAGCTTGAGGCATAGGTATCCAAGATGAGAAGATCCTACAATTGTAGGAAAATGGAAGTATGTTATTATAACACTAATAATAAAAACCTCAATAGGTATTTATAAGTTTTTGTCTATTAGTAGATACATCAAATAAAATCCACACTGAAAAATAAGAATCGTTGTCGTTTCTTTGCACATTAAGAAACTGAAGAATCTGGATTTATATATATCTAATCTAGAGGAGAGACGGTAAGATCGCTCCTTCTGACTGTCTTCACTCTGCCAACTCTGTAATGAGTACACCCCCATCGTTTAATACTAGTAGCCAGAACCATAGACTAATTAACAATACATTTTGACTATATATTAATTGGGAGGCCTTGGCGCTATATATTATTCGCAGACCTATCCTTCTCAAGCAGCACACTCTTTTATTAGTTTCTCCCACAGTATTGGATAAGCCGAAGAGTAAATCCTACAATAGTGATGATAATGCATGTATAAACATTTGTACAGTGGAATCCGGTTTTGGATACGCAGTGTCTGTGATTGTATGTAACCTTTACGTGTTTTACCCTTGAGCACATTGACACTGTGCCATTTGTGCCTGACCATCGTAGCATAAGGTTATATGTCTGCTTATACAAGGATCACATCATAGCACAGCCCTGCCTATGGCCAGTGTGACATAATGTAACTATAAATAACAACAATGCCTTTATAGAGGATAGTATGTTACGTATACTTCCCACAGCGTGGTAGCCATTGATCAGTATTATTAGGGATACAGTGTGTCAGTCAGTGGACAGGTGAAGTGAACCTGTGCCCTTTGCTCATGTGTTGGTGTCTGTTTGTGTTGTGTGTTGTTGTGTGCATGCCCATTTGTTGGCATGTATCAGTTGCTCCGTCTCACGTCTCATGTCTTTTTGTGCTTGTGTTGTGTTTTCAACTGGCTCCCAGGTTTTCTCCTCTTGTAAAGTGACACTAGCAAACACACAGCAAGCCTCCAAAGGCGACATTTTTGTTGAGGGGAAAGCGCTTTCAAAAGATGTCATTGTCATACTCTGGCTTTTGATCTCTCACTCTTTCTCTTCCATCTCACTTGTAAAGGACTCGGTAACTTGTAAAGGCAGTAAAATGTTCACACACTGACAAAGACACAAAACACTCATCTAAATGACTTGTTACTCTTTACTAGTTTCGGTTTCTGGCGGTATCATGAGTTTACCAGTCAACTATTCGCACCCACTGTGCAGTAATCTGCTGTAAGAACAGGCATATGACACCTGCTTGTTTGACCTGTAATTGAAGCACCTCTGTTAGGCCAGTGTGTGGAATATGACAGCTAATGAATCAGAGTGGTAATTTAAAAAGTTCCCCAACCTTCATTAGAATCCATTGCAATAGATTTCTGGCATGTCGAGTGATTATGCCACCCATTTTTAACTTTCTTTAAAAAGATTTAACGTGAGTTGATTGTAGAGAAACAGACAGTAACTTATATATCCAATGAATCAACAAACAGTTAGAACGATGGATGTGCAAAATAGCGATTCATCAAGATTATTATGTGGCGTTTTGAGATAATCGGTAACGGACAATTCCTGCGCTCACGGGGCAGATAAACAAGAAATGTCTGCAGACACAAATGCAGCCAGCCTGGTCAGTGTGGCTAACCATTGGCTAATAACCAATAAGTATGTAATTAGTGGACAGAGCTTCCAGGTCTGTGAAGTGAAGCCAACATGGAAGTTTCTTTTTAATTCATTTATTAATTTTCAGTGGCCTGCAGGGGGCAGAAGTCCAATAGTATTGAGTCTTATGAGCAAATTACCTAACATCCTGCTTTATTTATTAGCTCAGTAAACACTTTCCCAATGAGTTTATGGTCTCAATCGCTAGTTTCGAGTCTTTCATACAGCATGATGTGCATTTTGTAGATTATAGTCCAATTTAGAGTAAAATAGTGAGTCCGAGTTCCTGCTACGGACAAGTCAAAACTGTGCAGCCAGTGAGAGCAGATCAACTCTCAGTACACCACCAACGCAGGCTGCTAAAAAGCAACATGGCGTCAATCATAATGATGAACTTGAGGCTTCAAAACGGTCCCCCACAAACCAATGAGTCCTTGCTGCAGCGGCCATGGGTTTGAATCCAACCTGTGGCCCTTTGCTGCCCCTCTCTCTACCCCCTTTCCTGTATATCTTCAGCTGTCCTATCTAATAAAGGGAAAAAGCCCCCCAAAAATATTGAAAAAAATGAAAGGATATGTAATATAAAATCATTACTGGCCAGTGTTAAATATATATTATGTTATGTAATGTACTTTGTTAATGTTCTTTGTTTTAATATCAATATTATATGTCAGTATTATAGTTCGGCCACTAGTGCAAAGTAAAAGATTTAACAACGAGGTAATGTGTTCAAAATGGATATATCTTTGCATCCAATGTCAGATCAACACTTCCTTACCTCCTCCTGTACTCACACACACGTAGACACAGAAAAAGTGCTGTCCACTAGGCTGTGGTCCCACCTCTAAAAGCTCAGTTGGAAGGTTTATCCTCCCCAACATCAGAAACGGCTGAGTGGTCGGTGAATGACCCCCTTTACAACCGCCACTGGCAACCTGAGAACACGGCTATTCTTATCTGGGCCCGGCCCGCGTGAGGTGGCAGCCAGGCAGGTTCTCTTTCTCACACACACACACACACACACACACATTCTCACACGCACACACACACATTCACACACACATATACTCACACACTCACAGCATCTCTTGAGAGTGCGTGATATGAAAGGCTGTCATTGAGACGGGAGGTAAAGGAGCAGCAGAGAGAAGAATGTCTTTAGCATGTGAATGATGCAGGATTGGTTTTCTAGTAGAGAGGTAAGGAAAGGCTGGGTGAGGAGGGGAGAGTTGGTGAGTGGAGAAGATACGGAGGAGGGAGGGAAATAAAAAGGTGAAATAAATAGAATTCAGCTGATTTAAGAGCTGTATTACTGGATATTTGCAAAATGTTTTATCTCTTCAGAATGAATGAGTCAAAGAAAGCGTAAGCACAACCAAAGGTCTTCTGCTTTCCTTTTAAAATAGTCTTCTGTAATACTCACACACAGGTGAGTTTATTTTATCATAGTGTTTGAGATGCATTAGCTTTTTTTTCCTCTATAGTTGCTGGGGCAAATATTAAAGAAACACAATTAAATGGGTGTCTTCACAGGTTAGATTAGAGCTTCAACAATTATATGATTAAACAAGTTGTGAATCGACAAATATTTAATGGTTCCAGCTCCTCCTGCGTGAGAATTTGCTGCTTTTCCTCGTCAAAACTAGATTATAAACTGAATATATTCAGTTTTGGACTGTTTTTATCCAGCTTTAGTTGCCAAAACTGAGTGGAAACCAGTAGAGAGAAAAAAAAACCTGCATTGCAGAACCAACATAAAGTTGATGGCGGTGATATGCAGAAGTTGTGCGCACTGTTGCACCATATAACGTTGCTCAGGACTTTTTTAAAATTTTTAAACATTTTTTAAATGTTTTATGTATCCACTTTGTTTAGTTGCCATTGTCGCTGCTGTTCAAGCAGCTACTTTGCATTTAGAAATCCCAAGATGATCAGTAGGCGATGACATACCTGATCTGGTATCCATATAATAATAATGTACCTGGTTTTAGTGTAATCAGGGAGCTTTTTTGAATGTCAGCTGCCCTCTGTTTCTCCTCACATGTCACATTTCTACTGTCCACCATAAAATAAAGGAACACACTCATAGGTCAATATTCAGAAATAATCTATACTTACTTTTACACACACACACACATATTGTATTTATAACTTAGGCCCACCTGTAATGATGCTTAAAAAGCGTTAGAATAAGTCAGCAGTGAATCAGGAAGTAAACATCCAAACAGAACGGGGTCAACCAGGGCAGACAGACTGGGTTTCATCAGGTCTACTCTTACTGGACAGAACGAGCGCTCAGGGTTCGTCTCATGAAGCAGGAGATTGAAATGAACTCGGCAACTTTGCCAAGAAGAACATTTAAACTTTAAATCTCAATCACGGACTGAAACTGTTCATGGCTTTACTCAGTGAGAGTGCTTATCAACCTAAATCAGATATCCTGTTTCGTGTGACAGGCCTCTTCTTCCTCACAGCCTTTTTTACACATAAATAATTACATGCAAAAAAAACAAAACATAAACAAACACACACACAGTCCTTTGAGTGGCAGGCATCCTCTGAGTGATTGGCATTGTTAATCCCTGATGTCACACAACAGTGTGAGAGTGTGTGTGTGTGTTAACAGTGATTAATTATCTTCCTCATGCTGGGGATCTCCTTAGGTTATTGATTACGTCACGAAGCAAACCCACAGGGGGATGATTTTCTTGCACTAACAGGGAATCAATTAGCGTCTGGGGACTTGTTTACTTAGGCACGTGCACGCATGTTACTGTGTGTGCGCATGCATGTGTGTAATTGTCTGTGACATGAAACGAAACACAGAATGTCTCCAGATTAAATGATACTAGCCTTGAGCCACTGTCACCGCATATCACACTGCTCATACATAACACTCGTACCTAAAAGTTGGCAAACGTTTGTCTGATACTCGGCTCTTTGTTTGTTTCTCTCCTCAGCATCGGGGCTCTGATGCGACGCGTGTTCGTATTGCGAACCATCAGCATGGTCTTCCAGAGCTCTCTACTCACTGTACTGGAACCATCACCGCTCATGAAAGGTGAGACAGACAAAATACAATCACACCAATTTAACTGGGGCTCAGTTTCAGCACATAATACCAATTGCCAATATCCCTATGTAGTGAACTCATGAAAGAAGTAAAGAATGACCCTGTTGGTCTTTTATTCTTCTCCATGAATAGTCTATAAGCCCACCACATGTTGTTATTTGAATTCTGTAGATTTAAATATTCAAACTCTCCAGATCTTTATCCCATAAACAGTGTCCTCCTTTGACTTGCTAGTTTCTTGAATAAACACATAAAGCATGCAGTTATTAGCATGCAGGTACATATATATATACATGGATTAAGTCCTAAATGTATAATGTGAATGTAGAATGGTCAAGTTAGATTAAGAACTATTTATTCAACTGGTTGAATATGCTCCTTGATCGGTCATAAACACTATATATATATATATATATATATATATATAATTTGGTGAATAAAGAAAGCACTTTGGTGAACACAACTGAATTACAATGATCAACAATGGTTTTCACAGCTATGACTGAAAGACACTCAAAAATACAACAAACTACGTTCTCAAAAATGAGCTTTAAGTTGAGTCAACACCACAATTTAACAATATGACATTCACCCCTGTGCAGGTGTGTTTCTGTGTGTGTGTGTGTGTTCAGCTCCCTGGATATTTGTGACATACAGTAAGGTGTGTGTTCTGATGGAATATACCAGCTGATTTCTGTCAGCTTGCCTTGCAGCTGTGTCATTTAATATTAACGTTAGGTAACAGGATTTTACAATAGACATTCACCTTCACAGTGAAAGTTTACTGAGGCCTGTAGTTGTAGTGTAGTGACCTGGAGCCTGTTGATCCAACTAAAACTGGTCGGCACTTCATCAGTTGCCTGCAGCAGTGCTTTCCAAACCCCCAATGGGGTCACAGTGTTCGCAGATAAGTAGAAAATTAAAAACAGAACATATTTCTACAATTATGTTCTTTCTTTCAGGTTTTTTTTCTTCTGAGAAGTTTTACCTCCTCAGGCCTCTAAAATTAATCAAATCCTCACAGTACTTAGATATTTTCAACATGTGATGAGAGGAGAAGTAGGCATTGCTTCATCTTAAAGGTCTAGTGTGTAACATTTTGGAGGATTTTGAATTTATTTCTCACATTTACAGACAGATCCTGAGATATTAGACTTTCTGATTTAATATATCAAATGTGCTGCATTGCAGTATATTTGATTGGATTTATTATGGTTGTTACATGTAATAAAGGTCCAGTGTGTAACATTTAGGAAGATCTATTTTGTTTCCTTAGAATGAGCCGTTTTTAGCCACAGCTACTGCAGGTCGCCATATGTGGAGGCCACTATGTTGAACTGCCCAGAAGGGACAAACCAAACACTTGCCCACTAGATTTTTCTGCTACTAGTTTTTTTGTGTGGTTCGTGGCCACACAATATGAAATCTACAACTACACTGCTAGAGGCCACTAAATCATACACCTTTTAAAAGCAGTGGTGTTCTCTAAAGTCAATTAGTTTGTACAAAGTGTTGGACGACAACGTCGGAAGCTAAAAGTTTCAGTAATGTACACATGAGATTCATAGTGTTACACTCATTCGCACACACAAAAAATGACAAAAAAGAATGAAAACTGGGAGCTTGAGAGAGAGCACAGCTGGCCAATCGCTGCCTGAAGTGAATGTGGGATTGACGGTTTCAGAAAGTTATAGAAATTGTCTGACACAGCGTCACAATTCAAAAAACAGTTGGGAGCCACTGACCTACAGCACAAGCTCTTGAGCCAGACGTTCAGTATTTATACAGAATAAGATCGGATGATACGGAGGATACTGACAGACAGGTGCGCTCCCCCTCTCTCTCCAGAGAGCCATTCAGTTATTAATGTCTGAATGACACATCTGATTCTGTTACACAGCATTGGGATTCAGATTTGCCCCATTCATCTCCGTCGGAGTTGTCTGTTCCCCTATCAGGCCTCTCAGACAGAAAGTTGAGGCCTCCACCCCCTCCCACCCCTTTCCTTTAAACCCAGAACAAAGATTTCAGGAAAAACATTCAGTTTCAGATTTTTCAATATTACATGATAACCCTCCGCTTCCCTCTCTTCCAGTCTGATCAGTCGGTGTATCTGTGTGACTCCAACAGTCTTGTGTCGCTGACTGAAGAATCTTATTCAGGAAAAACTCTGGCGGCTTGAGTGAATAATTCAGTGTTAGCGGGAGCAGAGACAGATAGGCTCTGTGGTTCCTCTGTGTTTCCCCACTAACACCGCTCTGCCACTTCCCCTCAGAGGATACACTACATGTGTTTTGGGGACGAGGCAGGGGGGGAGGGAGAGGAGAGGAGACACTTCAGCAGCTTACCGTTTTCTCGCTGCTTTGTCTCCCTACTTTGACTTCTACACAGAGCAGTGTAGTGAGAAGTGAAGCAGAGCAGAAAACAGTGTACAAATTCTACTTTTCAGAAAAACTTAAAGCTGCACTCAGACGTGTTTTAGCTGTTGTTGCTTGATTTCGTGGTGTGCTCGTTCCCTCAGGTATGGCCGTTCTGAGCATGAGTGTTCAACACTTCCTGGGCGGTCTCATCACCACGCTCACCTTCACTACCATGATGCATTGCACTCAGAGGGCCGAGGAAAGCATTCAGGTAAAACAGACTTTACTCATAGACCCAGGCTGCTGTTATTTAATAATTTGACTCTCTTGTCACCATGTTTTTAGTGTTAATTGTCTCATTCTTTGGTGTTAGGTCATCTCCTGTAGCTTAACAACGACAACACAATCCCTCTTTTTTCCCCTCCACCCTCTTTCCTCTCCTCTGTCTTGGTTTAATTGTGCTATTATATAATATTAGGTCATTTACTTTGGTTGTCAAAGGGGGGCCGAGAGGGAAATCCTCAGCGTACAGTACCACACCTATGTTCACCTATACCTGTCAGTTCTCACCAGCTGTTTCCATCTGGAAAATGTCAGACCCACTCTCTCTTTCTCTCTTTGCTTCTTTTCCTTTTGTCCCCCCTCTTTCCAGTTTTTTTCCACGCTTGCTGACATTTTCCCACCTACCGGCTCACTCTATTTCTTTGTCATTCTGTAGTCCTTTAAACGCTCTCTTTTCCAATTCTGACTTTTTCCTCTCCTCTCTCGTTGTCTCCTCTTTGACATAACTTCTTTTGTCCCCGTCGTAACTGGGCCATCGCTGCCTGGAGGTGATCGCTGTTCACACAGCCATTCAGACATCACTCAGTCAATCTCTGAAGGTGACAAATTATCATTTAAATTGCTGTCACTCTTAAAGTGGAGAAGAAAGGGGGAAACAAATCAAAAAGCTGTAGCACAGATATCAGGATCTGGTTACTGATAAAAGAATTGACAAGAGAATCAATCACAACATGCGATGATGAGAACCACGGTTAATTTGAGAGGTTCTCATGACACATATACTGTTTGCTTTTTAGTGTGTCGGTGTGTGAATCAGTGTGTGTACGAGCACACAGGAGGGGAGAGCATTAGCTCGCCTGTGCTCGTTGTGTGTATATGTGTGCGTTATTGAAGGTAGTGCTATCCAGTGACAGAAAGCTGATAGTGTGAGTGCTTGTTAACGATCCCCAGGAGAACGAAACCCAATCTGTTAAACAAGTTGCTCAGAATAAAGGCACTCCACTTAGCTGTGGTCACACAGGCTCTCAGAGCTCTCTACCTCAGCGTACAGACCGCAGTCACAGCTCAGATAGTCTAAACTCACCACCAGCTCCTCAACTCTCATCCAATTCATATTGTTTTACTTTCAGTCTTTGTTTTTCCAGTGAGAAATGTCCCGTACGGATTGTGAAAAGATTTCAGAATTACCTGTTGTCTCTGTAGAATTAAAAAAACGTCAAGCGCAGTCCAAATTTATGTGATGGAAAGATTAAGAGCTGCAACTTCAGATGAAAAAATGTCAAAAAAAATAATGAAAAATGTCAGAATAAGCGTCTTCAGATGCCTTTTTCCATCTGACCAACAGTGCAAAACTAAAAGATATTCATTAAATAATGATATAAAACAGAGACAAGCAGCAAACCCTCACAGAGTGTTTCTGTCAGTTTTGCTTAAAACTATTTAATCCAGTGAATGGTGTAATTTGTGGACACACAGTAGTGAAAGACTCTTGTTTACCTGCTGCAGTGTCCAGCTGAAGGTTAACTGTTTCACACGGTTTTAAACTGCAGAATAATAATCTTTCTTTCAGAATGATTTATTTTCCAGTGCCGGCTTCTTACAAGTGCAATCTGTATTTCTTTGATGGGAGGATTAAAGGTATTTGTTATAATGAAGAAAAGAGTCCTGAGCCTAATGAATTAAGTTGTTTGGTCAGTGATAGGTGTCACCAGAGTCCTTCTGTTGTGTACCTGCCTCACCTGATGCTGTGTTCTCGGGCAGAGGGAGGAGGCTTTGGGGAGATTAGGTAATCTCCGTCCCTCTCTTTCTCTCTTTCTTCCTCTCTCCCTCTCGCCCAGTCTTGAGAAAGCCTTAAGGCTGGGATCAGATACTCTTCTTCGTTTGGCCTCCGTCCATCGTCTCAGGCCATGATCTCACGCTTTCTCTTTCAGTCTTTTTCTTTTTTTATTTTTCTCTTCTATCATTTGTTTTTGCACTTTGGGGCTTTTTCCTGAAAGTCACACAGTTCTGTGTTGTTGTTTGCTGTTGCTAATTATTCTTTATTACAGTCTGAAAAACATCGACTAATAAATTGTGCTACAGGATAGGATGAAGTGCACCTTTTCCACTTTCCCATCTACTACTCCCTCCTTTTCCTTACAATGTGTCTTCATTTCCCAAACCCTCTCCTTCCCCTTTGTCCCTTTTCTCCACTCACTTCCCTCTCCTCTACTTTCTCATCATTCCTTCCTCTCTTTTCCCCTCTTCCTCTCTTTTTCAGGCGACACACTACAGTTTCCTGGCGACCCTGGAGGTGCTGGGAAAGCTGACGTTCAGCGCCTTGGCTGGAGGCGTGGTGGATTGGTTCGGTTTCCAAGTTGCCTTCCTCTTTTTCCTCACCCTCTCCGCTGGGACGGCCCTGCACGTGTGGACAGCTACCTTCACTGGTGTTTTCAGGGAACACCAGCTCAAAGAACAGCCCAAGTGAGATCAGGATCAGGGTGAAAGGTCCTGATGCGGGGCGCTTGCAGGTGCTTAAAATGTATTGAAATCACTTGAGTTTGTCTACCAGTATTCAGGCACCTCAAAAGTTCTTGAATCGTGTTAAATATAGCACTCATGACTTCAGCAAATCATGTCAATATAGAAGATTTTGAATAAGTTGAATTTCTTGTTCTGCCATGTTTTAAGGAGAAATCAGCCATGCGATTAAGTACTCTTTTACAGAGTGTGTTTTTTGTCATTTCACTGGCAAAACTGGCCTTAAGTTTTATTTATTTTGCGTTTGAAATGTCTGAAAAAGTCTTAATACCTACATAAGCGTGAACGTTTGCAGATACTGTGTAGGTAAGGATGAGTATATTGAGTTTTCTGCACCTAGTCAGTGCTATGAATGGATGTGTGCTGGGCAATGGCGCACCATTATACTGTACTGAGAGTACTTTGGGAAATATAATCAAAGCTGTTTTTAATCATCTGAGCCATTCTAATGTTTTAATAAGCCAGCAATAAGAGCTGTAGCCAAAAGCAATATTGCTACTTTGTGATGCTTGTTCTATCATATTGTACTGTATATGAATATGTTAGTCATTCTCCTGAGTTGTATGGTTTACAGTTATAAAGGAATGAATCTCTACTACCTCGTATCAGCACTGTATGGTACGGTACACAGGAGGGGAATGTACAGTAGCTGCACCAAGTAGAGTACACAATCATTCACTGTTACCTAATAGGGATGTAACGATACATAGATTCACAATTCGATTCGTGATACTTTCACATTGAAGAATCCTTTTTTATTTCTGAGGTGGATAACAATGTGCAAAAGAAAACACATTTCCTTTTCTAAAACTGAAAATATAACCCTGTCAACTACAATAGCCAAAACATTCAATTTTAAATAGGATGTTGCATTCTCAATGTCAAAGACTGTATTCAGAACCACCTACTTCATGTTACAGACGAACTTCATACTGCTTTTTATAGTAGTATGTAGTATGAAACTGTAAAATCAATTTATTTTGCAATATGCTAGACCAGACTCAGTCAGTTTCTGGTTTTGGAAAGCGGAAGTTAACAATAGCACAGCTAATAGCAAACCACCGCTACTGTGTAGCATCCCATTATCGAAAAGAAGGAGATGTTATAATTGTGGATTTTTGTGATTTTCCCAAAGATGGAGTGAGAGAGCTGATGATTGGAAGCAACCAAATTACTTCAGTGCAAATGTAATGTGTGTTTTGTAGCTCGTTTACTACAAAACAGTAGTTATTACAGAATAACAGCGGTAAGAAAATTAACAATTACATAAATGTTCTTACAACTGCCTCAAAATCAATTCAAAATCTACACAGCTAATGTCTGGCCTCAAATGTTCTCTGACGAGGCGAGTTAAGCTGATCGTTTCATACTGGAGATTTTAGCTAGGACATCTGGGTATTTTTGGCATACTGTAGATTTAGCTTTTGTTAGCATACTGCGTACTACAAGCTACATTATGGCCAAAGTTCGAATACAGCCTAACCTTTGACCTGATGCTGCCGTGTCTTTATACCTTCATGCAGTGTGAAGGTTAAACAAGCAAAGTCAAAAGTAGATAGCTCTCCTCTCCTGTTTAAAAAGATTATCACCATCCATTTGTCACCTCACGGATTTGAATCTTCACGTTTGTGTCGCCATTTAACCGTATATCGTTACATCCCTGTTACCTAAGCTACAACAGTTAGCCAGCAGTTAGTCGGTTTGTAGTTACTGCACCTGTTTTCATTTTAGAAAGGGAATAAAAATGCAGTTCCCCCGCCCCCGAGTGAAATTCCTTTTGGAACTGAATAGATCAACCCTGACAGCTTTCTTCTTGTAGGAAACCTCAGCCTTACAAACTGCATGGTGCCATCTTGTCTCAGTTATTCAATCGAAGAATCAGACTTATCGATAAACTCTGAAAATATCTCTGTTCTTTATAAAAACTTGAATGACCAATACCGCTGGCATTGGCTGCTAACATTGTTTCACTTTTCATGTTTGAGAAAATGTCAATAATATGTATTATAGAATATAACTCTCCAATGTACTGTACCCTATATTCAGTCATTTTATCCAGGCTTAAAATATGAATGAAACAGCAGCGTAGAATTTTTGTTTTGTTTTGTTTTTTTCAAGTCTCTGTAGGAGATTTTATTCATAGAAATTAAGTCTTAACGTTGATAATTGTTTTGGCAGGAGAACAGCAGATGAGACAAGGATGGTTTACATAAAGGCAGCAAACTAAAACACCTGCTTTCACCCACATAATAAATAAAACCACATCATCACTGGTCCATCCATGTACCCAGGTCCTCTGTCATGAGATTTGCACAAAAAATAAAGCTGCTGAGTGAATCTTAAGAGTCTGGTGTTTTTGTTGCGTGACCTTTGGTATTTACCTCCTGTCACCAGATTTGACTACTTTTCTGCCCCCCCAGGGGAGGGGTCCTGTGTGGTCTTTGAGGGCGCTCCTACCTTTTGAAAATCCACCGTGGCTTAAAGCTGCTCCAAACACAACAGCGGCTCTCTGCAGTGCACTGGCTGAGGGCTATGGGAGTGAATAGGGCCTGTGTCACAGTATCCACAACCCATACAGCTCTAATGACACAACAAATGCTGTGAAGGAGGATTAGGCCAGCTTACACAGCCCCTCAATACACCTCCACTTTACACTTTCTCACCCGGCCTCATTATCTGGGCGTACTGTTTGTGTTGAGGGATAGAGAGGGAGGGTTTGAGGAGGGAGGCTTATGTTTTATCCTCCCGCCATTCTCCGTTGAGCGAGCGTCGAGAGCGATCGGTTTAGTTTGGTGTCTTGTTTTTTTGGAAAAGTCACATGAAACCACAAGCCCAAAACTTATGAGTGCTGTATGAGATCCTTTAAATCATCAAGAAGAGACACTCTCAGCTACTGTATTCAGAGTTACAGTAGATTGTACGAGCATCAAGTTCACCAGCTTCCTTTGCTTAAAGATAAAATGGGTTTTATTCATCAAGATGGCAGCTTGAATTTGAAAAATGTGGACAATGCTCCCAAGTTCTTGCTTACATTCATGTTTTCACATAAGGAAGATTAAAACAGCGCTCTTTTTTTGCCTTTATTGTCAAAGGGCAGCTCGAGATAGACAGGAAAGGGGGGAGAAAGAGTATTTAATACAACAACCAGCAGCGAGAAATTGGCACCAATGCCACAAATATGTTTTATAGCTCCAGGCAGGTTTTAACTTTTCTTGGGCCAAAAATGGGTCTTTTGATAGTAAAGTTGTCTGACCCCTGCAGTAAGAAAGAAACCGTAAACTTAAGTTAATATTATAAAATAGAAAAACCCACTTTCTGTTTAGTAGCTGTTCTGTAGCTTTCAATCGTATCACTCGATCTTTATGGATGTTCAAATTTCCTATTTCTACTTGGGCATTTTAAGTGCTCTCGAGGGACCTCCAATTAGGCAAACTAATATCATGTGATACAATAAAAAGCTCCAGAACTGCTTGTAAAAAGATTGTTTGTCAACTACTGTTTTCAAGGTCAAAACTGAACTTTCATTGTGAGTATTGAATAGTTTTTTTTTCCATTTAAGTGTTTAACAATGAAAAGTATCAGGTTACTTTAATTAAAAAGAAAATACATTTCTTTGCGTTTTTTCCTGTGGGTTTGAGATCAAAACATCTAAAATGTCTGCCAATCTCTGGGTCATTCACAGAGCTCACTATAACTAGTTCTCATTGGGACTTAAGTTGTTCCAGTAAAACTCACAAAATAAAAGTATGAGTTAACTGCAGGCTCATCATTTGCCAGCTCTATATTTTACAGCCTGTGTGCAGACAAGAGTGAGGAAAGGTAGACGAGTGGTCTGGATCCTACTCTGCTGATGAGAGTGAGACCTCCTACTGTGGTTGCCAGATTGGCAGAAACCCCCCGTGGAGAGAGTGCGTGTCTCGAGGGCCACCCTCCCTGCCACCATTGTTGTGATAGATTGGTGGATTTGATGTGCGTGTTGCCTTACATGTCGACCGTTGACTTTGTGGTATTACGACAGTCACGGGAATTGCATAAGACTTGTTGCCAAGTGTGAGAGAAGCTGGCTCGATTGTACAGCCATGTGCTGTGAACATAAAGTGCACCTTACACATTAAAGCGTTGGGTTATTACAGTACACGAATCGGGTAATTATTCAGTGAATACTGTACTTTGAAATAACAGTGCATTCGTGTTTGTCCATGTGTGAATTCCTGAGCTGTTATCATCAGAGTCAGATTCCCTATATGGAGGGGTAAGGCTGGATATTCTTTTATGTCAACAGATATTCAGTTTCAGTCATTAACAATCAGGCCGGGGCACAAGTCTGGTCGTACCACCAACTTTATACCTGTATCACACAGGAGGCAGAGCAAAAGGATAGGCCTGCTCATTCACCCTGTGCCAAGGATGATCCGCTTAATCACAGCGTCACAAGATGCACCACAATGAGATCCAAACAATAGGAAACAGAAATAATAAGGCAGATTTTATGAGAGTTCACTGACAGCTACATCCCTCGCCCGGTAGAGTTACCTCTGGGGATCGAGAGGGGGAAGAGAGGAGAGAGGATGGGAGGATGGGAGGGAGGCAGAGAATGCAACATGTTTTAATCTCAGCAAACAAAGGTGTATCGCTTTTTTTTTTCCTCTATTGTCTCTGAGCGCCTCAGGGAGAGAGAGGTGTTGGCTTTTTGCGCTGCTTTTGTCCCGTGGCCGGCAGAAAGGCCTTCTGGGAAACCTGAGTGGGCAGGTGGAGGAGCGATCAGCAGCATCAAGTGTCACAGTGTTTCCTCCACTGGTGTTTACTTTTTGTTTATTTGCAGAATGAGAGACATGGACACCTCTCTCTCTCTATCTTCTCTCTGTCCCAAGATAACTTCTTCTCGTTCTTCCCACCATTTTGTCCTTTGTCTTTGTTTTTCTCCTGTTTCTTCATCATTTGCTCACATGGAGGATCCACAAGTTTGTTTTTGTTTGTTATAAACTCTAGGACACTTTTTTTATTGGAAAAAAATATTTAAGATTATTATCATTTCTCTATGGATGCAAACAGGATCCAGATAAAATTCCCGTCATCTGATTAAAAAAGAAAACGGCAAATAATAATTTTGAAGATGTTAAGATAGCTTACAATTAAAATACAAACGGTGTAGTTGCAGAATACAACCCCTCACTTCACCCTCCCCTTCCAAGTGTAAAGGAGAAACAACGAAGAACACAACGATTCTTGTTGTCAGGTGATTTTACACTATTATTGATAATATTATAATATTATATTTAATTTCTGCCAGTAGATCCTTCTTAATATTACACACTGGACCTTTAACCACACTTTCTCTCCTTCTTCTTATTCTTCTTGTTACTACTTACTCAAGGTCCACTTACAGGCTTTCCCCTCAAACACACAGGTGAAAGGCAAACGACCAAAAATAGAAAGCAGGACAGACAGAGTGATTGAAATTAGATATGTGGTGATTTCAAGATAATGAGCGACAAATCATTTCTCATAATGCTGGAAAGATGTCAGTATTGTGTTACCTAAAAACACACACACACACACACACACACACACAACAGCACACGTTTCAGGTTCACGCCAATTAGGTGAACGTCTACAGCGTGTGTATTTCAATGTGTAGCTGCTGGTGTAGATGAGCCACAGATACTGTAAATGTAAAGAATGATGATGGCTGTATCTGTGCATCTCATAATCTGTGTTCATGTTTCTTCCACACGACACAAAAAAAAAACAGTTTGTCACGAACGACTAGCTGCAGACTGGAAACACTGGAGCTCAATTTAAAACAAATATTCCACTTCTCTCGCCGGTGACGCTGACACACACTGTGGAAGCTCAAGTTGCAAAGTTAAACAAACAGATTTACCTAATGGATTTTGGTTTGGCAGTGACTTGAGTATTTCCATTTTATGCAACTTTATACTATATACTATTTTACTTTTTACATTTGCCTCTCAGCTTTAGTTAATTTTCAGATTACAATCATTCATTACCATCTTCCTGTCCAATGTAAACCATGAAACCATATGAATGTTTGTGACTGAAAAACTGAAAGATTTTCCTTTGAGAAAATTCTCACACTTTTTAAACTAAGTAAACTATTTAAAAACCATCTTGGTTTAGCTGACAAATGCATTATCACAAAGCTGAAAACAGGGCTGTTTTTATGAAAAGTTGACTTTTAGAAGTACATGGCTCTCACAGGACAGCCACACTACTAATATATAACAATCTTACAGAATATGATGCACTGCTGTCAATTAAACTACCCAACAGTGTGTAAAGTGGTTAAAATTAGCTCAACCTTAAACATCTACAGCAGTAAAATTCAACATACACATTAATGCTGCTGTGATAGTAATCAAGCAGAAATGATAGTATCACTGCACAGGTACGCCTCTGACAGGGACCATTTTTCTGCAGAATGAGTATATTTACTTTCAATACTTTAAGTAAGATTTTGAATGCAGGGCTTTTACTTGTAGTAGAGTATTTCCAGTGTGGTATTGAGTGGTAGTAAGTGAGGCCTGCAGGCCAAAGTTGGCCCCCCATAAGGTTTGATTTGACCCGCCAGATGTTTAAAAAGAATAAAAGAATAATAATAATTAATTAGTTAATTAAAATAAACATATTTTTTAATGTAAAAATGTAAATTGTTAAGATTTTTTCTTAATCTGAGCATGTGGGCACAGAGACACTCTATTCAGAGACTCAGTCAATTAGGGGAACATGTGATGCTAGAACCATTTTTTATTTTTATTTTTTTGCATTTTAATACAAAACCATTAAGTTTCAGTTTTAATTCTCCAAGGGGAAAAATTTGGGCACCCCTCCTTTAAAGGCTCTGAATACTTCTTCCACTACTTTTTGCATGACCCTACATCAGCGAAGGCTCGAAAAGGAAGAGGAAAAGAAACCTGATACACGGCTGTTTGGGATGTATGGAGGAAGTAAAGCAGAGAGGCAGCCTTCATGCAGGACGGACAGAGGAGCACTGAGGGTTCAGTTTGCTGTTAGCTAAGACACAACAACCGGGCAGTAACTCTAGCCCCAGGAGAGCAGAGCGCTGGTGTATTTTCTTCCATTGCAGGCAGGCAGATACCTTTACCTGGTGACAACACACACCTGTGTGTAGATCACATGACCTGATCGCCACTGTGGGAACTGGCAGAGAGATGTACTCGGTCAGCCTTTATGCAGATTTAAGGATCTTAAAAGGCCTGCAGAGGAAGAACTTGCTGCTGCTAGAGTTCCTCACATCAAAACAATAACAAAAGTTTGATGACATTGTGAAGCAGTGTGGGATAATGGGAGTTGGTATCTTCATCATTGCTACCACTGCATTCAGCTTCTCCTTCTTAGGCTAGCGTAGTTCAGGAGGTTTTTATTGGGAGAGAGGTCTCATCCTCTGTGAAACAAACAGACACGCTGATTAAAACCGGTAAAAACACTGAATAAAGCAGCTCCACCTTAAAAATCAGAAACGCTGTTTGGCGGACAAAGGACGTCCCAGAGGCGAGCCGAGTGCTGCCTAACGGTTAGCTCAGCTTGTTTCTCTGATACTTAGATCCGACGTCGATTGACTAAAATCCTTTCCGAGTTAAAAACCACAAACAGTGGATGGTAAAAATGTGACTTAAAACTGGATAAAAAGTCAATTTATGACAGCTTCTGGTAGACAACCATAATGCATTCACATTGTAGGAAACATTTGGGATAATGTAAGTACACAACTCAACAAATAAAAACATACTCTAGTGTTTATGGACATTTTAAAGTCTTTAACATTAAGGTTTACATTCAGACTGTGTTTCTTTGCATTTATCTTGAGTTGGACATATTTTATGTTACACAAGTTCCTATGCTCCTAATGCGTCTGTATTGTGTCTTAAAATTTTAAACATTTCTAGCACACACACACACACACACACACACACAGAGAGAGAAACTGCAAAATAAATCCAGCACACGACCATTTATCCTGTTCTGTTATTTCAGTGTGTCTGATAATCGTGTTCTTGAGAATTTTCTTTTGGGGAATTACCAGTGTTTGAATACAGTTAATTTAAAGAAATCACACACATAATCCCCTCCACTTAATTTAGAAACAGTTATTTTCCATTTTGATGAGAGCCTGAGTAGAATTTTCAATTAGTTTCCACTGAAATGCCACGAGGTCACCTTAAAAGCCTCTGAGCAATAACTACAAGCCCGACCCCACTGAATAACTTAACGTGAGAATAAATTGTATGTTCTGTACTCATTTCATTAATAATACACAGCTAATTTTCATACAGCATCTCTGCTGCCTGCCAACATAATCATAGTTGTCTATTTTTAGGATGGGGCTTTTAATTGGCATGAATATTCCAATGAGAGACAAAGAAGCGTGTGTTGAAGATGGCAGCGTAAACAGTGGTTCTCTTAGAAAAGGAAGAGAAGTCTGCAGTGTCTGTGTATGGAAAATATATATTTTTTACTCTCTTTCAACAGAGGGATCAACACATCAGGTAATTGTACCGGTGCTCACATCTTCACAGGGATATTTCAACATCAAAACTCAGTAGTAGATTCACCCCCCAAAATCATAAATACATTTTTTTCCTCTTACCTGTCGTGCTGTTTATCCATCTAGATTGTTTTGGTGTGAGGTAAGAAGATAATCCACAGACTTTGTTGTGAGCAGTTTCATCTAAGAACCATTTTCTTTTTCTACATACCATGCAGGAGGAAGCGTGCATCTACGTCACCAACTGGTTGTAGCATTTTGAAGCCTTGAGTTTGGCATTATGACTGTCGCCAGGTCAGTTTGTCGGAGCCAGCAGTGGTGACGTCCTGTGAGTTGATCCGTTTAAACTCATCCGTAGTAACAGTACAGTAAAATATGTTTCTGAAACGATTATAAGCTTGAAATAGGCAGTAATAGAATGACTGAGAATGTAAATCTCAAGGTAGCCACGCCATAAAGCATACCCTGCT
>NW_023339718.1:2770710-2772695 GCF_004916995.1 Morone saxatilis
ATGGGACCATAATTTACTAAATTAACATTATGCTGTATAGAAGAAAACTTGAAACTAACAATTGAGCCCATAAACTAATTAGGAAACTGTTTACTGAGCTCATAAGTACAGTGAGAAGTCGGCTCATTTCTTCATAAGACTCAATACTATCGGCTTCTTTGTGCTGCCCATCCACCCCCTGCTTGGCTATTACATAGAATTCTTGTCTTCATAATTATATACTGTCAGTGCTAGCTCACCTAGCTCTACTGTGATAGCTAACTGTATTTTATGAGCCTTATTTTAATGTTTTTCTTTGGGCATCATGGGTATTAATTGTATGTATGTATGTAAAAAAAATAAAATAAAATAATTAATCCACATAATAGACAGCGGATACTTTATATGATTGATGTGTGTTTTTATTTGACTGTGTGACTTTGTTTTTCATACCGTCCACTGTTGAGATCAGAGAAATTCGTGCTGTTTACACTCATACTCACACATATATTCTATTTCTAATTGCCACTCAGAGGTTGATGTGTGTAGCAGGAAGATCAAGTGAGTTAAAATAACTGTAATAATGTCTGATGCTGCAATCTGCGCAGTTTACGGTGGTGGATAATTGAGAGATCAGTTGCAGGCAGGTGTTTGTGTTGCAAAAGACATTTTACTTTGTGAAATAGAAATGTTTTAATCGGCTCTTCAGGGACAAGTTTCACCTTTTGTCTTCTTCATAAAGGTATTTATGTCTTTCAAAATCATCTTGCTCAGTGTCCGTCCTCATTAACTGTCTCGGCATTTATCCCTATATAATAATAGGGAAAAGTAGGGCAGGCAACACAAACCAAGACACAGATAATACCTGTCTAAATAACATGTTTCCACTTTTATGTGGAGCAGTTCATACACTTATAGTATAGGTTAAATAAAAGTAGATGGTGCGACGCAGAAGAAGCTACTGCAGGGATGCCATGCCATTGCTACGATGGCCTATTATTCCAGAAAACACCACGCCCGTTGTTCCAAAAATACAACTTATGTATGTACGTAACTTCCCCAATGTAATACTTATTGTAACCCAAATCCTCATCTTTTCCCAAACCTAACCAAGTAGTTTTGGTCCCTAAACTGTGACCATTTCACAACGTTAACCACATGTTTATTATTGTTACCATGACGATGAAGCAGACTAGGGTTTCTGGCACAACTTTACCTCCTTCAAAGGTACATGGAGAAGGAAAAAAGTCAAAACTCCAGCAACACTTGTAGAACATAGAAGAACTTTATTGTTAGACCAACACGTTTTGGCTTGTTGCCCTCATCAGGGTCGCCTGTGATGAAGAAGGTCACCTTTTCTGAAGAGCTAAAACTCCAGGAAGAAAAATGGGTCTGGGAGCAGTGGGAGTCTCTCAGAAGCTGTAGCGGGCTCAGGTTTAAAGCTGGTATCATATGAAACTATACGACCTAACGCATTCATTGGTACCAACAGTGCTGTGCTAGGATCTTAGGAAGAGGCTAAATAACTTTCCAAAGTTAGACAAAATTTTGGCAATGGAGAAACTTAACATTTTCAAAGGGATCCCTTGACCTCTGACCTCAAGATATCTGAATTGAAAGGGCTTCTGTACACACGAGTCCCTTTGCAGACATGCCCACCTCATGTTAATTGCATGCAGTTTTTTTGCATGTTTTATAAATGTGTTATTTTCGCCTTGTGTGTTTGAATATTGTTGAATTCTGACTCCATAAACAGTGTTAGAATTGTATAAATTGGGAATGACTGGAAAGCTGAGACATATACTTCATGCTACCGCTGCATAAGTCAGTGCCCCACTTGTGCCATCCCCAGTCAAAACAGTCTGGACACGCCCCTGTTTCGGTCCAATGGGACTACTTTGGTTTCGGAACAATGGGCAGTCCCTGACTAGCTTCTCCTTCCATTTGGAAGCTGTCTGTTCCCTCAAGATCAGCAGCGCTGTCAAGCTGACTTGACATGTCAAACG
>NW_023339718.1:2772842-2773095 GCF_004916995.1 Morone saxatilis
CTCTGTGGTGAAACAGCCTCTGCTATCTGGTCCCTCAGTGATGGGCTGGGATGTGACAAGCTGCCAGCTCATATGGTGTTGAGCCTGAGTCACTTAGCTTTGGTCTGCCTCAGTCTCCAGGCTCAGACCCCTTCAGCCCAACCCTCCCATAGCCCCACTCTCTCTTCCTCAGACTCAGTCCCACAACACACACCCCCATCCTCTCCCCCAACCTCATTTGGACCATTAGGGCCAAGACAGGAGAAGCCTCGTT
>NW_023339718.1:2773113-2773371 GCF_004916995.1 Morone saxatilis
TTGTGCACACACCCCGCTTCCTCTCTTTCATTTTCTGTCATCTATTTTCCGACGCCTTTTCTCCAGTCCTCCATCTCGCTGCCCTCACATGCGCGCAACCCGTCGGGACTAGTTGTTGACGGGGGAGTTAACAACGCATTGTGGTGGTGTTTAAAGGGTTCCAGCTCTATATGGCTGTCTGTGTATCTGGCTGGCTCCATGCCTCCTGGCGATGGAGCCTTTTTAGGTCATTTTACTCATCCATCCATCCATCCATCC
>NW_023339718.1:2773471-2782100 GCF_004916995.1 Morone saxatilis
TATCAATTAAAAGGCAATAAAAAAAAGCCAAAGCCACCATGATGTCCATGCGGGTTTAAAGTTTCTGTACACAGATTGTTTGTTAATGACAAACAGACACTTAGAACCGGGTTCTGCTTGAGGTTTCTGGTTCTTAAAAGGACAGTTTTTCTTGCCACTGTCGCCAAGTGCTTGGTGCTCATGGTGGGAATTGTTGGGTCTCTGTAAACAATATTATAAAGAATACGGTCTAGTTGTGAAAGGCATCCTGAGACAACTTCTGTTATGATTTAGCGCTTAATAAATAAAATTGAATTGGGAAAAAAAAAACAGAAAAGGTAACTTAAACCTTTCACATAAAACAGTCAAGAGGGAACATGCTCTACTAAAAGGCAGCTGAGTCAGATGAGGAGTACCTAATCTCCTTTAAATAAGCACAGGAAACCAAATCACTGAGGCACTTTTTAAAACAAGGAGAGGTTTAGCTATACAAGGCATTACATAAAGCCTGTGCCGTTTGAGCTCTCACCTATTTTCAGTTTTTAATGATAAAATAAGAGCACAGGCTTGGTTTGTGTGGGAATATCTGACAATGTCACGACTTCCAATTACCTGCCACTTTCTGAAAAAAATGAGCGAGTATATGATGGGTGTGTTGAAGTGGAGAAAACTTGAAGCAACGAGGTGATGGAGAGAGGAGGAGAGGAAGGGTGGAGATCTGTGGAGGACGGGAGAAGAGGATGAAAGAGACCAAAGGACAGAGGAGGAGATACTGTACCATTACTACACTGTTTGACATCATCAGGGATTCAGCCTCGGGCCAGAGCGACTAATGGGGGGCTCTCTCTCACTCTCTTCTCCTATTTCACATACACAACAATCACATTGAAAATGCACACTACATGTACAGATATGAATTCATGCATGCTTCAGTGCTTTGAGCTATACAACTATATACTACAACTATGCGCACAGACGCACACACACACACAGCCGAGCCGCCATGTCCAATCCAATAAGGTTTTCATGCAGAGTTTAAAATAACAAATAACTGAATCTATACTCCCGTTTTGGAACCTCAAACTGCTTCCATCTTCATTTTGGTGCAAAGCTGTACTGTACATATTGTTTTGTTGCATCTAAACCGGTTCAATAACATGTACAGCTTGCTCCTATACATCCTATTTTCCTGTTGCTTCACGGGTAAACTAATCTTGTATTATCATTCTTGTAAGTGTTGTGTGTCATCTGTGAGACAAAAGGGAAACAGTTTAGCCCCTCTATCTCACCCTGTACCTTGAAAGCCACACCATCTCCGCAGTCTTTGAGGGAAAAAAGGCTTACAGTGCCACGCTTCCGAGAAAAGCCAACTCATCCCCACCAGCATTTGTTGTGCTCTGCTTAATCTAATTCAACTGTTAAAACCCCTGTGACAGCAGCTCCTATGCTTCAAGCACTAAATCATAGTCTTACATGGAAACGGCAGCAAAAATAAAGATGAGAGGGAGAATAAGCACAGTGGAGACAGAGAGACAGAGAAGGTAATGCATCCAGATAAAATAGATGGATGTGGGTGAGAGAGAGAAAGAGAAAGGCAGTGGTACAGTAGAGCGGCGGTGTGTGAGAGGTGGGACCATCACAGAGGCAGTGTGTTGACTGATGTAGACAGCTGGACATGGATTTTTTAATCTGTCCAAATAGGATCTGCCCATTGCAGGCTTTTCTCCCTAACAGCAGGCCCAACACTGGGGTTGTGACAGCCAGACGACAGCATGGGACCACAGCACTCTGAGATGACACCACTGCTGTCGATGTGTGTGTGTGTGTGTGTGTGTGTGTGTGTGTATGCACATGTGTCTGCGTGAAGAAGAAGAAGAGGGAGAAAGTCTAACAATAAGACAGGCAGTCAAAATGTCTGCAAGTCTTGCCGACGGAAGTGTCAGATAAACTTTATAGTTTTCGTTTCAGATTTCCGTCTGACGGCAAACACTGGCCGTGATGCAGTTTGTTTTTGGACAGGCTGCGTTCAGGTGACAGCTGTGATGTAACTCAGACACAGTAGTCAGGTTTCCATCCACACATTTTCCAGAAAATCTGCAGAAGAAAATGCAAATGAATGCATGTTTTTCATCCAGTTCTGTTTTGGTTTTTGAGATAAACAGTTGTGGTGATAATTCTTCAGCTGCATGCCATTAAAAACATTGCAGAAGGAGAGGACACAACAAGATGACTTAATTAAAGGACCAGCATGTAGGATTTAGTGGCATCTAGTGGAGTTGTAGATTGCAACTAACTGAACACACTTGTCTGTATTTGACGACCTGGGAATGAAAATGGGCTGTGAAGTGTGCAGGAGGAACTACAGTGGCTGCGAAACTCTCCTTTACTACTGTATAAACATGGCGGTTCAATGTGAGGGGCACCATGGAAGGCGATCCGCCGCACCTGTTGATAAAAACATCTCATTCTACGGCAATGAAAACACAACGATTGCTATATTCAGGTGATTATGATTATACACTAATGACAACAATATTACATTCCATTTCTGCCAATAGATCTTCCTAAATGTCAAACCTGTCAAACGGTGGGGAAAAATATGGAAATGTGACATTTATGTTTGATTCATGCATCAATCTAAGGAACTATTTTTCGTCTCTTCAGTGGAGTCGAAGCTTCAGTGGATGTTTAAGTCATATGCTTCATGTACCTCATGATTAAAGTCTGTTTCCATTTAACTTTGTTGCATTTTGTTTTCATCCATATATCTACCTCAGCCAGCGTAAAAATTATATGTGCAATATTTAGATTTTTTTAGTAAAATTTCTTCGCTTTTACTTTGGAAATGCAAATAGAACATGTGGAAGGAAACACAATTATAGGTATCACGTGCCAAGCAGGTGATGAGGTTGTGTGGGTTTTTGTTGAAAGAATTATACACATTTTGTATCAAGCTGCCCTCCTCCTACCATTACATCTCCTCTGGTAAATGCATTTCACGCTACTGTTGCTGTAAGTTATTCCTACTGTGAGAAAAAGGGGGAAAAATCTTGAAATTTGTTGCCTGTTGAAATATTTTATCTCGTGCCTCAGGAAGTAGAGCAGGTCGTCCACTAATGAGAAGGTTCGATCTCCAGCTCCTCCCTCTGCATGTCGAAGTGTCCTCGGGCAAGACACTGAACCCCAAATTGCCCCCGATGCTGTGCTATCTGTGTGTGTGTGTTTGAGATTAATTTAACCTTGGCACCTTGCAGGGCAGCCTCCGCCATCAGTGTATGAATGTGTGTGAATGGGTGAATGTGACATGTAGTGTAAAGTGCTACGAGTGATAGGAAGACTAAGAAAGGTGCTATATAAGTGCAGTTTATGTTAAATTGATTTCAGTATGATGAGTGGGCTGCATCACTGCTGAAGGTCAGTGTGGTCTTTATTTTCTAATTCTATATCATATTCCTAAAGATGTCTGAAAATTTGACATTAAACTTGGGCATTTACTGTACATCTTATCGAAGTCTAGAGATGTTTGTTTACTGTAAATCCTACAGCATTACATGAGTTTTTTAAGATTAACAATTTACAAATAAACTAGGACCACTTTATATTTTCACTTTGTGTGTTTCCAATGCAGACTCAAATGAGAAAATTTAGAAAGAAAGTTGATGTCTCTACTGGTGTTATAAGGAAATTAGATTTTAGTATAAAACTTACATACCCTGGATCTCCTGTATATATATATATATATATATACATATATATGTACTTGTGCTTTTATATATGTGTGTGTGTGTGTGTGGCGTTTAGTTGACTGGGTGTGTCAGCCCGGCCTATTGTTGACTCTTTCAGACAGGCTAACAGGCTCTCGGGGCCCCGGGTCCCAGATACGGTGATGGGAACACTGTTTAATTGGGGTAATCGGCGTGCTTTTAGGGACCTGCTTATTAAGAGAAACCCCTCACACTCACTCACACACACATACACACACACTCGGCTCAGCACGGACAGACAGACAGGCAAAGTGACAGCTCTGCCTCTCGCCACCCAGTGCCTTCACCCAGATCCCTGTGTCAAAGACCCCGAATCAGCAGGCGGGGATGCAGTATATGATCATGAATGTGTGTGTCTGTGTGTGTTTAATGATGATGGTAACACTGACAATGTTTAACAACACTGAAATGTGTCAATGATAAAGTGCCTATGCCTGGCGATGGAGACGGGGTAAAAGGTGTGCTGCAGGGCTCTGGACTATTTTCACAAATTTGGACATTCAGGAATAAATGAATAAAAATAACATTTTTTAATTACATCAGTTATTCTTTCTGATGTTAAAAAAACTGATCTTTTATGTAACTATAAAAGCTTTAAAGCATGTTACAGTGAATAAAAAAGTATGGAATTGTATCCTTTTTCCAGTAAATAGTATTGTATGAATTAATGCAGTGGTTCTCAACCTACGGTCCCGGGACCCTCTGGGGTCCTTAAGGGCATTCCGAGGGTCACAGAAAAATAGGGAATGATTTAATTTCACTATTATTTTGATGACTAGAAGCAGTGATTACTGTAATTCCACTGCTTTTGGCGATAACTAGTAATGTAACGAATTATGTTTTCAATTTAAATAACGCAATTACAATCATTGAAATTTAAATGGGCTCCTCCTCCTATTGTCCTACCTCCTTTATGGCCTTACAGTGGCTCAAAACAGTTCAGTCTGCTTTTCAAATAATTATTGATTAACTAACTGCTGTAGCAAAACTCCGTGGGGTCTTCTTCTACTGAATCCTCCTGTCTATTAACCAAGACGATGTGTAGCTTACAGGAAGGAATGCTTTCTATTGGTCAGGACTATTAATAACTAGATCAGTTTGTTACTAAAATATTATATCTGCCAGCAGTGTGTATTAATAAGAGACTGGAAGCAGACATTTTAAAGTTACTTTACCAAGTATCACTTTTATATGCAGTAATTGGTAAAATAATTCAATTGCTTACTGAGCATGCTCAGTGTGATCTGAGCTAGCATTAAACAACAGTTTAAGTCATTGTCTGGGGCAACAATGACTGAGATTGTTTTATCTTGTCTCATCCTGCGTTATTGTTGTTGTAAAAGACATGGATGTGAGGATTAGACACTGTCTGACTCTGCCTAACCCCCAACTACAAGCACACACACACACACACACACACACACACACACACACACCGACACACACAAATTCACAGAACACACGCAAACTTTTCCCAACCCCCCACACTTAAATTTTTTCCCCCTCACATGTAATTTGCTGCTGTAATATAAACAAATCCGTTTTGCTGCAGCCTGACCTGCCAACAGGTATCAGATATGATTAGGATTCTGCTTTTGCATTGTTTTTTTTTGCATCATGAATGCACAACCTTGCGATGTTTGAAAGATTACAAACATTACTGTTATTAAAAAATCCCCCCAAAAATCCCATAAACATGTCTTAATCAGTATTATCCCAACCTGAAATATCAAACCTTCACCTCACTTTTTAATTTATTTCCCCACATTCAGCTCCTCCATTCCTTCCGGTCTCCTCCCTCCCCCCTCTCATCCCATTATCCATGCATTCTTAACTTCATGAAACTCCACATTACACCCTTTTAAGAGGCGAGGAGGTGGGAATTCAGTTTTCTGATTCCTGCTTCCCCTCCTCGTTCACTCATCCCAAGACAAAAGGGCTTTTATGTTGTGTTGTGTTTTCTGCTGGTCTTACACGTAGAGGAGTTTCCCCGGCCTGACTGAGGGTCAATACATATTGTTTATGAAAAACAAAAGGATGATGACGTGATGTCATGTCTAGACTCCATGCAAATGAACAAGGTTCATAAAAACCTCTTGCAAGCGTGCATACAGTAAGCCACGTGACGACACACACACACACACACACACACATCTAAATAAACCACACACACATAGAGTGGCAGACAAAGTGGGAATGATTATGGTAATGATAATAATCATGGCTGTCATCACCGTCTCCTCCACCATGTTAAAAATTAATCTGAGTTAACGGTAATCCACGTCTCCTCATTAGATTACTGGTGTGGGGAGGGGAGACTCACAGGCCATCTGTACATCATTAACAGAGTCTCAGTGACAGCCCTCTCCTCTAACATCAACTTCCTCCATCCCTCCATCTTTGTCTGCATCCGTGTTTATCCCCTCTCACCCTGTACCACTGTCGCTCAGTCTCCTCTTCATTTCCGTCTTCTCTCTCCATTATTCAGTGTGTCAGTCTAGATGTGCGTCACATTCACAAACCGAACCCGGTAATGTAGCCAATTCGAAAATCACGCTGATGTGAGGCTGCGTCTCCGTCTCCCAGGGGTGTCATTATCAGCCGCCGTCATCAGTCCATTATTATTATCACAACTCATTTCTGTTATGTCATTGGACATTGTTGCCGATGATGTTCCCCTCATCCTCCTGCACGCACGTCCAACCAAATCTTTGATTTGTGTAAGAAATTGTTCTTTACAGCAAAGGTCAAAGGTCAGGGTCAGCTACGGAGCTATAATACAGCGCTGCCGCCTGGAGCTGAGCAGGGATCCATTGTCTTTCTCGAGGATGCTTGAGCAATATGAGCTTGAATCTCCAGCAAAAGGGTGATCTTTTTACGTAACTGCCAGGCTCCTCTGCTGCCGAGCAAAACATTGAAAAAGAAGGGAACAGACAGACAGAATAAACCTTGACACATTCATCACTGAATCCTGTTGCCTGTGTCACTGGAACAAGCACAGGCAGGCAGAAAAAGAGAAACAGGGAGATGCTGAGGGGCCACGTACAATAAAATGACAATGAAAGGGAAGATATAGGCAGGCCAATATAACGTCTGTTTAAAGGTCTAGTGTGTATCTCTAGCGATGAAGTTACAGATCGACGGCATGGAGATGAGAAGTGACCGTGAAGTGTGTAAGAACTAAAACTATGATGGCCCTACCTATGGACAGTGTGTGGTTTGTCCATTCTGGGCTACCATAGAAACATGGTGGCTCAACATGGAGGCCTCCCTGGAAGGTGACCTGCAGCTTCTATAGATAAAAACTTCCTATTCCAATGTAACCTAATTTATATTCAAGTGATTATACACTAATGAAAATATACCTATGAATATCATACTGCATTTCTGCCAGTAGATCCTCCTGAATGTTACACACTGAACCTTTAAGGAATCCACGTTTTTGGAAATATGTTTTTCATCATCATCAAACTCTCAGCACTCTCCATATTTCCCAGAGTGACTGCAGACAGGACATGATTGTAATTAAATAAAGAGAAGGGGTGATGAGTGCAGCAAATGACTCCAAGGCCCTTGATAATTGATAACATCTGTGCTTTTATTTCAGTCTGCTCTGAGATCTGTCCTGCTGTGGGCAAACATCATCCATTGTCTGGAGTACTTATTTACAGTCAGACACACTTACGTACTACAGTACAGTGAACTGTGTTATCTGTGGGGACCCAGTGGAAGCCACTACCCGGTCGTTTTCTGCCTTGGCGTTTGAACTGTCAAGGCTTCCAGATCAAAGCGGAGTCTCGCTCAGCATGACAACGAGAAGGAGCGAGTGAATGAAATCGACATTGGAGTCCTCAAGTCTCAGGTGTGGTTTCACATCGCTTTAACCTCAGCCGGCGCCCCATCAGCTATCTTACTCGACAGACGTGCGGGACGAGAAGCTCATCAACTTTTACTGTGACATCTGCCGGAGAGGAAAGTGTGGAAACAAACAGAAAAAAAGTTCAGCTGGTCCTCCTCCCAGGCCTGTCAGAACTGCATTGATTTTTCTGCTGACTTTATAGACAGCTTGGGATATTGTTAGGAGGCGGAGCTCACAGCGTTTTCATGGAGTGTGTGCGTGTTTGTGTGCGTATTGACAGATGGTTGTCATTGTATGAGAGCTGGTTTGCACATTCATGTAATGGAGGCAGAGAAACATAGCAAACATATGTAGTGGACAGCAGGACTCGCTGACTGGAACTAAAGGATGCACGTTCACAACACACGCCAAACACACTCTGACCGCATCAATTACATACATGTACTCGCTAATATATGAGCAGCATATCAGCGTTGTGTGACGCAGGTTGTGTGTGACTCATGCGTAACATGTTGTGTAATAGAAACTGAATGTAATGTAAGGATTGTGTGTGTGTGGCAGGCTTTTACAGAGAATGCGTTTTAAAAAAGGAAATCAAAATCATATCATTATCATAACGTCAGGAGCTACCAGACAGCGAGGGAGGTTTAGCATCATGGGTGAAGAGGAGATTGACACATGAACAAGTAAATGTCTGAAGAGGCAGATGTGAAGATAGAACAGAGAAAAACTTAAAAACAATGAGAAGGACTGAACAGACGAACAATCATGAGAGTTGGAGTCTTGTGCTTGACCAACTCACTCTTTATCACTCTGTATGTGTATTTGTCTGTGTGTGTGTGTGTGCGAAGGCCCCCGCCCCTCCGCTGGCCCCGCCTCTCCATGCGCAGCAGCCTAACCGTTCCTGACAGCCAGTGGCTCATTAGAGCTGCTGTTCTATGTTCCTACCTCCATCCGCTTGCTCCCAGTTTCCTGGACACAGCCCCCCCCAACCCCCCAAACAATATGTGTGTGTGTTGTGTGTGTG